>NW_026988793.1:0-326651 GCF_030222135.1 Aotus nancymaae
GGGTGCACTCAAATTCCAGAGGTAAAACCGTGTGTGGATTCAGCAGTCTGCAAACACTTTCTGTGCAGAGTCTCAAAACAGGCGTTTTCAGCCCAATACCGGCATATGGAGGAAAGGGCAGCAAGCACAGTGAAATATCTGCTTCTAAATCCAAACCTCAGCTATGTAACAGAATGGTTGTCAATCTGTGCACTCAACTTCCAGAGTTAAACCCGTGTGTGGATTCAGCAGTCTGCAAACACTTTCTGTGCAGAGTCTCAAAACAGGCGTTTTCAGCCCAATACCGGCTTATGGAAGAAAGGGCAGTAAGCACAGGGAAATATCTGCTTCTAAATCCAAAACGCAGCTATCTAACACAACGGTTGTCAATGTGTGCACTCAACTTGCAGAGTTAAACCCGTGTGTGGATTCAGCAGTCTGCTAACACTTTCTGTGCAGAGTCTCAAAACAGGCGTTTTCAGCCCAATACCGGCATATGGAAGAAAGGGCAGTAAGCACAGGGAAATATCTGCTTCTAAATGCAAAATGCAGCTATCTAACAGAACGGTTGTGAATGTGTGCACTCAACTTCCAGAGTTAAACCCGTGTGTGGATTCAGCAGTCTCCAAACACTTTCTGTGCAGAGTCTCAAAACAGGCCTTTTCAGACCAAGACCGGCATATGGAAGAAAGGGCAGTAAGCACAGGGAAATATCTGCTTCTAAATCCAAAACGCAGCTATCTAACAGAACGGTTGTCAATGTGTGCACTCAACATGCAGAGTTAAACCCATGTGTGGATTCAGCAGTCTGCAAACACTTTCTGTGCAGAATCTCAAAACCGGCGTTTTCAGCCCAATACCGGAATATGGAAGAAAGTGTAGCAAGCACAGGGAAATATTTGCTTCTAAATCCAAAACGCAGCTATCTAACAGAACGGTTCTCAATGTGTGCACTCAACTTGTAGAGTTAAACCCGTGTGTGGATTCAGCAGTCTGCAAACACTTTCTGTGCATAGTCTCAAAACAGGCGTTTTCAGCCCAATGCCGGCATATGAAAGAAAGGGCAGTAAGCACGTGGAAATGTCTGCTTCTTAATTCAAAACGCAGCTATCTAACAGAACGGTTGTCAATGTGTGCACTCAACATGCAGAGTTAAACCCGTGTGTGGATTCAGCAGTCTGCAAACACTTTCTGTGCAGAGTCTCAAAACAAACGTTTTCAGCCAAATACTGGCATATCGAAGGAAGGGCAGTAAGCACAGGGAAATATCTGCTTCTAAATCCAAAACGCAGCTATTTAACAGAACGGTTGTCAATGGGTGCACTCAACTTCCAGAGTCAAACCCGTGTGTGGATTCAGCAGTCTGCAAACACTTTCTGTGCAGAGTCTCATAACAGGCGTTTTCAGCCCAATACCGGCATATGGAAGAAAGGGCAGTATGCACAGGGCAATATCTGCTTCTAAGTCCAAAACGCAGCTGTCTAACAGAACGGTTGTCAATGTGTGCACTCAACTTGCAGAGTTAAACCCGTGTGTGGATTCAGGAGTCTGCTAACACTTTCTGTGCAGAGTCGCAAAACAGGCGTTTTCAGCCCAATACCGGCATATGGAAGAAAGGGCAGTAAGCACAGGGAAATATGTGCTTCTAAATCCAAAACGCAGCTATCTAACAGAACGGTTGTCATTGTGTGCACTCAAATTCCAGAGTTAAACCCGTGTGTGGATTCAGCAGTCTGCAAACACTTTCTGTGCAGAGTCTCAAAACAGGCGTTTTCAGCCCAATACCGGAATATCGAAGAAAGTGCAGTAAGGACAGGGAAATATCTGCTTCTAAATCCAAAACGCAGCTATCTAACAGAACGGTTGTCAATGTGTGCACTCAACTTGTAGAGTTAAACCTGTGTGTGGATTCAGCAGTCTGCAAACACTTTCTGTGCAGAGTCTCAAAACAGGTGTTTTCAGCCCAATTCCGGCATATGGAAGAAAACGCAGCAAGCACAGGGAAATATCTGCTTCTAAATTCAAAACTCAGCTATGTAACAGAACGGTTGTCAATCTGTGCACTCAACTTCCAGAGTTAAACCCGTGTGTGGATTCATCCGTCTGCAAACACTTTCTCTGCAGAGTTTCAAAACAGGCGTTTTCAGCCCAAAACCGGCATATGGAAGAAAGGGCAGAAGGAACAGGGAAGTATCTGCTTCTAAATCCAAAACGCAGCTGTCAAACAGAACGGTTGTCAATGTGTGCGCTCAACTTGCAGAGTTAAACCCGTGTGTGGATTGAGCAGTCTGCAAACACTTTCTGTGCAGAGTCTCAAAACTGGCGTTTTCAGTCCAATACCGGCCTATGGAAGAAAGGGCAGTAAGCACAGGGAAATATCTGCTTCTAAATCCAAAACGCAGCTATCTAACAGAACGGTTGTCTATGTGGGCACTCAAATTGCAGAGTGAAAGCCGTGTGTGGATTCAGCGGTCTACAAACACTTTCTGTGCAGAGGCTCAAAACAGTCGTTTTCAGCCCATTTCCGGCATATGGAAGAAAGGGCAGTAAGCACAGGGAAATATCTGCTTCTAAATCCAAAACGCAGCTATCTAACAGAACGGTTGTCAGTGTGTGCACTCAACTTGCAGAGTTAAACCCGTGTGTGGATTCAGCAGTCTGCAAACACTTTCTGTGCAGAGTCTCAAAACAGGCGTTTTCAGCCCAATACCGGCATATGGAAGAAAGGGCAGTAAGCACAGGGAAATATCTGCTTCTAAATCCAAAACGCAGCTATCTAACAGAACGGTTGTCAATGTGTGCACTCAACTTCCAGAGTTTAACCCGTGTGTGGATTCAGCAGTCTGCAAACACTTTTTGTGCAGAGTCTCAAAACAGGCGTTTTCAGCCCAATAACGGCATATTGAAGAATGGGCAGTAAGCACAGGGAAATATCTGCTTCTAAATCCAAAACGCAGCTATCTAACAGAACGGTTGTCAATGGGTGCACTCAACTTCCAGAGTCAAACCCGTGTGTGGATTCAGCAGTCTGCAAACACTTTCTGTGCAGAGTCTCATAACAGGCGTTTTCAGCCCAATACCGGCATATGGAAGAAAGGGCAGTATGCACAGGGCAATATCTGCTTCTAAGTCCAAAACGCAGCTGTCTAACAGAACGGTTGTCAATGTGTGCACTCAACTTGCAGAGTTAAACCCGTGTGTGGATTCAGCAGTCTGCTAACACTTTCTGTGCAGAGTCGCAAAACAGGCGTTTTCAGCCCAATTCCTGCATATGGAAGAAAGGGCAGTAAGAACAGGGAAATATGTGCTTCTAAATCCAAAACGCAGCTATCTAACAGAACGGTTGTCATTGTGTGCACTCAAATTCCAGAGTTAAACCCGTGTGTGGATTCAGCAGTCTGCAAACACTTTCTGTGCAGAGTCTCAAAACAGGCGTTTTAAGCCCAATACCGGCATATGGAAGGAAGGGCAGTAAGCACAGGGAAATATCTGCTTCTAAATCCAAAATGCAGCTATCTAACAGAACGGTTGTGAATGAGTGCACTCAACTTCCAGAGTTAAACCCGTGTGTGCCTTCAGCAGTCTGCAAACACTTTCTGTGCAGAGTCTCTAAAAAGGCGTTTCCAGCCCAATACCGGCTTATGTAAGAAAGGACAGTAAGCACAGGGAAATATCTGCTTCTAAATCCAAAACGCAGCTATCTAACAGAACGGTTGTCTATGTGGGCACTCAAATTGCAGAGTGAAAGCCGTGTGTGGATTCAGCGGTCTACAAACACTTTCTGTGCAGAGGCTCACAACAGTCGTTTTCAGCCCATTTCCGGCATATGGAAGAAAGGGCAGTAAGCACAGGGAAATATCTGCTTCTAAATCCAAAATGCAGCTATCTAACAGAACGGTTGTCAATGTGTGCACTCAAAATGCAGAGTTAAACCCGTGTGTGGATTCAGCAGTCTGCAAACACTTTCTGTGCAGAGTCTCAGAACAGGCGTTTTCAGCCCAATACCGGAATATGGAAGAAAGTGCAGTAAGCACAGGGAAATATCTGCTTCTAAATCCAAAACGCAGCTATCTAACAGAACGGTTGTCAATGTGTGCACTCAACTTGTAGAGTTAAACCCGTGTGTGGATTCAGCAGTCTGCAAACACTTTCTGTGCAGAGTCTCAAAACAGGTTTTTTCAGCCCAATACCGGCATATGGAAGAAAACGCAGCAAGCCCAGGGAAATATCTGCTTCTAAATTCAAAACTCAGCTATGTAACAGAACGGTTGTCAATCTGTGCACAAAACTTCCAGAGTTAAACCCGTGTGTGGATTCATCTGTCTGCAAACACTTTCTCTGCAGAGTTTCAAAACAGGCGTTTTCAGCCCAATACCGGCATATGCAAGAAAGGGCAGTAAGCACAGGGAAATATCTGCTTCTAAATCCAAAACGCAGCTATCTAACACAACGGTTGTCAATGTGTGCACTCAACTTCCAGAGTTAAACCCGTGTGTGGATTCAGCAGTCTGCAAACTCTTCCTGTGCAGAGTCTCGAAACATGCGTTTTCAGCCAAAAACCGGCATATGGAAGAAAGGGCAGTAAGCACAGGGAAATATCTGCTTCTAAATCCAAAACGCAGGTGTCTAACAGAACGGTTGTCAATGTGTGTGCTCAACTTGCAGAGTTAAACCCGTGTGTGGATTGAGCAGTCTGCAAACACTTTCTGTGCAGAGTCTCAAAACAGGCGTTTTCAGTCCAATACCGGCATATGGAAGAAAGGGCAGTAAGCACAGGGAAATATCTGCTTCTAAATCTAAAACGCAGCTATCTAACAGAACAGTTGTCAATGTGTGCACTCAACTTGAAGAGTTAAACCCGTGTGTGGATTCAGCAGTCTGCAAACACTTTCTGTGCAGAGTCTCAAAGCAGGCGTTTTCAGCCCAATACCGGCATATGGAAGAAAGGGCAGTAAGCACGTGGAAACATCTGCTTCTAAATACAAAACGCAGCTATCTAACAGAACGGTTGTCAATGTGTGCACTCAACATGCAGAGTTAAACCCGTGTGTGGATTCAGCAGTCTGCAAACACTTTCTGTGCAGAGTCTCAAAACACACGTTTTCAGCCAAATACTGGCATATCGAAGGAAGAGCAGTAAGCACAGGGAAATATCTGCTTCTAAATCCAAAACGCAGCTATCTAGCAGAACGGTTCTCAATGGGTGCACTCAACTTCCACAGTCAAACCCGTGTGTGGATTCAGCAGTCTGCAAACACTTTCTGTGCAGAGTCTGAAAACTGGCGTTTTCAGCCCAATACCGGCATATGGAAGAAAGGGCAGTAAGCACAGGGCAATATCTGCTTCTAAGTCCAAAACGCAGCTGTCAAACAGAACGGTTGTCAATGTGTGCACTCAACTTGCAGAGTTAAACCCGTGTGTGGATTCAGCAGTCTGCTAACACTTGCTGTGCAGAGTCTCAAAACAGGCGTTTTCAGCGCAATACCGGCATATGGAAGAAAGGGCAGTAGGCAAAGGGAAAAATCTGCTTCTAAATCCAAAACGCAGCTATCTAACACAACGGTTGTCAATGTGTGCACTCAACTTGCAGAGTTAAACCCGTGTGTGTTTTCAGCAGTCTGCAAACACTTTCTGTGCAGAGTCTCAAAACAGTCGTTTTCAGCCCAATATCGGCATATGGAAGAAAGGGCAGTAGGCAAAGGGAAATATCTGCTTCTAAATCCAAAACGCAGCTATCTAACAGAACGGTTGTCAATGTGTGCACTCAACGTGCAGAGTTAAACCCGTGTGTGGATTCTGCAGTCTGCAAACACATTCTGTGCAGAGTCTCAAAACAGGCGTTTTCAGCCCAATACCGGCATATGGAAGAAAGGGCAGCAAGCACAGGGAAATATATGCTTCTAAACCCAAAACGCAGCTATCTAACAGAATGGTTGTCAATGTGTGCACTCAACTTGCAGAGTTAAACCCGTGTGTGGATTCAGCAGTCTGCAAACACTTTCTGTGCAGAGTCTCAAAACAGGCGTTTTCAGCCCAATACCGGCTTATGGAAGAAAGGGCAGTAAGCACAGGGAAATATCTGCTTCTAAATCCAAAACGCAGCTATCTAACACAACGGTTGTCAATGGGTGCACTCAAATTCCAGAGGTAAAACCGTGTGTGGATTCAGCAGTCTGCAAACACTTTCTGTGCAGAGTCTCAAAACAGGCGTTTTCAGCCCAATACCGGCATATGGAGGAAAGGGCAGCAAGCACAGTGAAATATCTGCTTCTAAATCCAAACCTCAGCTATGTAACAGAATGGTTGTCAATCTGTGCACTCAACTTCCAGAGTTAAACCCGTGTGTGGATTCAGCAGTCTGCAAACACTTTCTGTGCAGAGTCTCAAAACAGGCGTTTTCAGCCCAATACCGGCTTATGGAAGAAAGGGCATTAAGCACAGGGAAATATCTGCTTCTAAATCCAAAACGCAGCTATCTAACACAACGGTTGTCAATGTGTGCACTCAACTTGCAGAGTT
Organism: Aotus nancymaae; assembly: GCF_030222135.1. NCBI lineage: Eukaryota > Metazoa > Chordata > Mammalia > Primates > Aotidae > Aotus > Aotus nancymaae. The sequence goes on from NW_026988793.1 coordinate 6,499, forward strand.
AAACCCGTGTGTGGATTCAGCAGTCTGCTAACACTTTCTGTGCAGAGTCTCAAAACAGGCGTTTTCAGCCCAATACCGGCATATGGAAGAAAGGGCAGTAAGCACAGGGAAATATCTGCTTCTAAATGCAAAATGCAGCTATCTAACAGAACGGTTGTGAATGTGTGCACTCAACTTCCAGAGTTAAACCCGTGTGTGGATTCAGCAGTCTCCAAACACTTTCTGTGCAGAGTCTCAAAACAGGCCTTTTCAGACCAAGACCGGCATATGGAAGAAAGGGCAGTAAGCACAGGGAAATATCTGCTTCTAAATCCAAAACGCAGCTATCTAACAGAACGGTTGTCAATGTGTGCACTCAACATGCAGAGTTAAACCCATGTGTGGATTCAGCAGTCTGCAAACACTTTCTGTGCAGAATCTCAAAACCGGCGTTTTCAGCCCAATACCGGAATATGGAAGAAAGTGTAGCAAGCACAGGGAAATATTTGCTTCTAAATCCAAAACGCAGCTATCTAACAGAACGGTTCTCAATGTGTGCACTCAACTTGTAGAGTTAAACCCGTGTGTGGATTCAGCAGTCTGCAAACACTTTCTGTGCATAGTCTCAAAACAGGCGTTTTCAGCCCAATACCGGCATATGAAAGAAAGGGCAGTAAGCACGTGGAAATGTCTGCTTCTTAATTCAAAACGCAGCTATCTAACAGAACGGTTGTCAATGTGTGCACTCAACATGCAGAGTTAAACCCGTGTGTGGATTCAGCAGTCTGCAAACACTTTCTGTGCAGAGTCTCAAAACAAACGTTTTCAGCCAAATACTGGCATATCGAAGGAAGGGCAGTAAGCACAGGGAAATATCTGCTTCTAAATCCAAAACGCAGCTATTTAACAGAACGGTTGTCAATGGGTGCACTCAACTTCCAGAGTCAAACCCGTGTGTGGATTCAGCAGTCTGCAAACACTTTCTGTGCAGAGTCTCATAACAGGCGTTTTCAGCCCAATACCGGCATATGGAAGAAAGGGCAGTATGCACAGGGCAATATCTGCTTCTAAGTCCAAAACGCAGCTGTCTAACAGAACGGTTGTCAATGTGTGCACTCAACTTGCAGAGTTAAACCCGTGTGTGGATTCAGGAGTCTGCTAACACTTTCTGTGCAGAGTCGCAAAACAGGCGTTTTCAGCCCAATACCGGCATATGGAAGAAAGGGCAGTAAGCACAGGGAAATATGTGCTTCTAAATCCAAAACGCAGCTATCTAACAGAACGGTTGTCATTGTGTGCACTCAAATTCCAGAGTTAAACCCGTGTGTGGATTCAGCAGTCTGCAAACACTTTCTGTGCAGAGTCTCAAAACAGGCGTTTTCAGCCCAATACCGGAATATCGAAGAAAGTGCAGTAAGGACAGGGAAATATCTGCTTCTAAATCCAAAACGCAGCTATCTAACAGAACGGTTGTCAATGTGTGCACTCAACTTGTAGAGTTAAACCTGTGTGTGGATTCAGCAGTCTGCAAACACTTTCTGTGCAGAGTCTCAAAACAGGTGTTTTCAGCCCAATTCCGGCATATGGAAGAAAACGCAGCAAGCACAGGGAAATATCTGCTTCTAAATTCAAAACTCAGCTATGTAACAGAACGGTTGTCAATCTGTGCACTCAACTTCCAGAGTTAAACCCGTGTGTGGATTCATCCGTCTGCAAACACTTTCTCTGCAGAGTTTGAAAACAGGCGTTTTCAGCCCAAAACCGGCATATGGAAGAAAGGGCAGAAGGAACAGGGAAGTATCTGCTTCTAAATCCAAAACGCAGCTGTCAAACAGAACGGTTGTCAATGTGTGCGCTCAACTTGCAGAGTTAAACCCGTGTGTGGATTGAGCAGTCTGCAAACACTTTCTGTGCAGAGTCTCAAAACTGGCGTTTTCAGTCCAATACCGGCCTATGGAAGAAAGGGCAGTAAGCACAGGGAAATATCTGCTTCTAAATCCAAAACGCAGCTATCTAACAGAACGGTTGTCTATGTGGGCACTCAAATTGCAGAGTGAAAGCCGTGTGTGGATTCAGCGGTCTACAAACACTTTCTGTGCAGAGGCTCAAAACAGTCGTTTTCAGCCCATTTCCGGCATATGGAAGAAAGGGCAGTAAGCACAGGGAAATATCTGCTTCTAAATCCAAAACGCAGCTATCTAACAGAACGGTTGTCAGTGTGTGCACTCAACTTGCAGAGTTAAACCCGTGTGTGGATTCAGCAGTCTGCAAACACTTTCTGTGCAGAGTCTCAAAACAGGCGTTTTCAGCCCAATACCGGCATATGGAAGAAAGGGCAGTAAGCACAGGGAAATATCTGCTTCTAAATCCAAAACGCAGCTATCTAACAGAACGGTTGTCAATGTGTGCACTCAACTTCCAGAGTTTAACCCGTGTGTGGATTCAGCAGTCTGCAAACACTTTTTGTGCAGAGTCTCAAAACAGGCGTTTTCAGCCCAATAACGGCATATTGAAGAATGGGCAGTAAGCACAGGGAAATATCTGCTTCTAAATCCAAAACGCAGCTATCTAACAGAACGGTTGTCAATGGGTGCACTCAACTTCCAGAGTCAAACCCGTGTGTGGATTCAGCAGTCTGCAAACACTTTCTGTGCAGAGTCTCATAACAGGCGTTTTCAGCCCAATACCGGCATATGGAAGAAAGGGCAGTATGCACAGGGCAATATCTGCTTCTAAGTCCAAAACGCAGCTGTCTAACAGAACGGTTGTCAATGTGTGCACTCAACTTGCAGAGTTAAACCCGTGTGTGGATTCAGCAGTCTGCTAACACTTTCTGTGCAGAGTCGCAAAACAGGCGTTTTCAGCCCAATTCCTGCATATGGAAGAAAGGGCAGTAAGAACAGGGAAATATGTGCTTCTAAATCCAAAACGCAGCTATCTAACAGAACGGTTGTCATTGTGTGCACTCAAATTCCAGAGTTAAACCCGTGTGTGGATTCAGCAGTCTGCAAACACTTTCTGTGCAGAGTCTCAAAACAGGCGTTTTAAGCCCAATACCGGCATATGGAAGGAAGGGCAGTAAGCACAGGGAAATATCTGCTTCTAAATCCAAAATGCAGCTATCTAACAGAACGGTTGTGAATGAGTGCACTCAACTTCCAGAGTTAAACCCGTGTGTGCCTTCAGCAGTCTGCAAACACTTTCTGTGCAGAGTCTCTAAAAAGGCGTTTCCAGCCCAATACCGGCTTATGTAAGAAAGGACAGTAAGCACAGGGAAATATCTGCTTCTAAATCCAAAACGCAGCTATCTAACAGAACGGTTGTCTATGTGGGCACTCAAATTGCAGAGTGAAAGCCGTGTGTGGATTCAGCGGTCTACAAACACTTTCTGTGCAGAGGCTCACAACAGTCGTTTTCAGCCCATTTCCGGCATATGGAAGAAAGGGCAGTAAGCACAGGGAAATATCTGCTTCTAAATCCAAAATGCAGCTATCTAACAGAACGGTTGTCAATGTGTGCACTCAAAATGCAGAGTTAAACCCGTGTGTGGATTCAGCAGTCTGCAAACACTTTCTGTGCAGAGTCTCAGAACAGGCGTTTTCAGCCCAATACCGGAATATGGAAGAAAGTGCAGTAAGCACAGGGAAATATCTGCTTCTAAATCCAAAACGCAGCTATCTAACAGAACGGTTGTCAATGTGTGCACTCAACTTGTAGAGTTAAACCCGTGTGTGGATTCAGCAGTCTGCGAACACTTTCTGTGCAGAGTCTCAAAACAGGTTTTTTCAGCCCAATACCGGCATATGGAAGAAAACGCAGCAAGCCCAGGGAAATATCTGCTTCTAAATTCAAAACTCAGCTATGTAACAGAACGGTTGTCAATCTGTGCACAAAACTTCCAGAGTTAAACCCGTGTGTGGATTCATCTGTCTGCAAACACTTTCTCTGCAGAGTTTCAAAACAGGCGTTTTCAGCCCAATACCGGCATATGCAAGAAAGGGCAGTAAGCACAGGGAAATATCTGCTTCTAAATCCAAAACGCAGCTATCTAACACAACGGTTGTCAATGTGTGCACTCAACTTCCAGAGTTAAACCCGTGTGTGGATTCAGCAGTCTGCAAACTCTTCCTGTGCAGAGTCTCGAAACATGCGTTTTCAGCCAAAAACCGGCATATGGAAGAAAGGGCAGTAAGCACAGGGAAATATCTGCTTCTAAATCCAAAACGCAGGTGTCTAACAGAACGGTTGTCAATGTGTGTGCTCAACTTGCAGAGTTAAACCCGTGTGTGGATTGAGCAGTCTGCAAACACTTTCTGTGCAGAGTCTCAAAACAGGCGTTTTCAGTCCAATACCGGCATATGGAAGAAAGGGCAGTAAGCACAGGGAAATATCTGCTTCTAAATCTAAAACGCAGCTATCTAACAGAACAGTTGTCAATGTGTGCACTCAACTTGAAGAGTTAAACCCGTGTGTGGATTCAGCAGTCTGCAAACACTTTCTGTGCAGAGTCTCAAAGCAGGCGTTTTCAGCCCAATACCGGCATATGGAAGAAAGGGCAGTAAGCACGTGGAAACATCTGCTTCTAAATACAAAACGCAGCTATCTAACAGAACGGTTGTCAATGTGTGCACTCAACATGCAGAGTTAAACCCGTGTGTGGATTCAGCAGTCTGCAAACACTTTCTGTGCAGAGTCTCAAAACACACGTTTTCAGCCAAATACTGGCATATCGAAGGAAGAGCAGTAAGCACAGGGAAATATCTGCTTCTAAATCCAAAACGCAGCTATCTAGCAGAACGGTTCTCAATGGGTGCACTCAACTTCCACAGTCAAACCCGTGTGTGGATTCAGCAGTCTGCAAACACTTTCTGTGCAGAGTCTGAAAACTGGCGTTTTCAGCCCAATACCGGCATATGGAAGAAAGGGCAGTAAGCACAGGGCAATATCTGCTTCTAAGTCCAAAACGCAGCTGTCAAACAGAACGGTTGTCAATGTGTGCACTCAACTTGCAGAGTTAAACCCGTGTGTGGATTCAGCAGTCTGCTAACACTTGCTGTGCAGAGTCTCAAAACAGGCGTTTTCAGCGCAATACCGGCATATGGAAGAAAGGGCAGTAGGCAAAGGGAAAAATCTGCTTCTAAATCCAAAACGCAGCTATCTAACACAACGGTTGTCAATGTGTGCACTCAACTTGCAGAGTTAAACCCGTGTGTGTTTTCAGCAGTCTGCAAACACTTTCTGTGCAGAGTCTCAAAACAGTCGTTTTCAGCCCAATATCGGCATATGGAAGAAAGGGCAGTAGGCAAAGGGAAATATCTGCTTCTAAATCCAAAACGCAGCTATCTAACAGAACGGTTGTCAATGTGTGCACTCAACTTGCAGAGTTAAACCCGTGTGTGGATTCTGCAGTCTGCAAACACATTCTGTGCAGAGTCTCAAAACAGGCGTTTTCAGCCCAATACCGGCATATGGAAGAAAGGGCAGCAAGCACAGGGAAATATATGCTTCTAAACCCAAAACGCAGCTATCTAACAGAATGGTTGTCAATGTGTGCACTCAACTTGCAGAGTTAAACCCGTGTGTGGATTCAGCAGTCTGCAAACACTTTCTGTGCAGAGTCTCAAAACAGGCGTTTTCAGCCCAATACCGGCTTATGGAAGAAAGGGCAGTAAGCACAGGGAAATATCTGCTTCTAAATCCAAAACGCTGCTATCTAACACAACGGTTGTCAATGGGTGCACTCAAATTCCAGAGGTAAAACCGTGTGTGGATTCAGCAGTCTGCAAACACTTTCTGTGCAGAGTCTCAAAACAGGCGTTTTCAGCCCAATACCGGCATATGGAGGAAAGGGCAGCAAGCACAGTGAAATATCTGCTTCTAAATCCAAACCTCAGCTATGTAACAGAATGGTTGTCAATCTGTGCACTCAACTTCCAGAGTTAAACCCGTGTGTGGATTCAGCAGTCTGCAAACACTTTCTGTGCAGAGTCTCAAAACAGGCGTTTTCAGCCCAATACCGGCTTATGGAAGAAAGGGCAGTAAGCACAGGGAAATATCTGCTTCTAAATCCAAAACGCAGCTATCTAACACAACGGTTGTCAATGTGTGCACTCAACTTGCAGAGTTAAACCCGTGTGTGGATTCAGCAGTCTGCTAACACTTTCTGTGCAGAGTCTCAAAACAGGCGTTTTCAGCCCAATACCGGCATATGGAAGAAAGGGCAGTAAGCACAGGGAAATATCTGCTTCTAAATGCAAAACGCAGCTATCTAACAGAACGGTTGTGAATGTGTGCACTCAACTTCCAGAGTTAAACCCGTGTGTGGATTCAGCAGTCTGCAAACACTTTCTTTGCAGAGTCTCAAAACAGGCCTTTTCAGACCAAGACCGGCATATGGAAGAAAGGGCAGTAAGCACAGGGAAGTATCTGCTTCTAAATCCAAAACGCAGCTATCTAACAGAACGGTTGTCAATGTGTGCACTCAACATGCAGAGTTAAACCCATGTGTGGATTCAGCAGTCTGCAAACACTTTCTGTGCAGAATCTCAAAACCGGCGTTTTCAGACCAATACCGGAATATGGAAGAAAGTGTAGTAAGCACAGGGAAATATTTGCTTCTAAATCCAAAACGCAGCTATCTAACAGAACGATTGTGAATGTGTGCACTCAACTTGTAGAGTTAAACCCGTGTGTGGATTCAGCAGTCTGCAAACACTTTCTGTGCAGAGTCTCAAAACAGGCGTTTTTAGCCCAGTACCGGCATATGGAAGAAAGGGCAGCAAGCACAGGGAAATATCTGCTTCTAAATCCAAAATGCAGCTATCTAACAGAACGGTTGTCAATGTGTGCACTCAACATGCAGAGTTAAACCCGTGTGTGGAGTCAGCAGTCTGCAAACACTTTCTGTGCAGAGTCTCAAAACAGGCGTTTTCAGCCCAATACCGGAATATGGAAGAAAGTGCAGTAAGCACAGGGAAATATCTGCTTCTAAATCCAAAACGCAGCTATCTAACAGAACGGTTGTCAATGTGTGCACTCAACTTGTAGAGTTAAACCCGTGTGTGGATTCAGCAGTCTGCGAACACTTTCTGTGCAGAGTCTCAAAACAGGTTTTTTCAGCCCAATACCGGCATATGGAAGAAAACGCAGCAAGCCCAGGGAAATATCTGCTTCTAAATTCAAAACTCAGCTATGTAACAGAACGGTTGTCAATCTGTGCACTCAACTTCCAGAGTTAAACCCGTGTGTGGATTCATCAGTCTGCAAACACTTTCTCTGCAGAGTTTCAAAACAGGCGTTTTCAGTCCAATACCGGCATATGGAAGAAAGGGCACTAAGCACAGGGAAATATCTGCTTCTAAATCTAAAACGCAGCTATCTAACAGAACAGTTGTCAATGTGGGCACTCAACTTCCAGAGTTAAACCCGTGTGTGGATTCAGCAGTCTGCAAACACTTTCTGTGCAGAGTCTCAAAACAGGCGTTTTCAGCCCAATACCGGCATATGGAAGAAAGGGCAGTAAGCACGTGGAAACATCTGCTTCTAAATCAAAAACACAGCTATCTAACAGAACGGTTGTCAATGTGTGCACTCAACATGCAGAGTTAAACCCGTGTGTGGATTCAGCAGTCTGCAAACACTTTCTGTGCAGAGTCTCAAAACAAACGTTTTCAGCCAAATACTGGCATATCGAAGGAAGGGCAGTAAGCACAGGGAAATATCTGCTTCTAAATCCAAAACGCAGCTATCTAACAGAACGGTTGTCAATGGGTGCACTCAACTTCCAGAGTCAAACCCGTGTGTGGATTCAGCAGTCTGCAAACACTTTCTGTGCAGAGTCTCATAACAGGCGTTTTCAGCCCAATACCGGCATATGGAAGAAAGGGCAGTATGCACAGGGCAATATCTGCTTCTAAGTCCAAAACGCAGCTGTCTAACAGAACGGTTGTCAATGTGTGCACTCAACTTGCAGAGTTAAACCCGTGTGTGGATTCAGCAGTCTGCTAACACTTTCTGTGCAGAGTCGCAAAACAGGCGTTTTCAGCCCAATTCCTGCATATGGAAGAAAGGGCAGTAAGCACAGGGAAATATGTGCTTCTAAATCCAAAACGCAGCTATCTAACAGAACGGTTGTCATTGTGTGCACTCAAATTCCAGAGTTAAACCCGTGTGTGGATTCAGCAGTCTGCAAACACTTTCTGTGCAGAGTCTCAAAACAGGCGTTTTCAGCCCAATACCGGCATATGGAAGGAAGGGCAGTAAGCACAGGGAAATATCTGCTTCTAAATCCAAAATGCAGCTATCTAACAGAACGGTTGTGAATGAGAGCACTCAACTTCCAGAGTTAAACCCGTGTGTGCCTTCAGCAGTCTGCAAACACTTTCTGTGCAGAGTCTCTAAAAAGGCGTTTCCAGCCCAATACCGGCTTATGTAAGAAAGGACAGTAAGCACAGGGAAATATCTGCTTCTAAATCCAAAACGCAGCTATCTAACAGAACGGTTGTCTATGTGGGCACTCAAATTGCAGAGTGAAAGCCGTGTGTGGATTCAGCGGTCTACAAACACTTTCTGTGCAGAGGCTCAAAACAGTCGTTTTCAGCCCATTTCCGGCATATGGAAGAAAGGGCAGTAAGCACAGGGAAATATCTGCTTCTAAATCCAAAATGCAGCTATCTAACAGAACGGTTGTCAATGTGTGCACTCAAAATGCAGAGTTAAACCCGTGTGTGGATTCAGCAGTCTGCAAACACTTTCTGTGCAGAGTCTCAGAACAGGCGTTTTCAGCCCAATACCGGAATATGGAAGAAAGTGCAGTAAGCACAGGGAAATATCTGCTTCTAAATCCAAAACGCAGCTATCTAACAGAACGGTTGTCAATGTGTGCACTCAACTTGTAGAGTTAAACCCGTGTGTGGATTCAGCAGTCTGCAAACACTTTCTGTGCAGAGTCTCAAAACAGGTTTTTTCAGCCCAATACCGGCATATGGAAGAAAACGCAGCAAGCCCAGGGAAATATCTGCTTCTAAATTCAAAACTCAGCTATGTAACAGAACGGTTGTCAATCTGTGCACTCAACTTCCAGAGTTAAACCCGTGTGTGGATTCATCTGTCTGCAAACACTTTCTCTGCAGAGTTTCAAAACAGGCGTTTTCAGCCCAATACCGGCATATGCAAGAAAGGGCAGTAAGCACAGGGAAATATCTGCTTCTAAATCCAAAACGCAGCTATCTAACACAACGGTTGTCAATGTGTGCACTCAACTTCCAGAGTTAAACCCGTGTGTGGATTCAGCAGTCTGCAAACTCTTCCTGTGCAGAGTCTCGAAACATGCGTTTTCAGCCAAAAACCGGCATATGGAAGAAAGGGCAGTAAGCACAGGGAAATATCTGCTTCTAAATCCAAAACGCAGGTGTCTAACAGAACGGTTGTCAATGTGTGTGCTCAACTTGCAGAGTTAAACCCGTGTGTGGATTGAGCAGTCTGCAAACACTTTCTGTGCAGAGTCTCAAAACAGGCGTTTTCAGTCCAATACCGGCATATGGAAGAAAGGGCACTAAGCACAGGGAAATATCTGCTTCTAAATCTAAAACGCAGCTATCTAACAGAACAGTTGTCAATGTGTGCACTCAACTTGAAGAGTTAAACCCGTGTGTGGATTCAGCAGTCTGCAAACACTTTCTGTGCAGAGTCTCAAAGCAGGCGTTTTCAGCCCAATACCGGCATATGGAAGAAAGGGCAGTAAGCACGTGGAAACATCTGCTTCTAAATACAAAACGCAGCTATCTAACAGAACGGTTGTCAATGTGTGCACTCAACATGCAGAGTTAAACCCGTGTGTGGATTCAGCAGTCTGCAAACACTTTCTGTGCAGAGTCTCAAAACACACGTTTTCAGCCAAATACTGGCATATCGAAGGAAGAGCAGTAAGCACAGGGAAATATCTGCTTCTAAATCCAAAACGCAGCTATCTAGCAGAACGGTTCTCAATGGGTGCACTCAACTTCCACAGTCAAACCCGTGTGTGGATTCAGCAGTCTGCAAACACTTTCTGTGCAGAGTCTGAAAACTGGCGTTTTCAGCCCAATACCGGCATATGGAAGAAAGGGCAGTAAGCACAGGGCAATATCTGCTTCTAAGTCCAAAACGCAGCTGTCAAACAGAACGGTTGTCAATGTGTACACTCAACTTGCAGAGTTAAACCCGTGTGTGGATTCAGCAGTCTGCTAACACTTGCTGTGCAGAGTCTCAAAACAGGCGTTTTCAGCGCAATACCGGCATATGGAAGAAAGGGCAGTAGGCAAAGGGAAAAATCTGCTTCTAAATCCAAAACGCAGCTATCTAACACAACGGTTGTCAATGTGTGCACTCAACTTGCAGAGTTAAACCCGTGTGTGTTTTCAGCAGTCTGCAAACACTTTCTGTGCAGAGTCTCAAAACAGTCGTTTTCAGCCCAATATCGGCATATGGAAGAAAGGGCAGTAGGCAAAGGGAAATATCTGCTTCTAAATCCAAAACGCAGCTATCTAACAGAACGGTTGTCAATGTGTGCACTCAACTTGCAGAGTTAAACCCGTGTGTGGATTCTGCAGTCTGCAAACACATTCTGTGCAGAGTCTCAAAACAGGCGTTTTCAGCCCAATACCGGCATATGGAAGAAAGGGCAGCAAGCACAGGGAAATATATGCTTCTAAACCCAAAACGCAGCTATCTAACAGAATGGTTGTCAATGTGTGCACTCAACTTGCAGAGTTAAACCCGTGTGTGGATTCAGCAGTCTGCAAACACTTTCTGTGCAGAGTCTCAAAACAGGCGTTTTCAGCCCAATACCGGCTTATGGAAGAAAGGGCAGTAAGCACAGGGAAATATCTGCTTCTAAATCCAAAACGCTGCTATCTAACACAACGGTTGTCAATGGGTGCACTCAAATTCCAGAGGTAAAACCGTGTGTGGATTCAGCAGTCTGCAAACACTTTCTGTGCAGAGTCTCAAAACAGGCGTTTTCAGCCCAATACCGGCATATGGAGGAAAGGGCAGCAAGCACAGTGAAATATCTGCTTCTAAATCCAAACCTCAGCTATGTAAGAGAATGGTTGTCAATCTGTGCACTCAACTTCCAGAGTTAAACCCGTGTGTGGATTCAGCAGTCTGCAAACACTTTCTGTGCAGAGTCTCAAAACAGGCGTTTTCAGCCCAATACCGGCTTATGGAAGAAAGGGCATTAAGCACAGGGAAATATCTGCTTCTAAATCCAAAACGCAGCTATCTAACACAACGGTTGTCAATGTGTGCACTCAACTTGCCGAGTTAAACCCGTGTGTGGATTCAGCAGTCTGCTAACACTTTCTGTGCAGAGTCTCAAAACAGGCGTTTTCAGCCCAATACCGGCATATGGAAGAAAGGGCAGTAAGCACAGGGAAATATCTGCTTCTAAATGCAAAACGCAGCTATCTAACAGAACGGTTGTGAATGTGTGCACTCAACTTCCAGAGTTAAACCCGTGTGTGGATTCAGCAGTCTGCAAAAACTTTCTTTGCAGAGTCTCAAAACAGGCCTTTTCAGACCAAGACCGGCATATGGAAGAAAGGGCAGTAAGCACAGGGAAGTATCTGCTTCTAAATCCAAAACGCAGCTATCTAACAGAACGGTTGTCAATGTGTGCACTCAACATGCAGAGTTAAACCCATGTGTGGATTCAGCAGTCTGCAAACACTTTCTGTGCAGAATCTCAAAACCGGCGTTTTCAGCCCAATACCGGAATATGGAAGAAAGTGTAGTAAGCACAGGGAAATATTTGCTTCTAAATCCAAAACGCAGCTATCTAACAGAACAGTTGTCAATGTGTGCACTCAACTTGTAGAGTTAAACCCGTGTGTGGATTCAGCAGTCTGCAAACACTTTCTGTGCAGAGTCTCAAAACAGGCGTTTTCAGCCCAATACCGGCATATGGAAGAAAGGGCAGTAAGCACAGGGAAATATCTGCTTCAAAAATCCAAAACGCAGCTATCTAACAAAACGGTTGTCAATGTGTGCACTCAACTTCCAGAGTTAAACCCGTGTGTGGATTCAGCAGTCTGCAAACTCTTCCTGTGCAGAGTCTCGAAACATGCGTTTTCAGCCCAAAACCGGCATATGAAGAAAGGGCAGTAAGCACAGGGAAATATCTGCTTCTAAATCCAAAACGCAGCTGTCTAACAGAACGGTTGTCAATGTGTGCGCTCAACTTGCAGAGTTAAACCCGTGTGTGGATTGAGCAGTCTGCAAACACTTTCTGTGCAGAGTCTCAAAACAGGCGTTTTCAGTCCAATACCGGCATATGGAAGAAAGGGCACTAAGCACAGGGAAATATCTGCTTCTAAATCTAAAACGCAGCTATCTAACAGAACAGTTGTCAATGTGTGCACTCAACGTGCAGAGTTAAACCCGTGTGTGGATTCAGCAGTCTGCAAACACTTTCTGTGCAGAGTCTCAAAACAGGCGTTTCAGCCCAATACCGGCAATTGGAAGAAAGGGCAGTAAGCACGTGGAAATATCTGCTTCTTAATTCAAAACGCAGCTATCTAACAGAACGGTTGTCAATGTGTGCACTCAACATGCAGAGTTAAACCCGTGTGTGGATTCAGCAGTCTGCAAACACTTTCTGTGCAGAGTCTCAAAACAAACGTTTTCAGCCAAATACTGGCATATCGAAGAAAGGGCAGTAAGCACAGGGAAATATCTGCTTCTAAATCCAAAACGCAGCTGTCAAACAGAACGGTTGTCAATGGGTGCAATCAACTTCCAGAGTCAAACCCGTGTGTGGATTCAGCAGTCTGCAAACACTTTCTGTGCAGAGTCTCATAACAGGGCGTTTTCAGCCCAATACCGGCATATGGAAGAAAGGGCAGTATGCACAGGGGCAATATCTGCTTCTAAGTCCAAAACGCAGCTGTCTAACAGAACGGTTGTCAATGTGTGCACTCAACCTGCAGAGTTAAACCCGTGTGTGGTTTCAGGAGTCTGCTAACACTTTCTGTGCAGAGTCGCAAAACAGGCGTTTTCAGCCCAATACCGGCATATGGAAGAAAGGGCAGTAAGCACAGGGAAATATATGCTTCTAAATCCAAAACGCAGCTATCTAACAGAACGGTTGTCAATGTGTGCACTCAACTTGTAGAGTTAAACCTGTGTGTGGATTCAGCAGTCTGCAAACACTTTCTGTGCAGAGTCTCAAAACAGGTGTTTTCAGCCCAATACCGGCATTTGGAAGAAAACGCAGCAAGCACAGGGAAATATCTGCTTCTAAATTCAAAACTCAGCTATGTAACAGAACGGTTGTCAATCTGTGCAGTGAATTTCCAGAGTTAAACCCGTGTGTGGATTCATCAGTCTGCAAACACTTTCTCTGCAGAGTTTCAAAACAGGCGTTTTCAGCCCAAAACCGGCATATGGAAGAAAGGGCAGTAAGCACAGGGAAGTATCTGCTTCTAAATCCAAAACGCAGCTGTCAAACAGAACGGTTGTCAATGTGTGCGCTCAACTTGCAGAGTTAAACCCGTGTGTGGATTGAGCAGTCTGCAAACACTTTCTGTGCAGAGTCTCAAAACAGGCTTTTTCAGTCCAATACCGGCATATGGAATAAAGGGCAGTAAGCAGAGGGAAATATCTGCTTCTAAATCCAAAACGCAGCTATCTAACAGAACGGTTGTCTATGTGGGCACTCAAATTGCAGAGTGAAAGCCGTGTGTGGATTCAGCGGTCTACAAACACTTTCTGTGCAGAGGCTCAAAACAGGCGTTTTCAGACCAATACCGGAATATGGAAGAAAGTGCAGTAAGCACAGGGAAATATCTGCTTCTAAATCCGAAACACAGCTTTCTAACAGAACGGTTGTCAATGTGTGCACTCAACTTGTAGAGTTAAACCCGTGTGTGGATTCAGCAGTCTGCAAACACTTTCTGTGCAGAGTCTCAAAACAGGTTTTTTCAGCCCAATACCGGCATATGGAGGAAAACGCAGCAAGCCCAGGGAAATATCTGCTTCTAAATTCAAAACTCAGCTATGTAACAGAACGGTTGTCAATCTGTGCACTCAACTTCCAGAGTTAAACCCGTGTGTGGATTCATCAGTCTGCAAACACTTTCTCTGCAGAGTTTCAAAACAGGCGTTTTCAGCCCAATACCGGCATATGGAAGAAAGGGCAGTAAGCACGTGGAAACATCTGCTTCTAAATCAAAAACGCAGCTATCTAACAGAACGGTTGTCAATGTGTGCACTCAACATGCAGAGTTAAACCCGTGTGTGGATTCAGCAGTCTGCAAACACTTTCTGTGCAGAGTCTCAAAACAAACGTTTTCAGCCAAATACTGGCATATCGAAGGAAGGGCAGTAAGCACAGGGAAATATCTGCTTCTAAATCCAAAACGCAGCTATCTAACAGAACGGTTGTCAATGGGTGCACTCAACTTCCAGAGTCAAACCCGTGTGTGGATTCAGCAGTCTGCAAACACTTTCTGTGCAGAGTCTCATAACAGGCGTTTTCAGCCCAATACCGGCATATGAAAGAAAGGGCAGTATGCACACGGCAATATCTGCTTCTAAGTCCAAAACGCAGCTGTCTAACAGAACGGTTGTCAATGTGTGCACTCAACTTGCAGAGTTAAACCCGTGTGTGGATTCAGCAGTCTGCTAACACTTTCTGTGCAGAGTCGCAAAACAGGCGTTTTCAGCCCAATACCGGCATATGGAAGAAAGGGCAGTAAGCACAGGGAAATATGTGCTTCTAAATCCAAAACGCAGCTATCTAACAGAACGGTTGTCATTGTGTGCACTCAAATTCCAGAGTTAAACCCGTGTGTGGATTCAGCAGTCTGCAAACACTTTCTGTGCAGAGTCTCAAAACAGGCGTTTTCAGCCCAATACCGGCATGTGGAAGAAAGGGCAGTAGGAAAAGGGAAATATCTGCTTCTAAATCCAAAACGCAGCTATCTAACAAAACGGTTGTCAATGTGTGCACTCAACTTCCAGAGTTAAACCCGTGTGTGGATTCAGCAGTGTGCAAACACTTTCTGTGCAGAGTCTCAAAACAGGCGTTTTCAGCCCAATATCGGCATATGGAAGGAAGGGCAGTAAGCACAGGGAAATATCTGCTTCTAAATCCAAAATGGAGCTATCTAACAGAACGGTTGTGAATGAGTGCACTCAACTTCCAGAGTTAAACCGGTGTGTGCCTTCAGTAGTCTGCAAACACTTTCTGTGCAGAGTCTCTAAAAAGGCGTTTCCAGCCCAATACCGGCTTATGTAAGAAAGGGCAGTAAGCACAGGGAAATATCTGCTTCTAAATCCAAAACGCAGCTATCTAACAGAACGGTTGTCTATGTGGGCACTCAAATTTCAGAGTGAAAGCAGTGTGTGGATTCAGCGGTCTACAAACATGTTCTGTGCAGAGGCTCAAAACAGTCGTTTTCAGCCCATTTCCGGCATATGGAAGAAAGGGCAGTAAGCACAGGGAAATATCTGCTTCTAAATCCAAAACGCAGCTGTCTAACAGAACGGTTGTCAATGTGTGCACTCAACTTGCAGAGTTAAACCCGTGTGTGCCTTCAGCAGTCTGCAAACACTTTCTGTGCAGAGTCTCTAAAAAGGCGTTTCCAGCCCAATACCGGCTTATGTAAGAAAGGGCAGTAAGCACAGGGAAATATCTGCTTCTAATTCCAAAACGCAGCTATCTAACAGAACGGTTGTCTATGTGGGCACTCAAATTGCAGAGTGAAAGCCGTGTGTGGATTCAGCGGTCTACAAACACTTTCTGTGCAGAGGCTCAAAACAGTCGTTTTCAGCACATTTCCGGCATATGGAAGAAAGGGCAGTAAGCCCAGGGAAATATCTGCTTCTAAATCCAAAACGCAGCTATCTAACAGAACGGTTGTCAGTGTGTGCACTCAACTTGCAGAGTTAAACCCGTGTGTGGATTCAGCAGTCTGCAAACACTTTCTGTGCAGAATCTCAAAACAGGCGTTTTCAGCCCAATACCGGCATATGGAAGAAAGGGCAGTAAGCACAGGGAAATATCTGCTTCTAAATCCAAAACGCAGCTATCTAACAGAACGGTTGTCAATGTGTGCACTCAAATTCCAGAGTTTATCCCGTGTGTGGATTCAGCAGTCTGCAAACACTTTTTGTGCAGAGTCTCAAAACAGGCGTTTTCAGCCCAATAACGGCATATTGAAGAATGGGCAGTAAGCACAGGGAAATATCTGCTTCTAAATCCAAAACGCAGCTATCTAACAGAACGGTTGTCAATGGGTGCACTCAACCTCCAGAGTTAAAACCGTGTGTGGATTCAGCAGTCTGCAAACACTTTCTGTGCAGAGTCTCAAAACAGGCGTTTTTAGCCCAGTACCGGCATATGGAAGAAAGGGCAGTAAGCACAGGGAAATATCTGCTTCTAAATCCAAAAGGCAGCTATCTAACAGAACGGTTGTCAATGTGTGCACTCAACATGCAGAGTTAAACCCGTGTGTGTTTTCAGCAGTCTGCAAACACTTTCTGTGCAGAGTCTCAAAACAGGCGTTTTCAGCCCAATACCGGAATATCGAAGAAAGTGCAGTAAGCACAGGGAAATATCTGCTTCTAAATCCAAAACGCAGCTATCTAACAGAACGGTTGTCAATGTGTGCACTCAACTTGTAGAGTTAAACCCGTGTGTGGATTCAGCAGTCTGCAAACACTTTCTGTGCAGAGTCTCAAAACAGGTTTTTTTCAGCCCAATACCGGCATATGGAAGAAAACGCAGCAAGCACAGGGAAATATCTGCTTCTAAATTCAAAACTCAGCTATGTAACAGAACGGTTGTCAATCTGTGCACTCAACTTCCAGAGTTAAACCCGTGTGTGGATTCATCAGTCTGCAAACACTTTCTCTGCAGAGTTTCAAAACAGGCGTTTTCAGCCCAATACCGGCATATGCAAGAAAGGGCAGTAAGCACAGGGAAATATCTGCTTCTAAATCCAAAACGCAGCTATCTAACACAATGGTTGTCAATGTGTGCACTCAACTTCCAGAGTTAAACCCGTGTGTGGATTCAGCAGTATGCAAACTCTTCCTGTGCAGAGTCTCGAAACATGCGTTTTCAGCCAAAAACCGGCATATGGAAGAAAGGGCAGTAAGCACAGGGAAATATCTGCTTCTAAATCCAAAACACAGCTGTCTAACAGAACGGTTGCCAATGTGTGTGCTCAACTTGCAGAGTTAAACCCGTGTGTGGATTGAGCAGTCTGCAAACACTTTCTGTGCAGAGTCTCAAAACAGGCGTTTTAGGCAAATACCGGCATATCGAAGAAAGGACTGTAAGCACAGGGAAATATCTGCTTCTAAATCCAAAACGCAGCTATCTAGCAGAACGGATCTCAATGGGTGCACTCAACTTCCACAGTCAAACCCGTGTGTGGATTCAGCAGTCTGCAAACACTTTCTGTGCAGAGTCTCAAAACAGGCGTTTTCAGCCCAATACCGGCATATGGAAGAAAGGGCAATAAGCACAGTCAAATATCTGCTTCTAAATACAAAATGCAGCAGTCTAACAGAACGGTTGTCAATGTGTGCACTCAACATGCAGAGTTAAACCCGTATGTGGATTCAGCAGTCTGCAAACACTTTCTGTGCAGAGTCTCAAAACAGGCGTTTTAGGCAAATACCGGCATATCGAAGAAAGGACTGTAAGCACAGGGAAATATCTGCTTCTAAATCCAAAACGCAGCTATCTAGCAGAACGGATCTCAATGGGTGCACTCAACTTCCACAGTCAAACCCGTGTGTGGATTCAGCAGTCTGCAAACACTTTCTGTGCAGAGTCTCAAAACAGGCGTTTTCAGCCCAATACCGGCATATGGAAGAAAGGGCAGTAAGCACAGGGCAATATCTGCTTCTAAGTCCAAAACCCAGCTGTCAAACAGAACGGTTGTCAATGTGTGCACTCAACTTGCAGAGTTAAACCCGTGTGTGGATTCAGCAGTCTGCTAACACTTGCTGTGCAGAGTCTCAAAACAGGCATTTTCAGCGCAATACCGGCATATGGAAGAAAGGGCAGTAGGCAAAGAGAAAAATCTGCTTCTAAATCCAAAACGCAGCTATCTAACACAACGGTTGTCAATGTGTGCACTCAACTTGCAGAATTAAACCCGTGTGTGTTTTCAGCAGTCTGCAAACACTTTCTGTGCAGAGTCTCAAAACAGGCGTTTTCAGCCCAATATCGGCATATCGAAGAAAGGGCAGTAGGCAAAGGGAAATATCTGCTTCTAAATCCAAAACGCAGCTGTCTAACAGAACGGTTGTCAATGTGTGCACTCAACTTGCAGAGTTAAACCCGTGTGTGGATTCTGCAGTCTGCAAACACATTCTGTGCAGAGTCTCAAAACAGGCGTTTTCAGCCCAATACCGGCATATGGAAGAAAGGGCAGCAAGCACAGGGAAATATCTGCTTCTAAACCCAAAACGCAGCTATCTAACAGAATGGTTGTCAATGTGTGCACTCAAATTGCAGAGTTAAACCCGTGTGTGGATTCAGCAGTCTGCAAACACTTTCTGTGCAGAGTCTCAAAACAGGCGTTTTCAGCCCAATACCGGCTTATGCAAGAAAGGGCAGTAAGCACAGGGAAATATCTGCTTCTAAATCCAAAACGCAGCTATCTAACACAACGGTTGTCAATGGGTGCACTCAACTTCCAGAGGTAAAACCGTGTGTGGATTCAGCAGTCTGCAAACACTTTCTGTGCAGAGTCTCAGAACAGGCGTTTTCAGCCCAATACCGGCATATGGAGGAAAGGGCAGCAAGCACAGTGAAATATCTGCTTCTAAATCCAAACCTCATCTATGTAACAGAATGGTTGTCAATCTGTGCACTCAACTTCCAGAGTTAAACCCGTGTGTGGATTCAGCAGTCTGCAAACACTTTCTCTGCAGAGTCTCAAAACAGGCGTTTTCAGCCCAATAAAGGCTTATGGAAGAAAGGGCATTAAGCACAGGGAAATATCTGCTTCTAAATCCAAAACGCAGCTATCTAACACAACGGTTGTCAATGTGTGCACTCAACTTGCAGAGTTAAACCCGTGTGTGGATTCAGCGGTCTGCAAACACTTTCTGTGCAGAGTCTCAAAACAGGCGTTTTCAGCACAATAACGGCATATGGAAGAAAGGGCAGTAAGCACAGGGAAATATCTGCTTCTAAATCCAAAACGCAGCTATCTAACAGAACGGTTGTCAATGTGGGCACTCAACTTGCAGAGTTAAACACGTGTGTGGATTCTGCAGTCTGCAAACATATTATGTGCAGAGTCCCAAACAGACGTTTTCAGCCCAATACCGGCATATGGAAGAAAGGGCAGCAAGCACAGGGAATATCTGCTTCTAAACCCAAAACGCAGCTATCTAACAGAACGGTTGTCAATGTGTGCACTCAACTTGTAGAGTTAAACCCTTGTGTGGATTCAGCAGTCTGCAAACACTTTCTGTGCAGAGTCTCAAAACAGGCGTTTTCAGCTCAATACCGGCATATGGAAGAAAGGGCAGTAGGCAAAGGGAAATATCTGCTTCTAAATCCAAAACACAGCTATCTAACAAAACGGCTGTCAATGTGTGCACTCAACTTCCAGAGTTAAACCCGTGTGTGGATTCAGCAGTCTGCTAACACTTTCTGTGCAGAGTCTCAAAACAGGCGTTTTCAGCCCAATACCGGCATATGGAAGAAAGGGCAGTAAGCACAGGGCAATATCTGCTTCTAAGTCCAAAACGCAGCTGTCAAACAACGGTTGTCAATGTGTGCACTCAACTTGCAGAGTTAAACCCGTGTGTGGATTCAGCAGTCTGCTAACACTTGCTGTGCAGAGTCTCAAAACAGGCGTTTTCAGCGCAATACCGGCATATGGAAGAAAGGGCAGTAGGCAAAGGGAAAAATCTGCTTCTAAATCCAAAACGCAGCTATCTAACACAACGGTTGTCAATGTGTGCACTCAACTTGCAGTTTTAAACCCGTGTGTGTTTTCAGCAGTCTGCAAACACTTTCTGTGCAGAGTCTCAAAACAGGTGTTTTCAGCCCAATACCGGCATATGGAAGAAAGGGCTGTAGGCAAAGGGAAAAATCTGCTTCTAATTCCAAAACGCAGCTATCTAACAGAACGGTTGTCAATGTGTGGACTCAACTTCCAGAGTTTAACCCGTGTGTGGATTCAGCAGTCTGCAAACACATTCTGTGCAGAGTCTCAAAACAGGCGTTTTCAGGGCAATACCGGCATATGGAAGAAAGAGCAGTAAGCACAGGGAAATATCTGCTTCTAAATCCAAAATGCAGCCATCTAACAGAACGGTTGTCAATGTGTGCACTCAACTTGAAGTGTTAAACCCGTGTGTGGATTCAGCAGTCTGCAAACACTTTCTGTGCAGAGTCTCAAAACAGGCGTTTTAGATAATACCGGCATATCGAAGAAAAGGCTGTAAGCACAGGGAAATATCTGCTTCTAAAACCAAAACGCAGCTATCTAGCAGAACGGTTCTCAATGGGTGCACTCAACTTCCACAGTCAAACCCGTGTGTGGATTCAGCAGTCTGCAAACACTTTCTGTGCAGAGTCTCAAAACAGGCGTTTTCAGCCCAATACCGGCATATGGAAGAAAGGGCAGTAAGCACAGGGCAATATCTGCTTCTAAGTCCAAAACGCAGCTGTCAAACAGAACGGTTGTCAATGTGTGCACTCAACTTGCAGAGTTAAACCCGTGTGTGGATTCTGCAGTCTGCAAACACATTCTGTGCAGAGTCTCAAAACAGGCGTTTTCAGCCCAATACCGGCATATGGAAGAAAGGGCAGCAAGCACAGGGAAATATCTGCTTCTAAACCCAAAACGCAGCTATCTAACAGAATGGTTGTCAATGTGTGCACTCAACTTGCAGAGTTAAACCCGTGTGTGGATTCAGCAGTCTGCAAACACTTTCTGTGCAGAGTCTCAAAACCGGCGTTTTCAGCCCAATACCGGCTTATGGAAGAAAGGGCAGTAAGCACAGGGAAATATCTGCTTCTAAATCCAAAACGCAGCTATCTAACACAACGGTTGTCAATGGGTGCACTCAACTTCCAGAGGTAAAACTGTGTGTGGATTCAGCAGTCTGCAAACACATTCTGTGCAGAGTCTCAAAACAGGCGTTATCAGGGCAATACCGGCATATGGAAGAAAGAGCAGTAAGCACAGGGAAATATCTGCTTCTAAATCCAAAATGCAGCCATCTAACAGAACGGTTGTCAATGTGTGCACTCAACTTGAAGTGTTAAACCCGTGTGTGGATTCAGCAATCTGCAAACACTTTCTCTGCAGAGTCTCAAAACAGGCGTTTTAGGCAAATACCGGCATATCGAGAAAGGGCTGTAAGCACAGGGAAATATCTGCTTCTAAATCCAAAACGCAGCTATCTAGCAGAACGGTTCTCAATGGGTGCACTCAACTTCCACAGTCAAACCCGTGTGTGGATTCAGCAGTCTGCAAACACTTTCTGTGCAGAGTCTCAAAACAGGCGTTTTCAGCCCAATACCGGCATATGGAAGAAAGTGCAGTAAGCACAGGGCAATATCTGCTTCTAAGTCCAAAACGCAGCTGTCAAACAGAAAGGTTGTCAATGTGTGCACTGAAATTGCAGAGTTAAACCCGTGTGTGGATTCTGCAGTCTGCAAACACATTCTGTGCAGAGTCTCAAAACAGGCGTTTTCAGCCCAATACCGGCATATGGAAGAAAGGGCAGCAAGCACAGGGAAATATCTGCTTCTAAACCCAAAACGCAGCTATCTTACAGAATGGTTGTCAATGTGTGCACTCAACTTGCAGAGTTAAACCCGTGTGTGGATTCAGCAGTCTGCAAACACTTTCTGTGCAGAGTCTCAAAAGGGGCGTTTTCAGCCCAATACCGGCTTATGGAAGAAAGGGCAGTAAGCACAGGGAAATATCTGCTTCTAAATCCAAAACGCAGCTATCTAACACAACGGTTGTCAATGGGTGCACTCAACTTCCAGAGGTAAAACCGTGTGTGGATTCAGCAGTCTGCAAACACTTTCTGTGCAGAGTCTCAAAACAGGCGTTTTCAGCCCAATACCGGCATATGGAAGAAAGGGCAGCAAGCACAGTGAAATATCTGCTTCTAAATCCAAACCTCAGCTATGTAACAGAATGGTTGTCAATCTGTGCACTCAACTTCCAGAGTTAAACCCGTGTGTGGATTCAGCAGTCTGCAAACACTTTCTCTGCAGAGTCTCAAAACAGGCGTTTTCAGCCCAATACCGGCTTATGGAAGAAAGGGCAGTAAGCACAGGGAAATAACTGCTTCTAAATCCAAAACGCAGCTATCTAACACAACGGTTGTCAATGTGTGCACTCAACTTGCAGAGTTAAACCCGTGTGTGGATTCAGCAGTCTGCTAACACTTTTTGTGCAGAGTCTCAAAACAGGCGTTTTCAGCCCAATACCGGCATATGGAAGAAAGGGCAGTAAGCACAGGGAAATATCTGCTTCTAAATCCAAAACGCAGCTACCTAACACAACGGTTGTCAATGTGTGCACTCACGTTCCAGGGTTAAAACCCTGTGTGGATTCAGCAGTCTGCAAACACTTTATGTGCCAATTTCCAAAACAGGCTTTTTCAGCCCAATACCTGCATATGGAAGAAAGGGCAGTAAGAACAGGGAAATATCTGCTTCTAAATCCAAAACGTAGCTATCTAACAGAACGGTTGTCAATGTGGGCACTCAAGTTGCAGAGTTAAAGCCGTGTGTGGATTCAGCGGTCTACAAACACTTTCTGTGCGGAAGCTCATAACAGGCGTTTTCCGCCAATACCGGCATATGGAAGAAAGGGCAGTAAGCACCGGGAAATATCTGCTTCTAAATCCAAAACGCAGCTATCTAACAGAACGGTTTTCAGTGTGTGCACTCAACTTGCAGAGTTAAACCCGTGTGTGGATTCAGCAGTCTGCAAACACTTTCTGTGCAGAGTCTCAAAACAGGCGTTTTCAGCCCAATACCGGCATATGGAAGAAAGGGCAGCAAGTACAGTGAAATATCTGCTTCTAAATCCAAACCTCAGCTATGTAACAGAATGGTTGTCATTCTGTGCACTCAACTTCCAGAGTTAAACCCGTGTGTGGATTCAGCAGTCTGCAAACACTTTCTCTGCAGAGTCTCAAAACAGGCGTTTTCAGCCTAATACCGGCATATGGAAGAAAGGGCAGTAGGCAAAGTGAATTATCTGCTTCTAAATCCAAAACGCAGCTATCTAACACAACTGTTGTCAATGTGTGCACTCAACTTGCGGAGTTAAACCCGTGTGTGGATTCAGCAGTCTGCAAACACTTTCTGTGCAGAGTCTCAAAACAGGCGTTTTCAGCCCAATACCGGCATATGGAAGAAAGGGCAGTAAGCACAGGGAAATATCTGCTTCTAAATCCAAAACGCAGCTATCTAGCAGAACGGTTCTCAATGGGTGCACTCAACTTCCACAGTCAAACCCGTGTGTGGATTCAGCAGTCTGCAAACACTTTCTGTGCAGAGTCTCAAAACTGGCGTTTTCAGCCCAATACCGGCATATGGAAGAAAGGGCAGTAAGCACAGGGCAATATCTGCTTCTGAGTCCAAAACGCAGCTGTCAAACAGAACGGTTGTCAATGTGTGCACTCAACTTGCAGAGTTAAACCGGTGTGTGGATTCAGCAGTCTGCTAACACTTGCTGTGCAGAGTCTCAAAACAGGCGTTTTCAGCGCAATACCGGCATATGGAAGAAAGGGCAGTAGGCAAAGGGAAAAATCTGCTTCTAAATCCAAAACGCAGCTATCTAACACAACGGTTGTCAATGTGTGCACTCAACTTGCAGATTTAAACCCGTGTGTGTTTTCAGCAGTCTGCAAACACTTTCTGTGCAGAGTCTCAAAACAGGCGTTTTCAGCCCAATATCGGCATATGGAAGAAAGGGCAGTAGGCAAAGGGAAATATCTGCTTCTAAATCCAAAACGCAGCTATCTAACAGAACGGTTGTCAATGTGTGCACTCAACTTGCAGAGTTAAACCCGTGTGTGGATTCTGCAGTCTGCAAACACATTCTGTGCAGAGTCTCAAAACAGGCGTTTTCAGCCCAATACCGGCATATGGAAGAAAGGGCAGCAAGCACAGGGAAATATGTGCTTCTAAACCCAAAACACAGCTATCTAACAGAATGGTTGTCAATGTGTGCACTCAACTTGCAGAGTTAAACCCGTGTGTGGATTCAGCAGTCTGCAAACACTTTCTGTGCAGAGTCTCAAATAGGCGTTTTCAGCCCAATACCGGCTTATGGAAGAAAGGGCAGTAAGCACAGGGAAATATCTGCTTCTAAAACCAAAACGCAGCTATCTAACACAACGGTTGTCAATGGGTGCACTCAACTTCCAGAGGTAAAACCGTGTGTGGATTCAGCAGTCTGCAAACACTTTCTGTGCAGAGTCTCAAAATAGGCGTTTTCAGCCCAATACCGGCATATGGAGGAAAGGGCAGCAAGCACAGTGAAATATCTGCTTCTAAATCCAAACCTCAGCTATGTAACAGAATGGTTGTCAATCTGTGCACTCAACTTCCAGAGTTAAACCCGTGTGTGGATTCAGCAGTCTGCAAACACTTTCTATGCAGAGTCTCAAAACAGGCGTTTTCAGCCCAATACCGGCTTATGGAAGAAAGGGCATTAAGCACAGGGAAATATCTGCTTCTAAATCCAAAACGCAGCTATCTAACACAACGGTTGTCAATGTGTGCACTCAACTTCCAGAGTTAAACCCGTGTGTGGATTCAGCAGTCTGCTAACACTTTCTGTGCAGAGTCTCAAAACAGGCGTTTTCAGCCCAATACCGGCATATGGAAGAAAGGGCAGTAAGCACAGGGAAATATCTGCTTCTAAATCCAAAACACAGCTATCTAACACTACGGTTGTCAATGTGTGCACTCAACTTGCAGAGTTAAACCCGTGTGTGGATTCAGCGGTCTGCAAACACTTTCTGTGCAGAGTCTCAAAACAGGCGTTTTCAGCCCAATACCGGCATATGGAAGAAAGGGCAGTAAGCACAGGGAAATATCTGCTTCTAAATCCAAAACGCAGCTATCTAACAGAACGGTCATCAATGTGGGCACTCAACTTGCAGAGTTAAACACGTGTGTGGATTCTGCAGTCTGCAAACATATTCTGTGCAGAATCCCAAACAGACGTTTTCAGCCCAATACCGGCATATGGAAGAAAGGGCAGCAAGCACAGGGAATATCTGCTTCTAAACCCAAAACGCAGCTATCTAACAGAACGGTTGTCAATGTGTGCACTCAACTTGTAGAGTTAAACCCTTGTGTGGATTCAGCAGTCTGCAAACACTTTCTGTGCAGAGTCTGAAAACAGGCGTTTTCAGCCCAATACCGGCCTATGGAAGAAAGCGCAGTAAGCACAGGGCAATATCTGCTTCTAAGTCCAAAACGCAGCTGTCAAACAGAACGGTTGTCAATGTGTGCACTCAGCTTGCAGAGTTAAACCCGTGTGTGGATTCAGCAGTCTGCTAACACTTGCTGTGCTGAGTCTCAAAACAGGCGTTTTCAGCGCAATACCGGCATATGGAAGAAAGGGCAGTAGGCAAAGGGAAAAATCTGCTTCTAAATCCAAAACGCAGCTATCTAACACAACGGTTGTCAATGTGTGCACTCAACTTGCAGATTTAAACCCGTGTGTGTTTTCAGCAGTCTGCAAACACTTTCTGTGCAGAGTCTCAAAACAGGCGTTTTCAGCCCAATATCGGCATATGGAAGAAAGGGCAGTAGTCAAAGGGAAATATCTGCTTCTAAATCCAAAACGCAGCTATCTAACAGAACGGTTGTCAATGTGTGCACTCAACTTGCAGAGTTAAACCCGTGTGTGGATTCTGCAGTCTGCAAACACATTCTGTGCAGAGTCTCAAAACAGGCGTTTTCAGCCCAATACCGGCATATGGAAGAAAGGGCAGCAAGCACAGGGAAATATCTGCTTCTAAACCCAAAACGCAGCTATCTAACAGAATGGTTGTCAATGTGTGCACTCAACCTGCAGAGTTAAACCCGTGTGTGGATTCAGCGGTCTGCAAACACTTTCTGTGCAGAGTCTCAAAACTGGCGTTTTCAGCCCAATACCGGCATATGGAAGAAAGGCCAGTAAGCACAGGGCAATATCTGCTTCTGAGTCCAAAACGCAGCTGTCAAACAGAACGGTTGTCAATGTGTGCACTCAACTTGCAGAGTTAAACCGGTGTGTGGATTCAGCAGTCTGCTAACACTTGCTGTGCAGAGTCTCAAAACAGGCGTTTTCAGCGCAATACCGGCATATGGAAGAAAGGGCAGTAGGCAAAGGGAAAAATCTGCTTCTAAATCCAAAAGGCAGCTATCTAACACAACGGTTGTCAATGTGTGCACTCAACTTGCAGATTTAAACCCGTGTGTGTTTTCAGCAGTCTGCAAACACTTTCTGTGCAGAGTCTCAAAACAGGCGTTTTCAGCCCAATATCGGCATATGGAAGAAAGGGCAGTAGGCAAAGGGAAATATCTGCTTCTAAATCCAAAACGCAGCTATCTAACAGAACGGTTGTCAATGTGTGCACTCAACTTGCAGAGTTAAACCCGTGTGTGGATTCAGCGGTCTGCAAACACTTTCTGTGCAGAGTCTCAAAACAGGCGTTTTCAGCACAATACCGGCATATGGAAGAAAGGGCAGTAAGCACAGGGAAATATCTGCTTCTAAATCCAAAACGCAGCTCTCTAACAGAACGGTTGTCAATGTGGGCACTCAACTTGCAGTGTTAAACACGTGTGTGGATTCTGCAGTCTGCAAACATATTCTGTGCAGAGTCCCAAACAGACGTTTTCAGCCCAATACCGGCATATGGAAGAAAGGGCAGCAAGCACAGGGAATATCTGCTTCTAAACCCAAAACGCAGCTATCTAACAGAATTGTTGTCAATGTGTAGACTCAACTTGTAGAGTTAAACCCTTGTGTGGATTCAGCAGTCTGCAAACACTTTCTGTGCAGAGTCTCAAAACAGGCGTTTTCAGCTCAATACCGGCATATGGAAGAAAGGGCAGTAGGCAAAGGGAAATATCTGCTTCTAAATCCAAAACACAGCTATCTAACAAAACGGCTGTCAATGTGTGCACTCAACTTCCAGAGTTAAACCCGTGTGTGGATTCAGCAGTCTGCAAACTCTTTCTGTGTAGAGTCTCAAAACAGGCGTTTCCAGCCCAATGCCAGCATATGGAAGGAAGGGCAGTAAGCACAGGGAAATATCTGCTTCGACATCTAAAACGCAGCTATGTAACATAACGGTTGTCAATGTGTGCACTCAAGTTGCAGAGTTAAACCCGTGTGTGGATTCAGCAGTCTGCTAACACTTTCTGTGCAGAGTCTGAAAACAGGCGTTTTCAGCCCAATACCGGCATATGGAAGAAAGGGCAGTAAGCACAGGGCAATATCTGCTTCTAAGTCCAAAACGCAGCTGTCAAACAACGGTTGTCAATGTGTGCACTCAACTTGCAGAGTTAAACCCGTGTGTGGATTCAGCAGTCTGCTAACACTTACTGTGCAGAGTCTCAAAACAGGCGTTTTCAGCGCAATACCGGCATATGGAAGAAAGGGCAGTAGGCAAAGGGAAATATCTGCTTCTAAATCCAAAACGCAGCTATCTAACACAACGGTTGTCAATGTGTGCACTCAGCTTGCAGAATTAAACCCGTGTGTGTTTTCAGCAGTCTGCAAACACTTTCTGTGCAGAGTCTCAAAACAGGCGTTTTCAGCCCAATATTGGCATATGGAAGAAAGGGCAGTAGGCAAAGGGAAATATCTGCTTCTAAATCCAAAACGCAGCTATCTAACAGAACGGTTGTCAATGTGTGCACTCAACTTGCAGAGTTAAAACCGTGTGTGGATTCTGCAGTCTGCAAACACATTCTGTGCAGAGTCTCAAAACAGGCGTTTTCAGCCCAATACCGGCATATGGAAGAAAGGGCAGCAAGCACAGGGAAATATCTGCTTCTAAACCCAAAACGCAGCTATCTAACAGAATGGTTGTCAATGTGTGCACTCAACTTGCAGAGTTAAACCCGTGTGTGGATTCAGCAGTCTGCAAACACTTTCTGTGCAGAGTCTCAAAACAGGCGTTTTCAGCTCAATACCGGCATATGGAAGAAAGGGCAGTAGGCAAAGGGAAATATCTGCTTCTAAATCCAAAACACAGCTATCTAACACAACGGCTGTCAATGTGTGCACTCAACTTCCAGAGTTAAACCCGTGTGTGGATTCAGCAGTCTGCAAACTCTTTCTGTGTAGAGTCTCAAAACAGGCGTTTTCAGCCCAATGCCAGCATATGGAAGGAAGGGCAGTAAGCACAGGGAAATATCTGCTTCGACATCCAAAACGCAGCTATGTAACAGAACGGTTGTCAATGTGTGCACTCAACTTGCAGAGTTAAACCCGTGTGTGGATTCAGCAGTCTGCTAACACTTTCTGTGCAGAGTCTGAAAACAGGCGTTTTCAGCCCAATACCGGCATATGGAAGAAAGGGCAGTAAGCACAGGGAAATATGTGCTTCTAATTCCAAAACGCAGCTATCTAACACAACGGTTGTCAATGTGTTCACTCAAATTCCAGAGTTAAACCCGTGTGTGGATTCAGCAGTCTGCAAACACTTTCTGTGCAGAGTCTCAAAACAGGCGTTTTCAGCCCATTACTGGCATATGGAAGAAAGGGCAGTAGGCAAAGGGAAAAATCTGCTTCTAAATCCAAAACGCAGCTATCTAACAGAACGGTTGTCAATGTGTGCACTCAACTTGCAGAGTTCAACCCGTGTGTGGATTCAGCAGTCTGCAAACACTTTCTGTACAGAGTCTCAAAACAGGCGTTTTCAGCCCAATACCGGCTTATGGAAGAAAGGGCAGTAAGCACAGGGAAATAACTGCTTCTAATCCAAAACTCAGCTATCTAAGACAACGGTTGTCAATGGGTGCACTCAACTTCCAGAGGTAAAACCGTGTGTGGATTCAGCAGTCTGCAAACACTTTCTGTGCAGAGTCTCAAAACAGGCGTTTTCAGCCCAATACCGGCATATGGAAGAAAGGGCAGCAAGCACAGTGAAATATCTGCTTCTAAATCCAAACCTCAGCTATGTAACAGAATGGTTGTCATTCTGTGCACTCAACTTCCAGAGTTAAACCTGTGTGTGGATTCAGCAGTCTGCAAACACTTTCTCTGCAGAGTCTCAAAACAGGCATTTTCAGCCTAATACCGGCATATGGAAGAAAGGGCAGTAGGCAAAGTGAATTATCTGCTTCTAAATCCAAAACGCAGCTATCTAACACAACTGTTGTCAATGTGTGCACTCAACTTGCGGAGTTAAACCCGTGTGTGGATTCAGCAGTCTGCAAACACTTTCTGTGCAGAGTCTCAAAACAGGCGTTTTCAGCCCAATACCGGCATATGGAAGAAAGGGCAGTAAGCACAGGGAAATATCTGCTTCTAAATCCAAAACGCAGCTATCTAGCAGAACGGTTCTCAATGGGTGCACTCAACTTCCACAGTCAAACCCGTGTGTGGATTCAGCAGTCTGCAAACACTTTCTGTGCAGAGTCTCAAAACTGGCGTTTTCAACCCAATACCGGCATATGGAAGAAAGGGCAGTAAGCACAGTGAAATATCTGCTTCTGAGTCCAAAACGCAGCTGTCAAACAGAACGGTTGTCAATGTGTGCACTCAACTTGCAGAGTTAAACCGGTGTGTGGATTCAGCAGTCAGCTAACACTTGCTGTGCAGAGTCTCAAAACAGGCGTTTTCAGCGCAATACCGGCATATGGAAGAAAGGGCAGTAGGCAAAGGGAAAAAAATCTGCTTCTAAATCCAAAACGCAGCTATCTAACACAACGGTTGTCAATGTGTGCACTCAACTTGCAGATTTAAACCCGTGTGTG
This sequence comes from Aotus nancymaae, assembly GCF_030222135.1. Lineage (NCBI taxonomy): Eukaryota > Metazoa > Chordata > Mammalia > Primates > Aotidae > Aotus > Aotus nancymaae. The sequence goes on from NW_026988793.1 coordinate 36,467, forward strand.
TTTTCAGCAGTCTGCAAACACTTTCTGTGCAGAGTCTCAAAACAGGCGTTTTCAGCCCAATATTGGCATATGGAAGAAAGGGCAGTAGGCAAAGGGAAATATCTGCTTCTAATTCCAAAACGCAGCTATCTAACAAAACGGTTGTCAATGTGTGCACTCAACTTGCAGAGTTAAACCCGTGTGTGGATTCTGCAGTCTGCAAACACATTCTGTGCAGAGTCTCAAAACAGGCGTTTTCAGCCCAATACCGGCATATGGAAGAAAGGGCAGCAAGCACAGGGAAATATCTGCTTCTAAACCCAAAAAGCAGCTATCTAACAGAATGGTTGTCAATGTGTGCACTCAACTTGCAGAGTTAAACCCGTGTGTGGATTCAGCAGTCTGCAAACACTTTCTGTGCAGAGTCTCAAAACAGGCGTTTTCAGCCCAATACCGGCTTATGGAAGAAAGGGCAGTAAGCACAGGGAAATATCTGCTTCTAAAACCAAAACGCAGCTATCTAACACAACGGTTGTCAATGGGTGCACTCAACTTCCAGAGGTAAAACCGTGTGTGGATTCAGCAGTCTGCAAACACTTTCTGTGCAGAGTCTCAAAACAGGCGTTTTCAGCCCAATACCGGCATATGGAGGAAAGGGCAGCAAGCACAGTGAAATATTTGCTTCTAAATCCAAACCTCAGCTATGTAACAGAATGGTTGTCAATCTGTGCACTCAACTTCCAGAGTTAAACCCGTGTGTGGATTCAGCAGTCTGCAAACACTTTCTATGCAGAGTCTCAAAACAGGCGTTTTCAGCCCAATACCGGCTTATGGAAGAAAGGGCATTAAGCACAGGGAAATATCTGCTTCTAAATCCAAAACGCAGCTATCTAACACAACGGTTGTCAATGTGTGCACTCAACTTGCAGAGTTAAACCCGTGTGTGGATTCAGCAGTCTGCTAACACTTTCTGTGCAGAGTCTCAAAACAGGCATTTTCAGCCCAATACCGGCATATGGAAGAAAGGGCAGTAAGCACAGGGAAATATCTGCTTCTAAATCCAAAACACAGCTATCTAACACAACGGTTGTCAATGTGTGCACTCAACTTGCAGAGTTAAACCCGTGTGTGGATTCAGCGGTCTGCAAACACTTTCTGTGCAGAGTCTCAAAACAGGCGTTTTCAGCCCAATACCGGCATATGGAAGAAAGGGCAGCAAGCACAGGGAATATCTGCTTCTAAACCCAAAACACAGCTATCTAACAGAACGGTTGTCAATGTGTGCACTCAACTTGTAGAGTTAAACCCTTGTGGGGATTCAGCAGTCTGCAAACACTTTCTGTGCGGAGTCTCAAAACAGGCGTTTTCAGCTCAATACCGGCATATGGAAGAAAGGGCAGTAGGCAAAGGGAAATATCTGCTTCTAAATCCAAAACACAGCTATCTAACAAAACGGCTGTCAATGTGTGCACTCAATTTCCAGAGTTAAACCCGTGTGTGGATTCAGCAGTCTGCAAACTCTTTCTGTGTAGAGTCACAAAACAGGCGTTTTCAGCCCAATGCCAGCATATGGAAAGAAGGGCAGTAAGCACAGGGAAATATCTGCTTCGACATCCAAAACGCAGCTATGTAACAGAACGGTTGTCAATGTGTGCACTCAACTTGCAGAGTTAAACCCGTGTGTGGATTCAGCAGTCTGCTAACACTTTCTGTGCAGAGTCTGAAAACAGGCGTTTTCAGCCCAATACCGGCATATGGAAGAAAGGGCAGTAAGCACAGGGCAATATCTGCTTCAAAGTCCAAAACGCAGCTGTCAAACAGAACGGTTGTCAATGTGTGCACTCAACTTGCAGAGTTAAACCCGTGTGTGGATTCAGCAGTCTGCTAACACTTGCTGTGCTGAGTCTCAAAACAGGCGTTTTCAGCGCAATACCGGCATATGGAAGAAAGGGCAGTATGCAAAGGGAAAAATCTGCTTCTAAATCCAAAACGCAGCTATCTAACACAACGGTTGTCAATGTGTGCAATCAACTTGCAGATTTAAACCCGTGTGTGTTTTCAGCAGTCTGCAAACACTTTCTGTGCAGAGTCTCAAAACAGGCGTTTTCAGCCCAATATCGGCATATGGAAGAAAGGGCAGTAGGCAAAGGGAAATATCTGCTTCTAAATCCAAAACGCAGCTATCTAACAGAACGGTTGTCAATGTGTGCACTCAACTTGCAGAGTTAAACCCGTGTGTGGATTCTGCAGTCTGCAAACACATTCTGTGCAGAGTCTCAAAACAGGCGTTTTCAGCCCAATACCGGCATATGGAAGAAAGGGCAGCAAGCACAGGGAAATATCTGCTTCTAAACCCAAAACGCAGCTATCTAACAGAATGGTTGTCAATGTGTGCACTCAACTTGCAGAGTTAAACCCGTGTGTGGATTCAGCAGTCTGCAAACACTTTCTGTGCAGAGTTCTCAAAACAGGCGTTTTCAGCCCAATACCGGCTTATGGAAGAAAGGGCAGTAAGCATAGGGAAATATCTGCTTCTAAATCCAAAACGCAGCTATCTAACACAACGGTTGTCAATGGGTGCACTCAACTTCCAGAGGTAAAACCGTGTGTGGATTCAGCAGTCTGCAAACACTTTCTGTGCAGAGTCTCAAAACAGGCGTTTTCAGCCCAATACCGGCATATGGAGGAAAGGGCAGCAAGCACAGTGAAATATCTGCTTCTAAATCCAAACCTCAGCTATGTAACAGAATGGTTGTCAATCTGTGCACTCAACTTCCAGAGTTAAACCCGTGTGTGGATTCAGCAGTCTGCAAACACTATCTATGCAGAGTCTCAAAACAGGCGTTTTCAGCCCAATGCCGGCTTATGGAAGAAAGGGCATTAAGCACAGGGAAATATCTGCTTCTAAATCCAAAACGCAGCTATCTAACACAACGGTTGTCAATGTGTGCACTCAACTTGCAGAGTTAAACCCGTGTGTGGATTCAGCAGTCTGCTAACACTTTCTGTGCAGAGTCTCAAAACAGGCGTTTTCAGCCCAATACCGGCATATGGAAGAAAGGGCAGTAAGCACAGGGAAATATCTGCTTCTAAATCCAAAACACAGCTATCTAACACAACGGTTGTCAATGTGTGCACTCAACTTGCAGAGTTAAACCCGTGTGTGGATTCAGCAGTCTGCAAACACTTTCTGTGCAGAGTCTCAAAACAGGCGTTTTCAGCACAATACCGGCATATGGAAGAAAGGGCAGTAAGCACAGGGAAATATCTGCTTCTAAATCCAAAACGCAGCTATCTAACAGAACGGTTGTCAATGTGGGCACTCAACTTGCAGAGTTAAACCCGTGTGTGTTTTCAGCAGTCTGCAAACACTTTCTGTGCAGAGTCTCAAAACAGGCGTTTTCAGCCCAATATCGGCATATGGAAGAAAGGGCAGTAGGCAAAGGGAAATATCTGCTTCTAAATCCAAAACGCAGCTATCTAACAGAACGGTTGTCAATGTGTGCACTCAACTTGCAGAGTTAAACCCGTGTGTGGATTCTGCAGTCTGCAAACACATTCTGTGCAGAGTCTCAAAACAGGCGTTTTCAGCGCAATACCGGCATATGGAAGAAAGGGCAGTAGGCAAAGGGAAAAATCTGCTTCTAAATCCAAAACGCAGCTATCTAACACAACGGTTGTCAATGTGTGCACTCAACTTGCAGATTTAAACCCGTGTGTGTTTTCAGCAGTCTGCAAACACTTTCTGTGCAGAGTCTCAAAACAGGCTTTTTCAGCCCAATATCGGCATATGGAAGAAAGGGCAGTAGGCAAAGGGTAATATCTGCTTCTAAATCCAAAACGCAGCTATCTAACAGAACGGTTGTCAATGTGTGCACTCAACTTGCAGAGTTAAACCCGTGTGTGGATTCTGCAGTCTGCAAACACATTCTGTGCAGAGTCTCAAAAAAGGCGTTTTCAGCCCAATACCGGCATATGGAAGAAAGGGCAGCAAGCACAGGGAAATATCTGCTTCTAAACCCAAAACGCAGCTATCTAACAGAATGGTTGTCAATGTGTGCACTCAACTTGCAGAGTTAAACCCGTGTGTGGATTCAGCAGTCTGCAAACACTTTCTGTGCAGAGTCTCAAAACAGGCGTTTTCAGCCCAATACCGGCTTATGGAAGAAAGGGCAGTAAGCACAGGGAAATATCTGCTTCTAAAACCAAAATGCAGCTATCTAACACAACGGTTGTCAATGGGTGCACTCAACTTCCAGAGGTAAAACCGTGTGTGGATTCAGGAGTCTGCAAACACTTTCTGTGCAGAGTCTCAAAACAGGCGTTTTCAGCCCAATACCGGCATATGGAGGAAAGGGCAGCAAGCACAGTGAAATATCTGCTTCTAAATCCAAACCTCAGCTATGTAACAGAATGGTTGTCAATCTGTGCACTCAACTTCCAGAGTTAAACCCGTGTGTGGATTCAGCAGTCTGCAAACACTTTCTATGCAGAGTCTCAAAACAGGCGTTTTCAGCCCAATACCGGCTTATGGAAGAAAGGGCATTAAGCACAGGGAAATATCTGCTTCTAAATCCAAAACGCAGCTTCTAACACAACGGTTGTCAATGTGTGCACTCAACTTGCAGAGTTAAACCCGTGTGTGGATTCAGCAGTCTGCTAACACTTTCTGTGCAGAGTCTGAAAACAGGCGTTTTCAGCCCAATACCGGCATATGGAAGAAAGGGCAGTAAGCACAGGGAAATATGTGCTTCTAAATCCAAAACGCAGCTATCTAACACAACGGTTGTCAATGTGTTCACTCAAATTCCAGAGTTAAACCCGTGTGTGGATTCAGCAGTCTGCAAACACTTTCTGTGCAGAGTCTCAAAACAGGCGTTTTCAGCCCAATACTGGCATATGGAAGAAAGGGCAGTAGGCAAAGGGAAAAATCTGCTTCTAAATCCAAAACGCAGCTTTCTAACAGAACGGTTGTCAATGTGTGCACTCAACTTGCAGAGTTCAACCCGTGTGTGGATTCAGCAGTCTGCAAACACTTTCTGTGCAGAGTCTCAAAACAGGCGTTTTCAGCCCAATACCGGCTTATGGAAGAAAGGGCAGTAAGCACAGGGAAATAACTGCTTCTAAATCCAAAACGCAGCTATCTAACACAACGGTTGTCAATGGGTGCACTCAACTTCCAGAGGTAAAACCGTGTGTGGATTCAGCAGTCTGCAAACACTTTCTGTGCAGAGTCTCAAAACAGGCGTTTTCAGCCCAATACCGGCATATGGAAGAAAGGGCAGCAAGCACAGTGAAATATCTGCTTCTAAATCCAAACCTCAGCTATGTAACAGAATGGTTGTCATTCTGTGCACTCAACTTCCAGAGTTAAACCCGTGTGTGGATTCAGCAGTCTGCAAACACTTTCTCTGCAGAGTCTCAAAACAGGCGTTTTCAGCCTAATACCGGCATATGGAAGAAAGGGCAGTAGGCAAAGTGAATTATCTGCTTCTAAATCCAAAACGCAGCTATCTAACACAACTGTTGTCAATGTGTGCACTCAACTTGCGGAGTTAAACCCGTGTGTGGATTCAGCAGTCTGCAAACACTTTCTGTGCAGAGTCTCAAAACAGGCGTTTTCAGCCCAATACCGGCATATGGAAGAAAGGGCAGTAAGCACAGGGTAATATCTGCTTCTAAATCCAAAACACAGCTATCTAGCAGAACGGTTCTCAATGGGTGCACTCAACTTCCACAGTCAAACCCGTGTGTGGATTCAGCAGTCTGCAAACACTTTCTGTGCAGAGTCTCAAAACAGGCGTTTTCAGCCCAATACCGGCATATGGAAGAAAGGGCAGTAAGCACAGGGCAATATCTGCTTCTGAGTCCAAAACGCAGCTGTCAAACAGAACGGTTGTCAATGTGTGCACTCAACTTGCAGAGTTAAACCGGTGTGTGGATTCAGCAGTCTGCTAACACTTGCTGTGCAGAGTCTCAAAACAGGCGTTTTCAGCGCAATACCGGCATATGGAAGAAAGGGCAGTAGGCAAAGGGAAAAATCTGCTTCTAAATCCAAAACGCAGCTATCTAACACTACGGTTGTCAATGTGTGCACTCAGCTTGCAGATTTAAACCCGTGTGTGTTTTCAGCAGTCTGCAAACACTTTCTGTGCAGAGTCTCAAAACAGGCGTTTTCAGCCCAATATTGGCATATGGAAGAAAGGGCAGTAGGCAAAGGGAAATATCTGCTTCTAAATCCAAAACGCAGCTATCTAACAGAACGGTTGTCAATGTGTGCACTCAACTTGCAGAGTTGAACCCGTGTGTGGATTCTGCAATCTGCAAACACATTCTGTGCAGAGTCTCAAAACAGGCGTTTTCAGCCCAATACCGGCATATGGAAGAAAGGGCAGCAAGCACAGGGAAATATCTGCTTCTAAACCCAAAACGCAGCTATCTAACAGAATGGTTGTCAATGTGTGCACTCAACTTGCAGTGTTAAACCCGTGTGTGGATTCAGCAGTCTGCAAACACTTTCTGTGCAGAGTCTCAAAACAGGCGTTTTCAGCCCAATACCGGCTTATGGAAGAAAGGGCAGTAAGCACAGGGAAATATCTGCTTCTAAAACCAAAACGCAGCTATCTAACACAACGGTTGTCAATGGGTGCACTCAACTTCCAGAGGTAAAACCGTGTGTGGATTCAGCAGTCTGCAAACACTTTCTGTGCAGAGTCTCAAAACAGGCGTTTTCAGCCCAATACCGGCATATGGAGGAAAGGGCAGCAAGCACAGTGAAATATTTGCTTCTAAATCCAAACCTCAGCTATGTAACAGAATGGTTGTCAATCTGTGCACTCAACTTCCAGAGTTAAACCCGTGTGTGGATTCAGCAGTCTGCAAACACTTTCTATGCAGAGTCTCAAAACAGGCGTTTTCAGCCCAATACCGGCTTATGGAAGAAAGGGCATTAAGCACAGGGAAATATCTGCTTCTAAATCCAAAACGCAGCTATCTAACACAACGGTTGTCAATGTGTGCACTCAACTTGCAGAGTTAAACCCGTGTGTGGATTCAGCAGTCTGCTAACACTTTCTGTGCAGAGTCTCAAAACAGGCATTTTCAGCCCAATACCGGCATATGGAAGAAAGGGCAGTAAGCACAGGGAAATATCTGCTTCTAAATCCAAAACACAGCTATCTAACACAACGGTTGTCAATGTGTGCACTCAACTTGCAGAGTTAAACCCGTGTGTGGATTCAGCGGTCTGCAAACACTTTCTGTGCAGAGTCTCAAAACAGGCGTTTTCAGCACAATACCGGCATATGGAAGAAAGGGCAGTAAGCACAGGGAAATATCTGCTTCTAAATCCAAAACGCAGCTATCTACCAGAACGGTTGTCAATGTGGGCACTCAACTTGCAGAGTTACACACGTGTGTGGATTCTGCAGTCTGCAAACATATTCTGTGCAGAGTCCCAAACAGACGTTTTCAGCCCAATACCGGCATATGGAAGAAAGGGCAGCAAGCACAGGGAATATCTGCTTCTAAACCCAAAACACAGCTATCTAACAGAACGGTTGTCAATGTGTGCACTCAACTTGTAGAGTTAAACCCTTGTGTGGATTCAGCAGTCTGCAAACACTTTCTGTGTGGAGTCTCAAAACAGGCGTTTTCAGCTCAATACCGGCATATGGAAGAAAGGGCAGTAGGCAAAGGGAAATATCTGCTTCTAAATCCAAAACACAGCTATCTAACAAAACGGCTGTCAATGTGTGCACTCAACTTCCAGAGTTAAACCCGTGTGTGGATTCAGCAGTCTGCAAACTCTTTCTGTGTAGAGTCTCAAAACAGGCGTTTTCAGCCCAATGCCAGCATATGGAAAGAAGGGCAGTAAGCACAGGGAAATATCTGCTTCGACATCCAAAACGCAGCTATGTAACAGAACGGTTGTCAATGTGTGCACTCAGCTTGCAGAGTTAAACCCGTGTGTGGATTCAGCAGTCTGCTAACACTTTCTGTGCAGAGTCTGAAAACAGGCGTTTTCAGCCCAATACCGGCATATGGAAGAAAGGGCAGTAAGCACAGCGCAATATCTGCTTCTAAGTCCAAAACGCAGCTGTCAAACAGAACGGTTGTCAATGTGTGCACTCAACTTGCAGAGTTAAACCCGTGTGTGGATTCAGCAGTCTGCTAACACTTGCTGTGCTGAGTCTCAAAACAGGCGTTTTCAGCGCAATACCGGCATATGGAAGAAACGGCAGTAGGCAAAGGGAAAAATCTGCTTCTAAATCCAAAACGCAGCTATCTAACACAACGGTTGTCAATGTGTGCACTGAACTTGCAGATTTAAACCCGTGTGTGTTTTCAGCAGTCTGCAAACACTTTCTGTGCAGAGTCTCAAAACAGGCGTTTTCAGCAAAATACCGGCATATGGAAGAAAGGGCAGTAAGCACAGGGAAATATCTGCTTCTAAATCCAAAACGCAGCTATCTAACAGAACGGTTGTCAATGTGGGCACTCAACTTTCAGAGTTAAACCCGTGTGTGTTTTCAGCAGTCTGCAAACACTTTCTGTGCAGAGTCTCAAAACAGGCGTTTTCAGCCCAATATCGGCATATGGAAGAAAGGGCAGTAGGCAAAGGGAAATATCTGCTTCTAAATCCAAAACGCAGCTATCTAACAGAACGGTTGTCAATGTGTGCACTCAACTTGCAGAGTTAAACCCGTGTGTGGATTCTGCAGTCTGCAAACACATTCTGTGCAGAGTCTCAAAACAGGCGTTTTCAGCCCAATACCGGCATATGGAAGAAAGGGCAGTAGGCAAAGGGAAAAATCTGCTTCTAAATCCAAAACGCAGCTATCTAACACAACGGTTGTCAATGTGTGCACTCAACTTGCAGAGTTAAACCCGTGTGTGGATTCAGCAGTCTGCTAACACTTTTTGTGCAGAGTCTCAAAACAGGCGTTTTCAGCCCAATACCGGCATATGGAAGAAAGGGCAGTAAGCACAGGGAAATATCTGCTTCTAAATCCAAAACGCAGCTACCTAACACAACGGTTGTCAATGTGTGCACTCACGTTCCAGGGTTAAAACCCTGTGTGGATTCAGCAGTCTGCAAACACTTTATGTGCCAATTTCCAAAACAGGCTTTTTCAGCCCAATACCTGCATATGGAAGAAAGGGCAGTAAGAACAGGGAAATATCTGCTTCTAAATCCAAAACGTAGCTATCTAACAGAACGGTTGTCAATGTGGGCACTCAACTTGCAGAGTTAAAGCCGTGTGTGGATTCAGCGGTCTACAAACACTTTCTGTGCGGAAGCTCATAACAGGCGTTTTCCGCCAATACCGGCATATGGAAGAAAGGGCAGTAAGCACCGGGAAATATCTGCTTCTAAATCCAAAACGCAGCTATCTAACAGAACGGTTTTCAGTGTGTGCACTCAACTTGCAGAGTTAAACCCGTGTGTGGATTCAGCAGTCTGCAAACACTTTCTGTGCAGAGTCTCAAAACAGGCGTTTTCAGCCCAATACCGGCATATGGAAGAAAGGGCAGCAAGTACAGTGAAATATCTGCTTCTAAATCCAAACCTCAGCTATGTAACAGAATGGTTGTCATTCTGTGCACTCAACTTCCAGAGTTAAACCCGTGTGTGGATTCAGCAGTCTGCAAACACTTTCTCTGCAGAGTCTCAAAACAGGCGTTTTCAGCCTAATACCGGCATATGGAAGAAAGGGCAGTAGGCAAAGTGAATTATCTGCTTCTAAATCCAAAACGCAGCTATCTAACACAACTGTTGTCAATGTGTGCACTCAACTTGCGGAGTTAAACCCGTGTGTGGATTCAGCAGTCTGCAAACACTTTCTGTGCAGAGTCTCAAAACAGGCGTTTTCAGCCCAATACCGGCATATGGAAGAAAGGGCAGTAAGCACAGGGAAATATCTGCTTCTAAATCCAAAACGCAGCTATCTAGCAGAACGGTTCTCAATGGGTGCACTCAACTTCCACAGTCAAACCCGTGTGTGGATTCAGCAGTCTGCAAACACTTTCTGTGCAGAGTCTCAAAACTGGCGTTTTCAGCCCAATACCGGCATATGGAAGAAAGGGCAGTAAGCACAGGGCAATATCTGCTTCTGAGTCCAAAACGCAGCTGTCAAACAGAACGGTTGTCAATGTGTGCACTCAACTTGCAGAGTTAAACCGGTGTGTGGATTCAGCAGTCTGCTAACACTTGCTGTGCAGAGTCTCAAAACAGGCGTTTTCAGCGCAATACCGGCATATGGAAGAAAGGGCAGTAGGCAAAGGGAAAAATCTGCTTCTAAATCCAAAACGCAGCTATCTAACACAACGGTTGTCAATGTGTGCACTCAACTTGCAGATTTAAACCCGTGTGTGTTTTCAGCAGTCTGCAAACACTTTCTGTGCAGAGTCTCAAAACAGGCGTTTTCAGCCCAATATCGGCATATGGAAGAAAGGGCAGTAGGCAAAGGGAAATATCTGCTTCTAAATCCAAAACGCAGCTATCTAACAGAACGGTTGTCAATGTGTGCACTCAACTTGCAGAGTTAAACCCGTGTGTGGATTCTGCAGTCTGCAAACACATTCTGTGCAGAGTCTCAAAACAGGCGTTTTCAGCCCAATACCGGCATATGGAAGAAAGGGCAGCAAGCACAGGGAAATATGTGCTTCTAAACCCAAAACACAGCTATCTAACAGAATGGTTGTCAATGTGTGCACTCAACTTGCAGAGTTAAACCCGTGTGTGGATTCAGCAGTCTGCAAACACTTTCTGTGCAGAGTCTCAAATAGGCGTTTTCAGCCCAATACCGGCTTATGGAAGAAAGGGCAGTAAGCACAGGGAAATATCTGCTTCTAAAACCAAAACGCAGCTATCTAACACAACGGTTGTCAATGGGTGCACTCAACTTCCAGAGGTAAAACCGTGTGTGGATTCAGCAGTCTGCAAACACTTTCTGTGCAGAGTCTCAAAATAGGCGTTTTCAGCCCAATACCGGCATATGGAGGAAAGGGCAGCAAGCACAGTGAAATATCTGCTTCTAAATCCAAACCTCAGCTATGTAACAGAATGGTTGTCAATCTGTGCACTCAACTTCCAGAGTTAAACCCGTGTGTGGATTCAGCAGTCTGCAAACACTTTCTATGCAGAGTCTCAAAACAGGCGTTTTCAGCCCAATACCGGCTTATGGAAGAAAGGGCATTAAGCACAGGGAAATATCTGCTTCTAAATCCAAAACGCAGCTATCTAACACAACGGTTGTCAATGTGTGCACTCAACTTCCAGAGTTAAACCCGTGTGTGGATTCAGCAGTCTGCTAACACTTTCTGTGCAGAGTCTCAAAACAGGCGTTTTCAGCCCAATACCGGCATATGGAAGAAAGGGCAGTAAGCACAGGGAAATATCTGCTTCTAAATCCAAAACACAGCTATCTAACACTACGGTTGTCAATGTGTGCACTCAACTTGCAGAGTTAAACCCGTGTGTGGATTCAGCGGTCTGCAAACACTTTCTGTGCAGAGTCTCAAAACAGGCGTTTTCAGCCCAATACCGGCATATGGAAGAAAGGGCAGTAAGCACAGGGAAATATCTGCTTCTAAATCCAAAACGCAGCTATCTAACAGAACGGTCATCAATGTGGGCACTCAACTTGCAGAGTTAAACACGTGTGTGGATTCTGCAGTCTGCAAACATATTCTGTGCAGAATCCCAAACAGACGTTTTCAGCCCAATACCGGCATATGGAAGAAAGGGCAGCAAGCACAGGGAATATCTGCTTCTAAACCCAAAACGCAGCTATCTAACAGAACGGTTGTCAATGTGTGCACTCAACTTGTAGAGTTAAACCCTTGTGTGGATTCAGCAGTCTGCAAACACTTTCTGTGCAGAGTCTGAAAACAGGCGTTTTCAGCCCAATACCGGCCTATGGAAGAAAGCGCAGTAAGCACAGGGCAATATCTGCTTCTAAGTCCAAAACGCAGCTGTCAAACAGAACGGTTGTCAATGTGTGCACTCAGCTTGCAGAGTTAAACCCGTGTGTGGATTCAGCAGTCTGCTAACACTTGCTGTGCTGAGTCTCAAAACAGGCGTTTTCAGCGCAATACCGGCATATGGAAGAAAGGGCAGTAGGCAAAGGGAAAAATCTGCTTCTAAATCCAAAACGCAGCTATCTAACACAACGGTTGTCAATGTGTGCACTCAACTTGCAGATTTAAACCCGTGTGTGTTTTCAGCAGTCTGCAAACACTTTCTGTGCAGAGTCTCAAAACAGGCGTTTTCAGCCCAATATCGGCATATGGAAGAAAGGGCAGTAGTCAAAGGGAAATATCTGCTTCTAAATCCAAAACGCAGCTATCTAACAGAACGGTTGTCAATGTGTGCACTCAACTTGCAGAGTTAAACCCGTGTGTGGATTCTGCAGTCTGCAAACACATTCTGTGCAGAGTCTCAAAACAGGCGTTTTCAGCCCAATACCGGCATATGGAAGAAAGGGCAGCAAGCACAGGGAAATATCTGCTTCTAAACCCAAAACGCAGCTATCTAACAGAATGGTTGTCAATGTGTGCACTCAACCTGCAGAGTTAAACCCGTGTGTGGATTCAGCGGTCTGCAAACACTTTCTGTGCAGAGTCTCAAAACTGGCGTTTTCAGCCCAATACCGGCATATGGAAGAAAGGCCAGTAAGCACAGGGCAATATCTGCTTCTGAGTCCAAAACGCAGCTGTCAAACAGAACGGTTGTCAATGTGTGCACTCAACTTGCAGAGTTAAACCGGTGTGTGGATTCAGCAGTCTGCTAACACTTGCTGTGCAGAGTCTCAAAACAGGCGTTTTCAGCGCAATACCGGCATATGGAAGAAAGGGCAGTAGGCAAAGGGAAAAATCTGCTTCTAAATCCAAAAGGCAGCTATCTAACACAACGGTTGTCAATGTGTGCACTCAACTTGCAGATTTAAACCCGTGTGTGTTTTCAGCAGTCTGCAAACACTTTCTGTGCAGAGTCTCAAAACAGGCGTTTTCAGCCCAATATCGGCATATGGAAGAAAGGGCAGTAGGCAAAGGGAAATATCTGCTTCTAAATCCAAAACGCAGCTATCTAACAGAACGGTTGTCAATGTGTGCACTCAACTTGCAGAGTTAAACCCGTGTGTGGATTCAGCGGTCTGCAAACACTTTCTGTGCAGAGTCTCAAAACAGGCGTTTTCAGCACAATACCGGCATATGGAAGAAAGGGCAGTAAGCACAGGGAAATATCTGCTTCTAAATCCAAAACGCAGCTCTCTAACAGAACGGTTGTCAATGTGGGCACTCAACTTGCAGTGTTAAACACGTGTGTGGATTCTGCAGTCTGCAAACATATTCTGTGCAGAGTCCCAAACAGACGTTTTCAGCCCAATACCGGCATATGGAAGAAAGGGCAGCAAGCACAGGGAATATCTGCTTCTAAACCCAAAACGCAGCTATCTAACAGAATTGTTGTCAATGTGTAGACTCAACTTGTAGAGTTAAACCCTTGTGTGGATTCAGCAGTCTGCAAACACTTTCTGTGCAGAGTCTCAAAACAGGCGTTTTCAGCTCAATACCGGCATATGGAAGAAAGGGCAGTAGGCAAAGGGAAATATCTGCTTCTAAATCCAAAACACAGCTATCTAACAAAACGGCTGTCAATGTGTGCACTCAACTTCCAGAGTTAAACCCGTGTGTGGATTCAGCAGTCTGCAAACTCTTTCTGTGTAGAGTCTCAAAACAGGCGTTTCCAGCCCAATGCCAGCATATGGAAGGAAGGGCAGTAAGCACAGGGAAATATCTGCTTCGACATCTAAAACGCAGCTATGTAACATAACGGTTGTCAATGTGTGCACTCAAGTTGCAGAGTTAAACCCGTGTGTGGATTCAGCAGTCTGCTAACACTTTCTGTGCAGAGTCTGAAAACAGGCGTTTTCAGCCCAATACCGGCATATGGAAGAAAGGGCAGTAAGCACAGGGCAATATCTGCTTCTAAGTCCAAAACGCAGCTGTCAAACAACGGTTGTCAATGTGTGCACTCAACTTGCAGAGTTAAACCCGTGTGTGGATTCAGCAGTCTGCTAACACTTACTGTGCAGAGTCTCAAAACAGGCGTTTTCAGCGCAATACCGGCATATGGAAGAAAGGGCAGTAGGCAAAGGGAAATATCTGCTTCTAAATCCAAAACGCAGCTATCTAACACAACGGTTGTCAATGTGTGCACTCAGCTTGCAGAATTAAACCCGTGTGTGTTTTCAGCAGTCTGCAAACACTTTCTGTGCAGAGTCTCAAAACAGGCGTTTTCAGCCCAATATTGGCATATGGAAGAAAGGGCAGTAGGCAAAGGGAAATATCTGCTTCTAAATCCAAAACGCAGCTATCTAACAGAACGGTTGTCAATGTGTGCACTCAACTTGCAGAGTTAAAACCGTGTGTGGATTCTGCAGTCTGCAAACACATTCTGTGCAGAGTCTCAAAACAGGCGTTTTCAGCCCAATACCGGCATATGGAAGAAAGGGCAGCAAGCACAGGGAAATATCTGCTTCTAAACCCAAAACGCAGCTATCTAACAGAATGGTTGTCAATGTGTGCACTCAACTTGCAGAGTTAAACCCGTGTGTGGATTCAGCAGTCTGCAAACACTTTCTGTGCAGAGTCTCAAAACAGGCGTTTTCAGCTCAATACCGGCATATGGAAGAAAGGGCAGTAGGCAAAGGGAAATATCTGCTTCTAAATCCAAAACACAGCTATCTAACACAACGGCTGTCAATGTGTGCACTCAACTTCCAGAGTTAAACCCGTGTGTGGATTCAGCAGTCTGCAAACTCTTTCTGTGTAGAGTCTCAAAACAGGCGTTTTCAGCCCAATGCCAGCATATGGAAGGAAGGGCAGTAAGCACAGGGAAATATCTGCTTCGACATCCAAAACGCAGCTATGTAACAGAACGGTTGTCAATGTGTGCACTCAACTTGCAGAGTTAAACCCGTGTGTGGATTCAGCAGTCTGCTAACACTTTCTGTGCAGAGTCTGAAAACAGGCGTTTTCAGCCCAATACCGGCATATGGAAGAAAGGGCAGTAAGCACAGGGAAATATGTGCTTCTAATTCCAAAACGCAGCTATCTAACACAACGGTTGTCAATGTGTTCACTCAAATTCCAGAGTTAAACCCGTGTGTGGATTCAGCAGTCTGCAAACACTTTCTGTGCAGAGTCTCAAAACAGGCGTTTTCAGCCCATTACTGGCATATGGAAGAAAGGGCAGTAGGCAAAGGGAAAAATCTGCTTCTAAATCCAAAACGCAGCTATCTAACAGAACGGTTGTCAATGTGTGCACTCAACTTGCAGAGTTCAACCCGTGTGTGGATTCAGCAGTCTGCAAACACTTTCTGTACAGAGTCTCAAAACAGGCGTTTTCAGCCCAATACCGGCTTATGGAAGAAAGGGCAGTAAGCACAGGGAAATAACTGCTTCTAATCCAAAACTCAGCTATCTAAGACAACGGTTGTCAATGGGTGCACTCAACTTCCAGAGGTAAAACCGTGTGTGGATTCAGCAGTCTGCAAACACTTTCTGTGCAGAGTCTCAAAACAGGCGTTTTCAGCCCAATACCGGCATATGGAAGAAAGGGCAGCAAGCACAGTGAAATATCTGCTTCTAAATCCAAACCTCAGCTATGTAACAGAATGGTTGTCATTCTGTGCACTCAACTTCCAGAGTTAAACCTGTGTGTGGATTCAGCAGTCTGCAAACACTTTCTCTGCAGAGTCTCAAAACAGGCATTTTCAGCCTAATACCGGCATATGGAAGAAAGGGCAGTAGGCAAAGTGAATTATCTGCTTCTAAATCCAAAACGCAGCTATCTAACACAACTGTTGTCAATGTGTGCACTCAACTTGCGGAGTTAAACCCGTGTGTGGATTCAGCAGTCTGCAAACACTTTCTGTGCAGAGTCTCAAAACAGGCGTTTTCAGCCCAATACCGGCATATGGAAGAAAGGGCAGTAAGCACAGGGAAATATCTGCTTCTAAATCCAAAACGCAGCTATCTAGCAGAACGGTTCTCAATGGGTGCACTCAACTTCCACAGTCAAACCCGTGTGTGGATTCAGCAGTCTGCAAACACTTTCTGTGCAGAGTCTCAAAACTGGCGTTTTCAACCCAATACCGGCATATGGAAGAAAGGGCAGTAAGCACAGGACAATATCTGCTTCTGAGTCCAAAACGCAGCTGTCAAACAGAACGGTTGTCAATGTGTGCACTCAACTTGCAGAGTTAAACCGGTGTGTGGATTCAGCAGTCAGCTAACACTTGCTGTGCAGAGTCTCAAAACAGGCGTTTTCAGCGCAATACCGGCATATGGAAGAAAGGGCAGTAGGCAAAGGGAAAAAAATCTGCTTCTAAATCCAAAACGCAGCTATCTAACACAACGGTTGTCAATGTGTGCACTCAACTTGCAGATTTAAACCCGTGTGTGTTTTCAGCAGTCTGCAAACACTTTCTGTGCAGAGTCTCAAAACAGGCGTTTTCAGCCCAATATTGGCATATGGAAGAAAGGGCAGTAGGCAAAGGGAAATATCTGCTTCTAATTCCAAAACGCAGCTATCTAACAAAACGGTTGTCAATGTGTGCACTCAACTTGCAGAGTTAAACCCGTGTGTGGATTCTGCAGTCTGCAAACACATTCTGTGCAGAGTCTCAAAACAGGCGTTTTCAGCCCAATACCGGCATATGGAAGAAAGGGCAGCAAGCACAGGGAAATATCTGCTTCTAAACCCAAAAAGCAGCTATCTAACAGAATGGTTGTCAATGTGTGCACTCAACTTGCAGAGTTAAACCCGTGTGTGGATTCAGCAGTCTGCAAACACTTTCTGTGCAGAGTCTCAAAACAGGCGTTTTCAGCCCAATACCGGCTTATGGAAGAAAGGGCAGTAAGCACAGGGAAATATCTGCTTCTAAAACCAAAACGCAGCTATCTAACACAACGGTTGTCAATGGGTGCACTCAACTTCCAGAGGTAAAACCGTGTGTGGATTCAGCAGTCTGCAAACACTTTCTGTGCAGAGTCTCAAAACAGGCGTTTTCAGCCCAATACCGGCATATGGAGGAAAGGGCAGCAAGCACAGTGAAATATTTGCTTCTAAATCCAAACCTCAGCTATGTAACAGAATGGTTGTCAATCTGTGCACTCAACTTCCAGAGTTAAACCCGTGTGTGGATTCAGCAGTCTGCAAACACTTTCTATGCAGAGTCTCAAAACAGGCGTTTTCAGCCCAATACCGGCTTATGGAAGAAAGGGCATTAAGCACAGGGAAATATCTGCTTCTAAATCCAAAACGCAGCTATCTAACACAACGGTTGTCAATGTGTGCACTCAACTTGCAGAGTTAAACCCGTGTGTGGATTCAGCAGTCTGCTAACACTTTCTGTGCAGAGTCTCAAAACAGGCATTTTCAGCCCAATACCGGCATATGGAAGAAAGGGCAGTAAGCACAGGGAAATATCTGCTTCTAAATCCAAAACACAGCTATCTAACACAACGGTTGTCAATGTGTGCACTCAACTTGCAGAGTTAAACCCGTGTGTGGATTCAGCGGTCTGCAAACACTTTCTGTGCAGAGTCTCAAAACAGGCGTTTTCAGCCCAATACCGGCATATGGAAGAAAGGGCAGCAAGCACAGGGAATATCTGCTTCTAAACCCAAAACACAGCTATCTAACAGAACGGTTGTCAATGTGTGCACTCAACTTGTAGAGTTAAACCCTTGTGGGGATTCAGCAGTCTGCAAACACTTTCTGTGCGGAGTCTCAAAACAGGCGTTTTCAGCTCAATACCGGCATATGGAAGAAAGGGCAGTAGGCAAAGGGAAATATCTGCTTCTAAATCCAAAACACAGCTATCTAACAAAACGGCTGTCAATGTGTGCACTCAATTTCCAGAGTTAAACCCGTGTGTGGATTCAGCAGTCTGCAAACTCTTTCTGTGTAGAGTCACAAAACAGGCGTTTTCAGCCCAATGCCAGCATATGGAAAGAAGGGCAGTAAGCACAGGGAAATATCTGCTTCGACATCCAAAACGCAGCTATGTAACAGAACGGTTGTCAATGTGTGCACTCAACTTGCAGAGTTAAACCCGTGTGTGGATTCAGCAGTCTGCTAACACTTTCTGTGCAGAGTCTGAAAACAGGCGTTTTCAGCCCAATACCGGCATATGGAAGAAAGGGCAGTAAGCACAGGGCAATATCTGCTTCAAAGTCCAAAACGCAGCTGTCAAACAGAACGGTTGTCAATGTGTGCACTCAACTTGCAGAGTTAAACCCGTGTGTGGATTCAGCAGTCTGCTAACACTTGCTGTGCTGAGTCTCAAAACAGGCGTTTTCAGCGCAATACCGGCATATGGAAGAAAGGGCAGTATGCAAAGGGAAAAATCTGCTTCTAAATCCAAAACGCAGCTATCTAACACAACGGTTGTCAATGTGTGCAATCAACTTGCAGATTTAAACCCGTGTGTGTTTTCAGCAGTCTGCAAACACTTTCTGTGCAGAGTCTCAAAACAGGCGTTTTCAGCCCAATATCGGCATATGGAAGAAAGGGCAGTAGGCAAAGGGAAATATCTGCTTCTAAATCCAAAACGCAGCTATCTAACAGAACGGTTGTCAATGTGTGCACTCAACTTGCAGAGTTAAACCCGTGTGTGGATTCTGCAGTCTGCAAACACATTCTGTGCAGAGTCTCAAAACAGGCGTTTTCAGCCCAATACCGGCATATGGAAGAAAGGGCAGCAATCACAGGGAAATATCTGCTTCTAAACCCAAAACGCAGCTATCTAACAGAATGGTTGTCAATGTGTGCACTCAACTTGCAGAGTTAAACCCGTGTGTGGATTCAGCAGTCTGCAAACACTTTCTGTGCAGAGTTCTCAAAACAGGCGTTTTCAGCCCAATACCGGCTTATGGAAGAAAGGGCAGTAAGCATAGGGAAATATCTGCTTCTAAATCCAAAACGCAGCTATCTAACACAACGGTTGTCAATGGGTGCACTCAACTTCCAGAGGTAAAACCGTGTGTGGATTCAGCAGTCTGCAAACACTTTCTGTGCAGAGTCTCAAAACAGGCGTTTTCAGCCCAATACCGGCATATGGAGGAAAGGGCAGCAAGCACAGTGAAATATCTGCTTCTAAATCCAAACCTCAGCTATGTAACAGAATGGTTGTCAATCTGTGCACTCAACTTCCAGAGTTAAACCCGTGTGTGGATTCAGCAGTCTGCAAACACTATCTATGCAGAGTCTCAAAACAGGCGTTTTCAGCCCAATGCCGGCTTATGGAAGAAAGGGCATTAAGCACAGGGAAATATCTGCTTCTAAATCCAAAACGCAGCTATCTAACACAACGGTTGTCAATGTGTGCACTCAACTTGCAGAGTTAAACCCGTGTGTGGATTCAGCAGTCTGCTAACACTTTCTGTGCAGAGTCTCAAAACAGGCGTTTTCAGCCCAATACCGGCATATGGAAGAAAGGGCAGTAAGCACAGGGAAATATCTGCTTCTAAATCCAAAACACAGCTATCTAACACAACGGTTGTCAATGTGTGCACTCAACTTGCAGAGTTAAACCCGTGTGTGGATTCAGCAGTCTGCAAACACTTTCTGTGCAGAGTCTCAAAACAGGCGTTTTCAGCACAATACCGGCATATGGAAGAAAGGGCAGTAAGCACAGGGAAATATCTGCTTCTAAATCCAAAACGCAGCTATCTAACAGAACGGTTGTCAATGTGGGCACTCAACTTGCAGAGTTAAACCCGTGTGTGTTTTCAGCAGTCTGCAAACACTTTCTGTGCAGAGTCTCAAAACAGGCGTTTTCAGCCCAATATCGGCATATGGAAGAAAGGGCAGTAGGCAAAGGGAAATATCTGCTTCTAAATCCAAAACGCAGCTATCTAACAGAACGGTTGTCAATGTGTGCACTCAACTTGCAGAGTTAAACCCGTGTGTGGATTCTGCAGTCTGCAAACACATTCTGTGCAGAGTCTCAAAACAGGCGTTTTCAGCGCAATACCGGCATATGGAAGAAAGGGCAGTAGGCAAAGGGAAAAATCTGCTTCTAAATCCAAAACGCAGCTATCTAACACAACGGTTGTCAATGTGTGCACTCAACTTGCAGATTTAAACCCGTGTGTGTTTTCAGCAGTCTGCAAACACTTTCTGTGCAGAGTCTCAAAACAGGCTTTTTCAGCCCAATATCGGCATATGGAAGAAAGGGCAGTAGGCAAAGGGTAATATCTGCTTCTAAATCCAAAACGCAGCTATCTAACAGAACGGTTGTCAATGTGTGCACTCAACTTGCAGAGTTAAACCCGTGTGTGGATTCTGCAGTCTGCAAACACATTCTGTGCAGAGTCTCAAAAAAGGCGTTTTCAGCCCAATACCGGCATATGGAAGAAAGGGCAGCAAGCACAGGGAAATATCTGCTTCTAAACCCAAAACGCAGCTATCTAACAGAATGGTTGTCAATGTGTGCACTCAACTTGCAGAGTTAAACCCGTGTGTGGATTCAGCAGTCTGCAAACACTTTCTGTGCAGAGTCTCAAAACAGGCGTTTTCAGCCCAATACCGGCTTATGGAAGAAAGGGCAGTAAGCACAGGGAAATATCTGCTTCTAAAACCAAAATGCAGCTATCTAACACAACGGTTGTCAATGGGTGCACTCAACTTCCAGAGGTAAAACCGTGTGTGGATTCAGGAGTCTGCAAACACTTTCTGTGCAGAGTCTCAAAACAGGCGTTTTCAGCCCAATACCGGCATATGGAGGAAAGGGCAGCAAGCACAGTGAAATATCTGCTTCTAAATCCAAACCTCAGCTATGTAACAGAATGGTTGTCAATCTGTGCACTCAACTTCCAGAGTTAAACCCGTGTGTGGATTCAGCAGTCTGCAAACACTTTCTATGCAGAGTCTCAAAACAGGCGTTTTCAGCCCAATACCGGCTTATGGAAGAAAGGGCATTAAGCACAGGGAAATATCTGCTTCTAAATCCAAAACGCAGCTTCTAACACAACGGTTGTCAATGTGTGCACTCAACTTGCAGAGTTAAACCCGTGTGTGGATTCAGCAGTCTGCTAACACTTTCTGTGCAGAGTCTGAAAACAGGCGTTTTCAGCCCAATACCGGCATATGGAAGAAAGGGCAGTAAGCACAGGGAAATATGTGCTTCTAAATCCAAAACGCAGCTATCTAACACAACGGTTGTCAATGTGTTCACTCAAATTCCAGAGTTAAACCCGTGTGTGGATTCAGCAGTCTGCAAACACTTTCTGTGCAGAGTCTCAAAACAGGCGTTTTCAGCCCAATACTGGCATATGGAAGAAAGGGCAGTAGGCAAAGGGAAAAATCTGCTTCTAAATCCAAAACGCAGCTTTCTAACAGAACGGTTGTCAATGTGTGCACTCAACTTGCAGAGTTCAACCCGTGTGTGGATTCAGCAGTCTGCAAACACTTTCTGTGCAGAGTCTCAAAACAGGCGTTTTCAGCCCAATACCGGCTTATGGAAGAAAGGGCAGTAAGCACAGGGAAATAACTGCTTCTAAATCCAAAACGCAGCTATCTAACACAACGGTTGTCAATGGGTGCACTCAACTTCCAGAGGTAAAACCGTGTGTGGATTCAGCAGTCTGCAAACACTTTCTGTGCAGAGTCTCAAAACAGGCGTTTTCAGCCCAATACCGGCATATGGAAGAAAGGGCAGCAAGCACAGTGAAATATCTGCTTCTAAATCCAAACCTCAGCTATGTAACAGAATGGTTGTCATTCTGTGCACTCAACTTCCAGAGTTAAACCCGTGTGTGGATTCAGCAGTCTGCAAACACTTTCTCTGCAGAGTCTCAAAACAGGCGTTTTCAGCCTAATACCGGCATATGGAAGAAAGGGCAGTAGGCAAAGTGAATTATCTGCTTCTAAATCCAAAACGCAGCTATCTAACACAACTGTTGTCAATGTGTGCACTCAACTTGCGGAGTTAAACCCGTGTGTGGATTCAGCAGTCTGCAAACACTTTCTGTGCAGAGTCTCAAAACAGGCGTTTTCAGCCCAATACCGGCATATGGAAGAAAGGGCAGTAAGCACAGGGTAATATCTGCTTCTAAATCCAAAACACAGCTATCTAGCAGAACGGTTCTCAATGGGTGCACTCAACTTCCACAGTCAAACCCGTGTGTGGATTCAGCAGTCTGCAAACACTTTCTGTGCAGAGTCTCAAAACAGGCGTTTTCAGCCCAATACCGGCATATGGAAGAAAGGGCAGTAAGCACAGGGCAATATCTGCTTCTGAGTCCAAAACGCAGCTGTCAAACAGAACGGTTGTCAATGTGTGCACTCAACTTGCAGAGTTAAACCGGTGTGTGGATTCAGCAGTCTGCTAACACTTGCTGTGCAGAGTCTCAAAACAGGCGTTTTCAGCGCAATACCGGCATATGGAAGAAAGGGCAGTAGGCAAAGGGAAAAATCTGCTTCTAAATCCAAAACGCAGCTATCTAACACTACGGTTGTCAATGTGTGCACTCAGCTTGCAGATTTAAACCCGTGTGTGTTTTCAGCAGTCTGCAAACACTTTCTGTGCAGAGTCTCAAAACAGGCGTTTTCAGCCCAATATTGGCATATGGAAGAAAGGGCAGTAGGCAAAGGGAAATATCTGCTTCTAAATCCAAAACGCAGCTATCTAACAGAACGGTTGTCAATGTGTGCACTCAACTTGCAGAGTTGAACCCGTGTGTGGATTCTGCAATCTGCAAACACATTCTGTGCAGAGTCTCAAAACAGGCGTTTTCAGCCCAATACCGGCATATGGAAGAAAGGGCAGCAAGCACAGGGAAATATCTGCTTCTAAACCCAAAACGCAGCTATCTAACAGAATGGTTGTCAATGTGTGCACTCAACTTGCAGAGTTAAACCCGTGTGTGGATTCAGCAGTCTGCAAACACTTTCTGTGCAGAGTCTCAAAACAGGCGTTTTCAGCCCAATACCGGCTTATGGAAGAAAGGGCAGTAAGCACAGGGAAATATCTGCTTCTAAAACCAAAACGCAGCTATCTAACACAACGGTTGTCAATGGGTGCACTCAACTTCCAGAGGTAAAACCGTGTGTGGATTCAGCAGTCTGCAAACACTTTCTGTGCAGAGTCTCAAAACAGGCGTTTTCAGCCCAATACCGGCATATGGAGGAAAGGGCAGCAAGCACAGTGAAATATTTGCTTCTAAATCCAAACCTCAGCTATGTAACAGAATGGTTGTCAATCTGTGCACTCAACTTCCAGAGTTAAACCCGTGTGTGGATTCAGCAGTCTGCAAACACTTTCTATGCAGAGTCTCAAAACAGGCGTTTTCAGCCCAATACCGGCTTATGGAAGAAAGGGCATTAAGCACAGGGAAATATCTGCTTCTAAATCCAAAACGCAGCTATCTAACACAACGGTTGTCAATGTGTGCACTCAACTTGCAGAGTTAAACCCGTGTGTGGATTCAGCAGTCTGCTAACACTTTCTGTGCAGAGTCTCAAAACAGGCATTTTCAGCCCAATACCGGCATATGGAAGAAAGGGCAGTAAGCACAGGGAAATATCTGCTTCTAAATCCAAAACACAGCTATCTAACACAACGGTTGTCAATGTGTGCACTCAACTTGCAGAGTTAAACCCGTGTGTGGATTCAGCGGTCTGCAAACACTTTCTGTGCAGAGTCTCAAAACAGGCGTTTTCAGCACAATACCGGCATATGGAAGAAAGGGCAGTAAGCACAGGGAAATATCTGCTTCTAAATCCAAAACGCAGCTATCTACCAGAACGGTTGTCAATGTGGGCACTCAACTTGCAGAGTTACACACGTGTGTGGATTCTGCAGTCTGCAAACATATTCTGTGCAGAGTCCCAAACAGACGTTTTCAGCCCAATACCGGCATATGGAAGAAAGGGCAGCAAGCACAGGGAATATCTGCTTCTAAACCCAAAACACAGCTATCTAACAGAACGGTTGTCAATGTGTGCACTCAACTTGTAGAGTTAAACCCTTGTGTGGATTCAGCAGTCTGCAAACACTTTCTGTGTGGAGTCTCAAAACAGGCGTTTTCAGCTCAATACCGGCATATGGAAGAAAGGGCAGTAGGCAAAGGGAAATATCTGCTTCTAAATCCAAAACACAGCTATCTAACAAAACGGCTGTCAATGTGTGCACTCAACTTCCAGAGTTAAACCCGTGTGTGGATTCAGCAGTCTGCAAACTCTTTCTGTGTAGAGTCTCAAAACAGGCGTTTTCAGCCCAATGCCAGCATATGGAAAGAAGGGCAGTAAGCACAGGGAAATATCTGCTTCGACATCCAAAACGCAGCTATGTAACAGAACGGTTGTCAATGTGTGCACTCAGCTTGCAGAGTTAAACCCGTGTGTGGATTCAGCAGTCTGCTAACACTTTCTGTGCAGAGTCTGAAAACAGGCGTTTTCAGCCCAATACCGGCATATGGAAGAAAGGGCAGTAAGCACAGCGCAATATCTGCTTCTAAGTCCAAAACGCAGCTGTCAAACAGAACGGTTGTCAATGTGTGCACTCAACTTGCAGAGTTAAACCCGTGTGTGGATTCAGCAGTCTGCTAACACTTGCTGTGCTGAGTCTCAAAACAGGCGTTTTCAGCGCAATACCGGCATATGGAAGAAACGGCAGTAGGCAAAGGGAAAAATCTGCTTCTAAATCCAAAACGCAGCTATCTAACACAACGGTTGTCAATGTGTGCACTGAACTTGCAGATTTAAACCCGTGTGTGTTTTCAGCAGTCTGCAAACACTTTCTGTGCAGAGTCTCAAAACAGGCGTTTTCAGCAAAATACCGGCATATGGAAGAAAGGGCAGTAAGCACAGGGAAATATCTGCTTCTAAATCCAAAACGCAGCTATCTAACAGAACGGTTGTCAATGTGGGCACTCAACTTTCAGAGTTAAACCCGTGTGTGTTTTCAGCAGTCTGCAAACACTTTCTGTGCAGAGTCTCAAAACAGGCGTTTTCAGCCCAATATCGGCATATGGAAGAAAGGGCAGTAGGCAAAGGGAAATATCTGCTTCTAAATCCAAAACGCAGCTATCTAACAGAACGGTTGTCAATGTGTGCACTCAACTTGCAGAGTTAAACCCGTGTGTGGATTCTGCAGTCTGCAAACACATTCTGTGCAGAGTCTCAAAACAGGCGTTTTCAGCGCAATACCGGCATATGGAAGAAAGGGCAGTAGGCAAAGGGAAAAATCTGCTTCTAAATCCAAAACGCAGCTATCTAACACAACGGTTGTCAATGTGTGCACTCAACTTGCAGATTTAAACCCGTGTGTGTTTTCAGCAGTCTGCAAACACTTTCTGTGCAGAGTCTCAAAACAGGCGTTTTCAGCCCAATATTGGCATATGGAAGAAAGGGCAGTAGGCAAAGGGAAATATCTGCTTCTAAATCCAAAACGCAGCTGTCTAACAGAACGGTTGTCAATGTGTGCACTCAACTTGCAGAGTTAAACCCGTGTGTGGATTCTGCAGTCTGCAAACACATTCTGTGCAGAGTCTCAAAACAGGCGTTTTCAGCCCAATACCGGCATATGGAAGAAAGGGCAGCAAGCACAGGGAAATATCTGCTTCTAAACCCAAAACGCAGCTATCTAACAGAATGGTTGTCAATGTGTGCACTCAACTTGCAGAGTTAAACCCGTGTGTGGATTCAGCAGTCTGCAAACACTTTCTGTGCAGAGTCTCAAAACAGGCGTTTTCAGCCCAATACCGGCTTATGGAAGAAAGGGCAGTAAGCACAGGGAAATATCTGCTTCTAAAACCAAAACGCAGCTATCTAACACAACGGTTGTCAATGGGTGCACTCAACTTCCAGAGGTAAAACCGTGTGTGGATTCAGCAGTCTGCAAACACTTTCTGTGCAGAGTCTCAAAACAGGCGTTTTCAGCCCAATACCGGCATATGGAGGAAAGGGCAGCAAGCACAGTGAAATATTTGCTTCTAAATCCAAACCTCAGCTATGTAACAGAATGGTTGTCAATCTGTGCACTCAACTTCCAGAGTTAAACCCGTGTGTGGATTCAGCAGTCTGCAAACACTTTCTATGCAGAGTCTCAAAACAGGCGTTTTCAGCCCAATACCGGCTTATGGAAGAAAGGGCATTAAGCACAGGGAAATGTCTGCTTCTAAATCCAAAACGCAGCTATCTAACACAACGGTTGTCAATGTGTGCACTCAACTTGCAGAGTTAAACCCGTGTGTGGATTCAGCAGTCTGCTAACACTTTCTGTGCAGAGTCTCAAAACAGGCATTTTCAGCCCAATACCGGCATATGGAAGAAAGGGCAGTAAGCACAGGGAAATATCTGCTTCTAAATCCAAAACACAGCTATCTAACACAACGGTTGTCAATGTGTGCACTCAACTTGCAGAGTTAAACCCGTGTGTGGATTCAGCGGTCTGCAAACACTTTCTGTGCAGAGTCTCAAAACAGGCGTTTTCAGCACAATACCGGCATATGGAAGAAAGGGCAGTAAGCACAGGGAAATATCTGCTTCTAAATCCAAAACGCAGCTATCTACCAGAACGGTTGTCAATGTGGGCACTCAACTTGCAGAGTTACACACGTGTGTGGATTCTGCAGTCTGCAAACATATTCTGTGCAGAGTCCCAAACAGACGTTTTCAGCCCAATACCGGTATATGGAAGAAAGGGCAGCAAGCACAGGGAATATCTGCTTCTAAACCCAAAACACAGCTATCTAACAGAACGGTTGTCAATGTGTGCACTCAACTTGTAGAGTTAAACCCTTGTGTGGATTCAGCAGTCTGCAAACACTTTCTGTGCGGAGTCTCAAAACAGGCGTTTTCAGCTCAATACCGGCATATGGAAGAAAGGGCAGTAGGCAAAGGGAAATATCTGCTTCTAAATCCAAAACACAGCTATCTAACAAAACGGCTGTCAATGTGTGCACTCAACTTCCAGAGTTAAACCCGTGTGTGGATTCAGCAGTCTGCAAACTCTTTCTGTGTAGAGTCTCAAAACAGGCGTTTTCAGCCCAATGCCAGCATATGGAAAGAAGGGCAGTAAGCACAGGGAAATATCTGCTTCGACATCCAAAACGCAGCTATGTAACAGAACGGTTGTCAATGTGTGCACTCAACTTGCAGAGTTAAACCCGTGTGTGGATTCAGCAGTCTGCTAACACTTTCTGTGCAGAGTCTGAAAACAGGCGTTTTCAGCCCAATACCGGCATATGGAAGAAAGGGCAGTAAGCACAGCGCAATATCTGCTTCTAAGTCCAAAACGCAGCTGTCAAACAGAACGGTTGTCAATGTGTGCACTCAACTTGCAGAGTTAAACCCGTGTGTGGATTCAGCAGTCTGCTAACACTTGCTGTGCTGAGTCTCAAAACAGGCGTTTTCAGCGCAATACCGGCATATGGAAGAAAGGGCAGTAGGCAAAGGGAAAAATCTGCTTCTAAATCCAAAACGCAGCTATCTAACACAACGGTTGTCAATGTGTGCACTCAACTTGCAGATTTAAACCCGTGTGTGTTTTCAGCAGTCTGCAAACACTTTCTGTGCAGAGTCTCAAAACAGGCGTTTTCAGCCCAATATCGGCATATGGAAGAAAGGGCAGTAGGCAAAGGGAAATATCTGCTTCTAAATCCAAAACGCAGCTATCTAACAGAACGGTTGTCAATGTGTGCACTCAACTTGCAGAGTTAAACCCGTGTGTGGATTCTGCAGTCTGCAAACACATTCTGTGCAGAGTCTCAAAACAGGCGTTTTCAGCCCAATACCGGCATATGGAAGAAAGGGCAGCAAGCACAGGTAAATATCTGCTTCTAAACCCAAAACGCAGCTATCTAACAGAATGGTTGTCTATGTGGGCACTCAACTTGCAGAGTTAAACCCGTGTGTGGATTCAGCAGTCTGCAAACACTTTCTGTGCAGAGTCTCAAAACAGGCGTTTTCAGCCCAATACCGGCTTATGGAAGAAAGGGCAGTAAGCACAGGGAAATATCTGCTTCTAAACCCAAAACGCAGCTATCTAACACAACGGTTGTCAATGGGTGCACTCAACCTCCAGAGGTAAAACCGTGTGTGGATTCAGCAGTCTGCAAACACTTTCTGTGCAGAGTCTGAAAACAGGCGTTTTCAGCCCAATACCGGCATATGGAGGAAAGGGCAGCAAGCACAGTGAAATATCTGCTTCTAAATCCAAACCTCAGCTATGTAACAGAATGGTTGTCAATCTGTGCACTCAACTTCCAGAGTTAAACCCGTGTGTGGATTCAGCAGTCTGCAAACACTATCTATGCAGAGTCTCAAAACAGGCGTTTTCAGCCCAATGCCGGCTTATGGAAGAAAGGGCATTAAGCACAGGGAAATATCTGCTTCTAAATCCAAAACGCAGCTATCTAACACAACGGTTGTCAATGTGTGCACTCAACTTGCAGAGTTAAACCCGTGTGTGGATTCAGCAGTCTGCTAACACTTTCTGTGCAGAGTCTCAAAACAGGCGTTTTCAGCCCAATACCGGCATATGGAAGAAAGGGCAGTAAGCACAGGGAAATATCTGCTTCTAAATCCAAAACACAGCTATCTAACACAACGGTTGTCAATGTGTGCACTCAACTTGCAGAGTTAAACCCGTGTGTGGATTCAGCGGTCTGCAAACACTTTCTGTGCAGAGTCTCAAAACAGGCGTTTTCAGCACAATACCGGCATATGGAAGAAAGGGCAGTAAGCACAGGGAAATATCTGCTTCTAAATCCAAAACGCAGCTCTCTAACAGAACGGTTGTCAATGTGGGCACTCAACTTGCAGAGTTAAACCCGTGTGTGTTTTCAGCAGTCTGCAAACACTTTCTGTGCAGAGTCTCAAAACAGGCGTTTTCAGCCCAATATCGGCATATGGAAGAAAGGGCAGTAGGCAAAGGGAAATATCTGCTTCTAAATCCAAAACGCAGCTATCTAACAGAACGGTTGTCAATGTGTGCACTCAACTTGCAGAGTTAAACCCGTGTGTGGATTCTGCAGTCTGCAAACACATTCTGTGCAGAGTCTCAAAACAGGCGTTTTCAGCGCAATACCGGCATATGGAAGAAAGGGCAGTAGGCAAAGGGAAAAATCTGCTTCTAAATCCAAAACGCAGCTATCTAACACAACGGTTGTCAATATGTGCACTCAACTTGCAGATTTAAACCCGTGTGTGTTTTCAGCAGTCTGCAAACACTTTCTGTGCAGAGTCTCAAAACAGGCGTTTTCAGCCCAATATCGGCATATGGAAGAAAGGGCAGTAGGCAAAGGGAAATATCTGCTTCTAAATCCAAAACGCAGCTATCTAACAGAACGGTTGTCAATGTGTGCACTCAACTTGCAGAGTTAAACCCGTGTGTGGATTCTGCAGTCTGCAAACACATTCTGTGCAGAGTCTCAAAACAGGCGTTTTCAGCCCAATACCGGCATATGGAAGAAAGGGCAGCAAGCACAGGGAAATATCTGCTTCTAAACCCAAAACGCAGCTATCTAACAGAATGGTTGTCAATGTGTGCACTCAACTTCCAGAGTTAAACCCGTGTGTGGATTCAGCAGTCTGCAAACACTTTCTGTGCAGAGTCTCAAAACAGGCGTTTTCAGCCCAATACCGGCTTATGGAAGAAAGGGCAGTAAGCACAGGGAAATATCTGCTTCTAAAACCAAAACGCAGCTATCTAACACAACGGTTGTCAATGGGTGCACTCAACTTCCAGAGGTAAAACCGTGTGTGGATTCAGCAGTCTGCAAACACTTTCTGTGCAGAGTCTCAAAACAGGCGTTTTCAGCCCAATACCGGCATATGGAGGAAAGGGCAGCAAGCACAGTGAAATATCTGCTTCTAAATCCAAACCTCAGCTATGTAACAGAATGGTTGTCAATCTGTGCACTCAACTTCCAGAGTTAAACCCGTGTGTGGATTCAGCAGTCTGCAAACACTATCTATGCAGAGTCTCAAAACAGGCGTTTTCAGCCCAATGCCGGCTTATGGAAGAAAGGGCATTAAGCACAGAGAAATATCTGCTTCTAAATCCAAAACGCAGCTATCTAACACAACGGTTGTCAATGTGTGCACTCAACTTGCAGAGTTAAACCCGTGTGTGGATTCAGCAGTCTGCTAACACTTTCTGTGCAGAGTCTGAAAACAGGCGTTTTCAGCCCAATACCGGCATATGGAAGAAAGGGTAGTAAGCACAGGGAAATATCTGCTTCTAAATCCAAAACGCAGCTATCTAACAGAACGGTTGTCAATGTGGGCACTCAACTTGCAGAGTTAAACCCGTGTGTGTTTTCAGCAGTCTGCAAACACTTTCTGTGCAGAGTCTCAAAACAGGCGTTTTCAGCCCAATATCGGCATATGGAAGAAAGGGCAGTAGGCAAAGGGAAATATCTGCTTCTAAATCCAAAACGCAGCTGTCTAACAGAACGGTTGTCAATGTGTGCACTCAACTTGCAGAGTTAAACCCGTGTGTGGATTCTGCAGTCTGCAAACACATTCTGTGCAGAGTCTCAAAACAGGCGTTTTCAGCGCAATACCGGCATATGGAAGAAAGGGCAGTAGGCAAAGGGAAAAATCTGCTTCTAAATCCAAAACGCAGCTATCTAACACAACGGTTGTCAATATGTGCACTCAACTTGCAGATTTAAACCCGTGTGTGTTTTCAGCAGTCTGCAAACACTTTCTGTGCAGAGTCTCAAAACAGGCGTTTTCAGCCCAATATCGGCATATGGAAGAAAGGGCAGTAGGCAAAGGGAAATATCTGCTTCTAAATCCAAAACGCAGCTATCTAACAGAACGGTTGTCAATGTGTGCACTCAACTTGCAGAGTTAAACCCGTGTGTGGATTCTGCAGTCTGCAAACACATTCTGTTCAGAGTCTCAAAACAGGCGTTTTCAGCCCAATACCGGCATATGGAAGAAAGGGCAGCAAGCACAGGGAAATATCTGCTTCTAAACCCAAAACGCAGCTATCTAACAGAATGGTTGTCAATGTGTGCACTCAACTTCCAGAGTTAAACCCGTGTGTGGATTCAGCAGTCTGCAAACACTTTCTGTGCAGAGTCTCAAAACAGGCGTTTTCAGCCCAATACCAGCTTATGGAAGAAAGGGCAGTAAGCACAGGGAAATATCTGCTTCTAAAACCAAAACGCAGCTATCTAACACAACGGTTGTCAATGGGTGCACTCAACTTCCAGAGGTAAAACCGTGTGTGGATTCAGCAGTCTGCAAACACTTTCTGTGCAGAGTCTCAAAACAGGCGTTTTCAGCCCAATACTGGCATATGGAGGAAAGGGCAGCAAGCACAGTGAAATATCTGCTTCTAAATCCAAACCTCAGCTATGTAACAGAATGGTTGTCAATCTGTGCACTCAACTTCCAGATTTAAACCCGTGTGTGGATTCAGCAGTCTGCAAACACTTTCTATGCAGAGTCTCAAAACAGGCGTTTTCAGCCCAATACCGGCTTATGGAAGAAAGGGCATTAAGCACAGGGAAATATCTGCTTCTAAATCCAAAACGCAGCTATCTAACACAACGGTTGCCAATGTGTGCACTCAACTTGCAGAGTTAAACCCGTGTGTGGATTCAGCAGTCTGCTAACACTTTCTGTGCAGAGTCTCAAAACAGGCGTTTTCAGCCCAATACCGGCATATGGAAGAAAGGGCAGCAAGCACAGGGAAATATCTGCTTCTAAAACCAAAACACAGCTATCTAACACAACGGTTGTCAATGTGTGCACTCAACTTGCAGAGTTAAACCCGTGTGTGGATTCAGCGGTCTGCAAACACTTTCTGTGCAGAGTCTCAAAACAGGCGTTTTCAGCACAATACCGGCATATGGAAGAAAGGGCAGTAAGCACAGGGAAATATCTGCTTCTAAATCCAAAACGCAGCTATCTAACAGAACGGTCGTCAATGTGGGCACTCAACTTGCAGAGTTAAACACGTGTGTGGATTCTGCAGTCTGCAAACATATTCTGTGCAGTGTCCCAAACAGACGTTTTCAGCCCAATACCGGCATATGGAAGAAAGGGCAGCAAGCACAGGGAATATCTGCTTCTAAACCCAAAACGCAGCTATCTAACAGAACGGTTGTCAATGTGTGCACTCAACTTGTAGAGTTAAACCCTTGTGTGGATTCAGCAGTCTGCAAACACTTTCTGTGCAGAGTCTCAAAACAGGCGTTTTCAGCTCAATACCGGCATATGGAAGAAAGGGCAGTAGGCAAAGGGAAATATCTGCTTCTAAATCCAAAACACAGCTATCTAACAAAACGGCTGTCAATGTGTGCACTCAACTTCCAGAGTTAAACCCGTGTGTGGATTCAGCAGTCTGCAAACTCTTTCTGTGTAGAGTCTCAAAACAGGCGTTTTCAGCCCAATGCCAGCATATGGAAGGAAGGGCAGTAAGCACAGGGAAATATCTGCTTCGACATCCAAAACGCAGCTATGTAACAGAACGGTTGTCAATGTGTGCACTCAACTTGCAGAGTTAAACCCGTGTGTGGATTCAGCAGTCTGCTAACACTTTCTGTGCAGAGTCTGAAAACAGGCGTTTTCAGCCCAATACCGGCATATGGAAGAAAGGGCAGTAAGCACAGGGCAATATCTGCTTCTAAGTCCAAAACGCAGCTGTCAAACAGAACGGTTGTCAATGTGTGCACTCAACTTGCAGAGTTAAACCCGTGTGTGGATTCAGCAGTCTGCTAACACTTGCTGTGCTGAGTCTCAAAACAGGCGTTTTCAGCGCAATACCGGCATATGGAAGAAAGGGCAGTAGGCAAAGGGAAAAATCTGCTTCTAAATCCAAAACGCAGCTATCTAAAACAACGGTTGTCAATGTGTGCACTCAACTTGCAGATTTAAACCCGTGTGTGTTTTCAGCAGTCTGCAAACACTTTCTGTGCAGAGTCTCAAAACAGGCGTTTTCAGCCCAATATCGGCATATGGAAGAAAGGGCAGTAGGCAAAGGGAAATATCTGCTTCTAAATCCAAAACGCAGCTATCTAACAGAACGGTTGTCAATGTGTGCACTCAACTTGCAGAGTTAAACCCGTGTGTGGATTCTGCAGTCTGCAAACACATTCTGTGCAGAGTCTCAAAACAGGCGTTTTCAGCCCAATACCGGCATATGGAAGAAAGGGCAGCAAGCACAGGGAAATATCTGCTTCTAAACCCAAAACGCAGCTATCTAACAGAATGGTTGTCAATGTGTGCACTCAACTTGCAGAGTTAAACCCGTGTGTGGATTCAGCAGTCTGCAAACACTTTCTGTGCAGAGTCTCAAAACAGGCGTTTTCAGCCCAATACCGGCTTATGGAAGAAAGGGCAGTAAGCACAGGGAAATATCTGCTTCTAAATCCAAAACGCAGCTATCTAACACAACGGTTGTCAATGGGTGCACTCAACTTCCAGAGGTAAAACCGTGTGTGGATTCAGCAGTCTGCAAACACTTTCTGTGCAGAGTCTCAAAACAGGCGTTTTCAGCCCAATACCGGCATATGGAGGAAAGGGCAGCAAGCACAGTGAAATATCTGCTTCTAAATCCAAACCTCAGCTATGTAACAGAATGGTTGTCAATCTGTGCACTCAACTTCCAGAGTTAAACCCGTGTGTGGATTCAGCAGTCTGCAAACACTTTCTATGCAGAGTCTCAAAACAGGCGTTTTCAGCCCAATACCGGCTTATGGAAGAAAGGGCATTAAGCACAGGGAAATATCTGCTTCTAAATCCAAAACGCAGCTATCTAACACAACGGTTGTCAATGTGTGCACTCAACTTGCAGAGTTAAACCCGTGTGTGGATTCAGCAGTCTGCTAACACTTTCTGTGCAGAGTCTCAAAACAGGCGTTTTCAGCCCAATACCGGCATATGGAAGAAAGGGCAGTAAGCACAGGGAAATATCTGCTTCTAAATCCAAAACGCAGCTATCTAACAGAACGGTTGTCAATGTGGGCACTCAACTTGCAGAGTTAAACAGGTGTGTGGATTCTGCAGTCTGCAAACATATTCTGTGCAGAGTCCCAAACAGACGTTTTCAGCCCAATACCGGCATATGGAAGAAAGGGCAGCAAGCACAGGGAATATCTGCTTCTAAACATAAAACGCAGCTATCTAACAGAACGGTTGTCAATGTGTGCACTCAACTTGTAGAGTTAAACCCTTGTGTGGATTCAGCAGTCTGCAAACACTTTCTGTGCAGAGTCTCAAAACAGGCGTTTTCAGCTCAATACCGGCATATGGAAGAAAGGGCAGTAGGCAAAGGGAAATATCTGCTTCTAAATCCAAAACACAGCTATCTAACAAAACGGCTGTCAATGTGTGCACTCAACTTCCAGAGTTAAATCCGTGTGTGGATTCAGCAGTCTGCAAACTCTTTCTGTGTAGAGTCTCAAAACAGGCGTTTTCAGCCCAAGGCCAGCATATGGAAGGAAGGGCAGTAAGCACAGGGAAATATCTGCTTCGACATCCAAAACGCAGCTATGTAACAGAACGGTTGTCAATGTGTGCACTCAACTTGCAGAGTTAAACCCGTGTGTGGATTCAGCAGTCTGCTAACACTTTCTGTGCAGAGTCTGAAAACAGGCGTTTTCAGCCCAATACCGGCATATGGAAGAAAGGGCAGTAAGCACAGGGAAATATGTGCTTCTAAATCCAAAACGCAGCTATCTACCACAACGGATGTCAATGTGTTCACTCAAATTCCAGAGTTAAACCCGTGTGTGGATTCAGCAGTCTGCAAACACTTTCTGTGCAGAGTCTCAAAACAGGCGTTTTCAGCCCAATACTGGCATATGGAAGAAAGGGCAGTAGGCAAAGGGAAAAATCTGCTTCTAAATCCACAACGCAGCTATCTAACAGAACGGTTGTCAATGTGTGCACTCAAATTGCAGAGTTCAACCCGTGTGTGGATTCAGCAGTCTGCAAACACTTTCTGTGCAGAGTCTCAAAACAGGCGTTTTCAACCCAATACCGGCATATGGAAGAAAGGGCAGTAGGCAAAGTGAATTATCTGCTTCTAAATCCAAAACGCAGCTATCTAACAGAACTGTTTTCAATGTGTGCACTCAACTTGCGGAGTTAAACCCGTGTGTGGATTCAGCAGTCTGCAAACACTTTCTGTGCAGAGTCTCAAAACAGGCGTTTTCAGCCCAATACCGGCATATGGAAGAAAGGGCAGCAAGCACAGGGAAATATCTGCTTCTAAGTCCAAAACGCAGCTGTCTAACAGAACGGTTGTCAGTGTGTGCACTCAACTTGCAGAGTTAAACCCGTGTGTGGATTCAGGAGTCTGCTAACACTTTCTGTGCAGAGTCTCAAAACAGGCGTTTTCAGCCCAATACCGGCATATGGAAGAAAGGGCAATAGGCAAAGGGAAATATCTGCTTCTAAATCCAAAATGCAGCTATGTAACAGAACAGTTGTGAATGTGTGCACTCAACTTTCAGAGTTAAACCCGTGTGTGGATTCAGCAGTCTGCAAACACTTTCTGTGCAGAGTCTCAAAACAGGTGTTTTCAGCCCAATACCGGCATATGGAAGAAAGTGCAGTAAGCACAGGGAAATATCTGCTTCTAAATCCAAAATGCAGCCATCTAACAGAACGGTTATCAATGTGTGCACTCAACATGCAGAGTTAAACCCGTGAGTGGATTCAGCAGTCTGCAAACACTTTCTGTGCAGAGTCTGAAAACAGGCGTTTTCCGCCCAATACCGGCATATGGAAGAAAGGGCAGCAAGCACAGGGAAATATCTGCTTCTAAGTCCAAAACGCAGCTGTCTAACAGAACGGTTGTCAGTGTGTGCACCCAACTTGCAGATTTAAACCCGTGTGTGGATCCAGCAGTCTGCTAACACTTTCTGTGCAGAGTCTCAAAACAGGCGTTTTCAGCCCAATAACGGCATATGGAAGAAAGGGCAGCAAGCCAGGGATATATCTGCTTCTAAATCCAAAACTCAGCTATGTAACATAACGGTTGTCAATGTGTGCACTCAACTTCCAGAGTTAAACCCGTGTGTGGATTCAGCAGTCTGCAAACACTTTCTGTGCAGAGTCTCAAAACAGGCGTTTTCAGCCCAATACCGGCATATGGAAGAAAGGGCAGTAGACAAAGGGAAATATCTGCTTCTAAATCCAAAACGCAGCTATCTAACAGAACGGCTGTCAATGTGTGCACTGAACTTCCAGAGTTAAACCCGTGTGTGGATTCAGCAGTCTGCAAACTCTTTCTGTGTACAGTCTCAAAACAGGCGTTTTCAGCCCCATACCAGCATAGGGAAGGAAGGGCAGTAAGCACAGGGAAATATCTGCTTCTAAATCCAAAACGCAGCTATCTAACAGAACGGTTGTCAATGTGTGCACTCAACTTCCAGAGCTAAACCCGTGTGTGGATTCAGCAGTCTGCTACCACTTTCTGTGCTGAGTCTCAAAACAGGCGTTTTCAGCCCAATACCAGCATATGGAAGGAAGGGCAGTAAGCACAGGGAAATATCTGCTTCGACATCCAAAACGCAGCTATGTAACAGAACGGTTGTCAATGTGTGCACTCAACTTGCAGAGTTAAACCCGTGTGTGGATTCAGCAGTCTGCTAACACTTTCTGTGCAGAGTCTGAAAACAGGCGTTTTCAGCCCAATACCGGCATATGGAAGAAAGGGCAGTAAGCACAGGGCAATATCTGCTTCTAAGTCCAAAACGCAGCTGTCAAACAGAACGGTTGTCAATGTGTGCACTCAACTTGCAGAGTTAAACCCGTGTGTGGATTCAGCAGTCTGCTAACACTTGCTGTGCTGAGTCTCAAAACAGGCGTTTTCAGCGCAATACCGGCATATGGAAGAAAGGGCAGTAGGCAAAGGGAAAAATCTGCTTCTAAATCCAAAACGCAGCTATCTAAAACAACGGTTGTCAATGTGTGCACTCAACTTGCAGATTTAAACCCGTGTGTGTTTTCAGCAGTCTGCAAACACTTTCTGTGCAGAGTCTCAAAACAGGCGTTTTCAGCCCAATATCGGCATATGGAAGAAAGGGCAGTAGGCAAAGGGAAATATCTGCTTCTAAATCCAAAACGCAGCTATCTAACAGAACGGTTGTCAATGTGTGCACTCAACTTGCAGAGTTAAACCCGTGTGTGGATTCTGCAGTCTGCAAACACATTCTGTGCAGAGTCTCAAAACAGGCGTTTTCAGCCCAATACCGGCATATGGAAGAAAGGGCAGCAAGCACAGGGAAATATCTGCTTCTAAACCCAAAACGCAGCTATCTAACAGAATGGTTGTCAATGTGTGCACTCAACTTGCAGAGTTAAACCCGTGTGTGGATTCAGCAGTCTGCAAACACTTTCTGTGCAGAGTCTCAAAACAGGCGTTTTCAGCCCAATACCGGCTTATGGAAGAAAGGGCAGTAAGCACAGGGAAATATCTGCTTCTAAATCCAAAACGCAGCTATCTAACACAACGGTTGTCAATGGGTGCACTCAACTTCCAGAGGTAAAACCGTGTGTGGATTCAGCAGTCTGCAAACACTTTCTGTGCAGAGTCTCAAAACAGGCGTTTTCAGCCCAATACCGGCATATGGAGGAAAGGGCAGCAAGCACAGTGAAATATCTGCTTCTAAATCCAAACCTCAGCTATGTAACAGAATGGTTGTCAATCTGTGCACTCAACTTCCAGAGTTAAACCCGTGTGTGGATTCAGCAGTCTGCAAACACTTTCTATGCAGAGTCTCAAAACAGGCGTTTTCAGCCCAATACCGGCTTATGGAAGAAAGGGCATTAAGCACAGGGAAATATCTGCTTCTAAATCCAAAACGCAGCTATCTAACACAACGGTTGTCCATGTGTGCACTCAACTTGCAGAGTTAAACCCGTGTGTGGATTCAGCAGTCTGCTAACACTTTCTGTGCAGAGTCTCAAAACAGGCGTTTTCAGCCCAATACCGGCATATGGAAGAAAGGGCAGTAAGCACAGGGAAATATCTGCTTCTAAATCCAAAACGCAGCTATCTAACAGAACGGTTGTCAATGTGGGCACTCAACTTGCAGAGTTAAACAGGTGTGTGGATTCTGCAGTCTGCAAACATATTCTGTGCAGAGTCCCAAACAGACGTTTTCAGCCCAATACCGGCATATGGAAGAAAGGGCAGCAAGCACAGGGAATATCTGCTTCTAAACATAAAACGCAGCTATCTAACAGAACGGTTGTCAATGTGTGCACTCAACTTGTAGAGTTAAACCCTTGTGTGGATTCAGCAGTCTGCAAACACTTTCTGTGCAGAGTCTCAAAACAGGCGTTTTCAGCTCAATACCGGCATATGGAAGAAAGGGCAGTAGGCAAAGGGAAATATCTGCTTCTAAATCCAAAACACAGCTATCTAACAAAACGGCTGTCAATGTGTGCACTCAACTTCCAGAGTTAAATCCGTGTGTGGATTCAGCAGTCTGCAAACTCTTTCTGTGTAGAGTCTCAAAACAGGCGTTTTCAGCCCAAGGCCAGCATATGGAAGGAAGGGCAGTAGGCAAAGGGAAATATCTGCTTCTAAATCCAAAACGCAGCTATCTACCACAACGGATGTCAATGTGTTCACTCAAATTCCAGAGTTAAACCCGTGTGTGGATTCAGCAGTCTGCAAACACTTTCTGTGCAGAGTCTCAAAACAGGCGTTTTCAGCCCAATACTGGCATATGGAAGAAAGGGGAGTAGGCAAAGGGAAAAATCTGCTTCTAAATCCACAACGCAGCTATCTAACAGAACGGTTGTCAATGTGTGCACTCAAATTGCAGAGTTCAACCCGTGTGTGGATTCAGCAGTCTGCAAACACTTTCTGTGCAGAGTCTCAAAACAGGCGTTTTCAACCCAATACCGGCATATGGAAGAAAGGGCAGTAGGCAAAGTGAATTATCTGCTTCTAAATCCAAAACGCAGCTATCTAACAGAACTGTTGTCAATGTGTGCACTCAACTTGCGGAGTTAAACCCGTGTGTGGATTCAGCAGTCTGCAAACACTTTCTGTGCAGAGTCTCAAAACAGGCGTTTTCAGCCCAATACCGGCATATGGAAGAAAGGGCAGTAAGCACAGGGAAATATCTGCTTCTAAGTCCAAAACGCAGCTGTCTAACAGAACGGTTGTCAGTGTGTGCACTCAACTTGCAGAGTTAAACCCGTGTGTGGATTCAGCAGTCTGCTAACACTTTCTGTGCAGAGTCTCAAAACAGGCGTTTTCAGCCCAATACCGGCATATGGAAGAAAGGGCAGTAAGCACAGGGAAATATCTGCTTCTAAATCCAAAACGCAGCTATCTAACACAATGGTTGTCCATGTGTGCACTCAACTTGCAGAGTTAAACCCGTGTGTGGATTCAGCAGTCTGCAAACACTTTCTGTGCAGAGTCTCAAAACAGGCGTTTTCAGCCCAATACCGGCATATGGAAGAAAGGGCAGTAAGCACAGGGAAATATCTGCTTCTAAGTCCAAAACGCGGCTGTCTAACAGAACTTTTGTCAATGTGTGCACTCAACTTGCAGAGTTAAACCTGTGTGTGGATTCAGCAGTCTGCAAACCCATTCTGTGCAGAGTCTCAAAACAGGCGTTTTCAGCCCAATACCGGCATATGGAAGAAAGGGCAGTAAGCACAGGGAAATATCTGCCTCTAAATCCAAAACGCAGCTATCTAACACAACGGTTGTCAATGTGTGCACTCAACTTTCAGAGTTAATCCCGTGTGTGGATTCAGCAGTCTGCAAACACTTTCTGTGCAGAGTCTCAAAACAGGCGTTTTCAGCCCAATACCGGCTTATGGGAGAAAGGGCAGTAAGCACAGGGAAATATCTGCTTCTAAATCCAAAACGCAGCTATCTAACACAACGGTTGTCAATGTGTGCACTCAACTTGCAGAGTTAAACCCGTGTGTGGATTCAGCAGTCTGCTAACACTTTTTGTGCAGAGTCTCAAAACAGGCGTTTTCAGCCCAATACCGGCATACGGAAGAAAGGGCAGTAAGCACAGGGAAATATCTGCTTCTAAATCCAAAACGCAGCTACCTAACACAACGGTTGTGAATGTGTGCACTCACCTTCCAGGGTTAAAGCCCTGTGTGGATTCAGCAGTCTGCAAAAACTTTATGTGCCAATTTCCAAAACAGGCTTTTTCAGCCCAATACCTGCATATGGAAGAAAGGGCAGTAAGAACAGGGAAATATCTGCTTCTAAATCCAAAACGCAGCTATCTAACAGAACGGTTGTCAATGTGGGCACTCAACTTGCAGAGTTAAACCTGTGTGTGGATTCAGCGGTCTACAAACACTTTCTGTGCGGAAGCTCATAACAGGCGTTTTCCGCCAATACCGGCATATGGAAGAAAGGGCAGTAAGCACAGGGAAATATCTGCTTCTAAATCCAAAACGCAGCTATCTAACAGAACGGTTGTCAGTGTGTGCACTCAACTTGCAGAGTTAAACCCGTGTGTGT
Organism: Aotus nancymaae; assembly: GCF_030222135.1. Classification (NCBI taxonomy): domain Eukaryota; kingdom Metazoa; phylum Chordata; class Mammalia; order Primates; family Aotidae; genus Aotus; species Aotus nancymaae. The sequence continues at coordinate 76,960 of NW_026988793.1, forward strand.
ATTCAGCAGTCTGCAAACACTTTCTGTGCAGAGTCTCAAAACAGGCGTTTTCAGCCCAATACCGGCATATGGAAGAAAGGGCAGTAAGCACAGGGAAATATCTGCTTCTAAATCCAAAACGCAGCTATCTAGCAGAACGGTTGTCAATGGGTGCACTCAACTTCCAGAGTTAAAACCGTGTGTGGATTCTGCAGTCTGCAAACACTTTCTGTGCAGAGTCTCAAAACAGGCGTTTTCAGCCCAATACCGGCATATGGAAGAAAGGGCAGTAAGCACAGGGAAATATCTGCTTCTCAATCCAAAATGCAGGTATCTAACAGAACGGTTGTCAATGTGTGCACTCAACATGCAGAGTTAAACCCGTGTGTGGATTCAGCAGTCTGCAAACACTTTCTCTGCAGAGTCTCAAAACAGGCGTTTTCAGCCCAATACCGGCATATGGAAGAAAGGACAGTAATCACAGGGAAATATCTGCTTCTAAATCCAAAACACAGCTATCTTACACAACGGTTGTCATTGTGTGCACTCAACTTCCAGAGATAAACCCGTGAGTTGATTCAGCAGTCTGCAAACACTTTCTGTGCAGAGTCTCAAAACAGGCGTTTTAGGCAAATACCGGCATATCGAAGAAAGGACTGTAAGCACTAGGAAATATCTGCTTCTAAATCCAAAACGCAGCTATCTAGCAGAACGGTTCTCAATGGGTGCACTCAACTTCCACAGTCAAACCCGTGTGTGGATTCAGCAGTCTGCAAACACTTTCTGTGCAGAGTCTCAAAACTGGCGTTTTCAGCCCAATACCGGCATATGGAAGAAAGGGCAGTAAGCACAGGGCAATATCTGCTTCTAAGTCCAAAACGCAGCTGTCAAACAGAACGGTTGTCAATGTGTGCACTCAACTTGCAGAGTTAAACCCGTGTGTGGATTCAGCAGTCTGCTAACACTTGCTGTGCAGAGTCTCAAAACAGGCGTTTTCAGCGCAATACCGGCATATGGAAGAAAGGGCAGTAGGCAAAGGGAAAAATCTGCTTCTAAATCCAAAACGCAGCTATCTAACACAACGGTTGTCAATGTGTGCACTCAACATGCAGATTTAAACCCGTGTGTGTTTTCAGCAGTCTGCAAACACTTTCTGTGCAGAGTCTCAAAACAGTCGTTTTCAGCCCAATATCGGCATACGGAAGAAAGGGCAGTAGGCAAAGGGAAATATCTGCTTCTAAATCCAAAACGCAGCTATCTAACAGAACGGTTGTCAATGTGTGCACTCAACTTGCAGAGTTAAACCCGTGTGTGGAATCTGCAGTCTGCAAACACATTCTGTGCAGAGTCTCAAAACAGGCGTTTTCAGCCCAATACCGGCATATGGAAGAAAGGGCAGCAAGCACAGGGAAATATCTGCTTCTAAACCCAAAACGCAGCTATCTAACAGAATGGTTGTCAATGTGTGCACTCAACTTCCAGAGGTAAAACCATGTGTGGATTCAGCAGTCTGCAAACACTTTCTGTGCAGAGTCTCAAAACAGGCGTTTTCAGCCCAAAACCGGCATATGGAGGAAAGGGCAGCAAGCACAGTGAAATATCTGCTTCTAAATCCAAACCTCAGCTATGTAACAGAATGGTTGTCAATCTGTGCACTCAACTTCAAGAGTTAAACCCGTGTGTGGATTCAGCAGTCTGCAAACACTTTCTCTGCAGAGTCTCAAAACAGGCGTTTTCAGCCCAATACCGGCTTATGGAAGAAAGGGCATTAAGCACAGGGAAATATCTGCTTCTAAATCCAAAACGCAGCTATCTAACACAACGGTTGTCAATGTGTGCACTCAACTTGCAGAGTTAAACCCGTGTGTGGATTCAGCAGTCTGCTAACACTTTCTGTGCAGAGTCTCAAAACAGGCGTTTTCAGCCCAATACCGGCATATGGAAGAAAGGGCAGTAAGCACAGGGAAATATCTGCTTCTAAATCCAAAACGCAGCTATCTAACACAATGGTTGTCAATGTGTGCACTCAACTTGCAGAGTTAAACCCGTGTGTGGATTCAGCAGTCTGCAAACACTTTCTGTGCAGAGTCTCAAAACAGGCGTTTTCAGCCCAATACCGGCATATGGAAGAAAGTGCAGTAAGCACAGGGAAATATCTGCTTCTAAATCCAAAATGCAGCCATCTAACAGAACGGTTGTCAATGTGTGCACTCAACATGCAGAGTTAAACCCGTGAGTGGATTCAGCAGTCTGCAAACACTTTCTGTGCAGAGTCTGAAAACAGGCGTTTTCCGCCCAATACCGGCATATGGAAGAAAGGGCAGCAAGCACAGGGAAATATCTGCTTCTAAGTCCAAAACGCAGCTGTCTAACAGAACGGTTGTCAGTGTGTGCACCCAACTTGCAGATTTAAACCCGTGTGTGGATCCAGCAGTCTGCTAACACTTTCTGTGCAGAGTCTCAAAACAGGCGTTTTCAGCCCAATAACGGCATATGGAAGAAAGGGCAGCAAGCCAGGGATATATCTGCTTCTAAATCCAAAACTCAGCTATGTAACAGAACGGTTGTCAATGTGTGCACTCAACTTCCAGAGTTAAACCCGTGTGTGGATTCAGCAGTCTGCAAACACTTTCTGTGCAGAGTCTCAAAACAGGCGTTTTCAGCCCAATACCGGCATATGGAAGAAAGGGCAGTAGACAAAGGGAAATATCTGCTTCTAAATCCAAAACGCAGCTATCTAACAGAACGGCTGTCAATGTGTGCACTGAACTTCCAGAGTTAAACCCGTGTGTGGATTCAGCAGTCTGCAAACTCTTTCTGTGTACAGTCTCAAAACAGGCGTTTTCAGCCCAATACCAGCATAGGGAAGGAAGGGCAGTAAGCACAGGGAAATATCTGCTTCTAAATCCAAAACGCAGCTATCTAACAGAACGGTTGTCAATGTGTGCACTCAACTTCCAGAGCTAAACCCGTGTGTGGATTCAGCAGTCTGCTACCACTTTCTGTGCTGAGTCTCAAAACAGGCGTTTTCAGCCCAATACCAGCATATGGAAGGAAGGGCAGTAAGCACAGGGAAATATCTGCTTCGACATCCAAAACGCAGCTATGTAACAGAACGGTTGTCAATGTGTGCACTCAACTTGCAGAGTTAAACCCGTGTGTGGATTCAGCAGTCTGCTAACACTTTCTGTGCAGAGTCTGAAAACAGGCGTTTTCAGCCCAATACCGGCATATGGAAGAAAGGGCAGTAAGCACAGGGCAATATCTGCTTCTAAGTCCAAAACGCAGCTGTCAAACAGAACGGTTGTCAATGTGTGCACTCAACTTGCAGAGTTAAACCCGTGTGTGGATTCAGCAGTCTGCTAACACTTGCTGTGCTGAGTCTCAAAACAGGCGTTTTCAGCGCAATACCGGCATATGGAAGAAAGGGCAGTAGGCAAAGGGAAAAATCTGCTTCTAAATCCAAAACGCAGCTATCTAAAACAACGGTTGTCAATGTGTGCACTCAACTTGCAGATTTAAACCCGTGTGTGTTTTCAGCAGTCTGCAAACACTTTCTGTGCAGAGTCTCAAAACAGGCGTTTTCAGCCCAATATCGGCATATGGAAGAAAGGGCAGTAGGCAAAGGGAAATATCTGCTTCTAAATCCAAAACGCAGCTATCTAACAGAACGGTTGTCAATGTGTGCACTCAACTTGCAGAGTTAAACCCGTGTGTGGATTCTGCAGTCTGCAAACACATTCTGTGCAGAGTCTCAAAACAGGCGTTTTCAGCCCAATACCGGCATATGGAAGAAAGGGCAGCAAGCACAGGGAAATATCTGCTTCTAAACCCAAAACGCAGCTATCTAACAGAATGGTTGTCAATGTGTGCACTCAACTTGCAGAGTTAAACCCGTGTGTGGATTCAGCAGTCTGCAAACAATTTCTGTGCAGAGTCTCAAAACAGGCGTTTTCAGCCCAATACCGGCTTATGGAAGAAAGGGCAGTAAGCACAGGGAAATATCTGCTTCTAAATCCAAAACGCAGCTATCTAACACAACGGTTGTCAATGGGTGCACTCAACTTCCAGAGGTAAAACCGTGTGTGGATTCAGCAGTCTGCAAACACTTTCTGTGCAGAGTCTCAAAACAGGCGTTTTCAGCCCAATACCGGCATATGGCGGAAAGGGCAGCAAGCACAGTGAAATATCTGCTTCTAAATCCAAACCTCAGCTATGTAACAGAATGGTTGTCAATCTGTGCACTCAACTTCCAGAGTTAAACCCGTGTGTGGATTCAGCAGTCTGCAAACACTTTCTATGCAGAGTCTCAAAACAGGCGTTTTCAGCCCAATACCGGCTTATGGAAGAAAGGGCATTAAGCACAGGGAAATATCTGCTTCTAAATCCAAAACGCAGCTATCTAACACAACGGTTGTCAATGTGTGCACTCAACTTGCAGAGTTAAACCCGTGTGTGGATTCAGCAGTCTGCTAACACTTTCTGTGCAGAGTCTCAAAACAGGCGTTTTCAGCCCAATACCGGCATATGGAAGAAAGGGCAGTAAGCACAGGGAAATATCTGCTTCTAAATCCAAAACGCAGCTATCTAACAGAACGGTTGTCAATGTGGGCACTCAACTTGCAGAGTTAAACAGGTGTGTGGATTCTGCAGTCTGCAAACATATTCTGTGCAGAGTCCCAAACAGACGTTTTCAGCCCAATACCGGCATATGGAAGAAAGGGCAGCAAGCACAGGGAATATCTGCTTCTAAACATAAAACGCAGCTATCTAACAGAACGGTTGTCAATGTGTGCACTCAACTTGTAGAGTTAAACCCTTGTGTGGATTCAGCAGTCTGCAAACACTTTCTGTGCAGAGTCTCAAAACAGGCGTTTTCAGCTCAATACCGGCATATGGAAGAAAGGGCAGTAGGCAAAGGGAAATATCTGCTTCTAAATCCAAAACACAGCTATCTAACAAAACGGCTGTCAATGTGTGCACTCAACTTCCAGAGTTAAATCCGTGTGTGGATTCAGCAGTCTGCAAACTCTTTCTGTGTAGAGTCTCAAAACAGGCGTTTTCAGCCCAAGGCCAGCATATGGAAGGAAGGGCAGTAAGCACAGAGAAATATCTGCTTCGACATCCAAAACGCAGCTATGTAACAGAACGGTTGTCAATGTGTGCACTCAACTTGCAGAGTTAAACCCGTGTGTGGATTCAGCAGTCTGCTAACACTTTCTGTGCAGAGTCTGAAAACAGGCGTTTTCAGCCCAATACCGGCATATGGAAGAAAGGGCAGTAAGCACAGGGAAATATGTGCTTCTAAATCCATAACGCAGCTATCTACCACAACGGATGTCAATGTGTTCACTCAAATTCCAGAGTTAAACCCGTGTGTGGATTCAGCAGTCTGCAAACACTTTCTGTGCAGAGTCTCAAAACAGGCGTTTTCAGCCCAATACTGGCATATGGAAGAAAGGGCAGTAGGCAAAGGGAAAAATCTGCTTCTAAATCCACAACGCAGCTATCTAACAGAACGGTTGTCAATGTGTGCACTCAAATTGCAGAGTTCAACCCGTGTGTGGATTCAGCAGTCTGCAAACACTTTCTGTGCAGAGTCTCAAAACAGGCGTTTTCAACCCAATACCGGCATATGGAAGAAAGGGCAGTAGGCAAAGTGAATTATCTGCTTCTAAATCCAAAACGCAGCTATCTAACAGAACTGTTGTCAATGTGTGCACTCAACTTGCGGAGTTAAACCCGTGTGTGGATTCAGCAGTCTGCAAACACTTTCTGTGCAGAGTCTCAAAACAGGCGTTTTCAGCCCAATACCGGCATATGGAAGAAAGGGCAGTAAGCACAGGGAAATATCTGCTTCTAAGTCCAAAACGCAGCTGTCTAACAGAACGGTTGTCAGTGTGTGCACTCAACTTGCAGAGTTAAACCCGTGTGTGGATTCAGCAGTCTGCTAACACTTTCTGTGCAGAGTCTCAAAACAGGCGTTTTCAGCCCAATACCGGCATATGGAAGAAAGGGCAGTAAGCACAGGGAAATATCTGCTTCTAAATCCAAAACGCAGCTATCTAACACAATGGTTGTCCATGTGTGCACTCAACTTGCAGAGTTAAACCCGTGTGTGGATTCAGCAGTCTGCAAACACTTTCTGTGCAGAGTCTCAAAACAGGCGTTTTCAGCCCAATACCGGCATATGGAAGAAAGGGCAGTAAGCACAGGGAAATATCTGCTTCTAAGTCCAAAACGCGGCTGTCTAACAGAACTTTTGTCAATGTGTGCACTCAACTTGCAGAGTTAAACCTGTGTGTGGATTCAGCAGTCTGCAAACCCATTCTGTGCAGAGTCTCAAAACAGGCGTTTTCAGCCCAATACCGGCATATGGAAGAAAGGGCAGTAAGCACAGGGAAATATCTGCCTCTAAATCCAAAACGCAGCTATCTAACACAACGGTTGTCAATGTGTGCACTCAACTTTCAGAGTTAATCCCGTGTGTGGATTCAGCAGTCTGCAAACACTTTCTGTGCAGAGTCTCAAAACAGGCGTTTTCAGCCCAATACCGGCTTATGGGAGAAAGGGCAGTAAGCACAGGGAAATATCTGCTTCTAAATCCAAAACGCAGCTATCTAACACAACGGTTGTCAATGTGTGCACTCAACTTGCAGAGTTAAACCCGTGTGTGGATTCAGCAGTCTGCTAACACTTTTTGTGCAGAGTCTCAAAACAGGCGTTTTCAGCCCAATACCGGCATACGGAAGAAAGGGCAGTAAGCACAGGGAAATATCTGCTTCTAAATCCAAAACGCAGCTACCTAACACAACGGTTGTGAATGTGTGCACTCACCTTCCAGGGTTAAAGCCCTGTGTGGATTCAGCAGTCTGCAAAAACTTTATGTGCCAATTTCCAAAACAGGCTTTTTCAGCCCAATACCTGCATATGGAAGAAAGGGCAGTAAGAACAGGGAAATATCTGCTTCTAAATCCAAAACGCAGCTATCTAACAGAACGGTTGTCAATGTGGGCACTCAACTTGCAGAGTTAAACCTGTGTGTGGATTCAGCGGTCTACAAACACTTTCTGTGCGGAAGCTCATAACAGGCGTTTTCCGCCAATACCGGCATATGGAAGAAAGGGCAGTAAGCACAGGGAAATATCTGCTTCTAAATTCAAAACGCAGCTATCTAACAGAACGGTTGTCAGTGTGTGCACTCAACTTGCAGAGTTAAACCCGTGTGTGTATTCAGCAGTCTGCAAACACTTTCTGTGCAGAGTCTCAAAACAGGCGTTTTCAGCCCAATACCGGCATATGGAAGAAAGGGCAGTAAGCACAGGGAAATATCTGCTTCTAAATCCAAAACGCAGCTATCTAGCAGAACGGTTGTCAATGGGTGCACTCAACTTCCAGAGTTAAAACCGTGTGTGGATTCTGCAGTCTGCAAACACTTTCTGTGCAGAGTCTCAAAACAGGCGTTTTCAGCCCAATACCGGCATATGGAAGAAAGGGCAGTAAGCACAGGGAAATATCTGCTTCTCAATCCAAAATGCAGGTATCTAACAGAACGGTTGTCAATGTGTGCACTCAACATGCAGAGTTAAACCCGTGTGTGGATTCAGCAGTCTGCAAACACTTTCTCTGCAGAGTCTCAAAACAGGCGTTTTCAGCCCAATACCGGCATATGGAAGAAAGGACAGTAATCACAGGGAAATATCTGCTTCTAAATCCAAAACACAGCTATCTTACACAACGGTTGTCATTGTGTGCACTCAACTTCCAGAGATAAACCCGTGAGTTGATTCAGCAGTCTGCAAACACTTTCTGTGCAGAGTCTCAAAACAGGCGTTTTAGGCAAATACCGGCATATCGAAGAAAGGACTGTAAGCACTAGGAAATATCTGCTTCTAAATCCAAAACGCAGCTATCTAGCAGAACGGTTCTCAATGGGTGCACTCAACTTCCACAGTCAAACCCGTGTGTGGATTCAGCAGTCTGCAAACACTTTCTGTGCAGAGTCTCAAAACTGGCGTTTTCAGCCCAATACCGGCATATGGAAGAAAGGGCAGTAAGCACAGGGCAATATCTGCTTCTAAGTCCAAAACGCAGCTGTCAAACAGAACGGTTGTCAATGTGTGCACTCAACTTGCAGAGTTAAACCCGTGTGTGGATTCAGCAGTCTGCTAACACTTGCTGTGCAGAGTCTCAAAACAGGCGTTTTCAGCGCAATACCGGCATATGGAAGAAAGGGCAGTAGGCAAAGGGAAAAATCTGCTTCTAAATCCAAAACGCAGCTATCTAACACAACGGTTGTCAATGTGTGCACTCAACATGCAGATTTAAACCCGTGTGTGTTTTCAGCAGTCTGCAAACACTTTCTGTGCAGAGTCTCAAAACAGTCGTTTTCAGCCCAATATCGGCATACGGAAGAAAGGGCAGTAGGCAAAGGGAAATATCTGCTTCTAAATCCAAAACGCAGCTATCTAACAGAACGGTTGTCAATGTGTGCACTCAACTTGCAGAGTTAAACCCGTGTGTGGATTCTGCAGTCTGCAAACACATTCTGTGCAGAGTCTCAAAACAGGCGTTTTCAGCCCAATACCGGCATATGGAAGAAAGGGCAGCAAGCACAGGGAAATATCTGCTTCTAAACCCAAAACGCAGCTATCTAACAGAATGGTTGTCAATGTGTGCACTCAACTTCCAGAGGTAAAACCATGTGTGGATTCAGCAGTCTGCAAACACTTTCTGTGCAGAGTCTCAAAACAGGCGTTTTCAGCCCAAAACCGGCATATGGAGGAAAGGGCAGCAAGCACAGTGAAATATCTGCTTCTAAATCCAAACCTCAGCTATGTAACAGAATGGTTGTCAATCTGTGCACTCAACTTCAAGCGTTAAACCCGTGTGTGGATTCAGCAGTCTGCAAACACTTTCTCTGCAGAGTCTCAAAACAGGCGTTTTCAGCCCAATACCGGCTTATGGAAGAAAGGGCATTAAGCACAGGGAAATATCTGCTTCTAAATCCAAAACGCAGCTATCTAACACAACGGTTGTCAATGTGTGCACTCAACTTGCAGAGTTAAACCCGTGTGTGGATTCAGCAGTCTGCTAACACTTTCTGTGCAGAGTCTCAAAACAGGCGTTTTCAGCCCAATACCGGCATATGGAAGAAAGGGCAGTAAGCACAGGGAAATATCTGCTTCTAAATCCAAAACGCAGCTATCTAACACAATGGTTGTCAATGTGTGCACTCAACTTGCAGAGTTAAACCCGTGTGTGGATTCAGCAGTCTGCAAACACTTTCTGTGCAGAGTCTCAAAACAGGCGTTTTCAGCCCAATACCGGCATATGGAAGAAAGTGCAGTAAGCACAGGGAAATATCTGCTTCTAAATCCAAAATGCAGCCATCTAACAGAACGGTTGTCAATGTGTGCACTCAACATGCAGAGTTAAACCCGTGAGTGGATTCAGCAGTCTGCAAACACTTTCTGTGCAGAGTCTGAAAACAGGCGTTTTCCGCCCAATACCGGCATATGGAAGAAAGGGCAGCAAGCACAGGGAAATATCTGCTTCTAAGTCCAAAACGCAGCTGTCTAACAGAACGGTTGTCAGTGTGTGCACCCAACTTGCAGATTTAAACCCGTGTGTGGATCCAGCAGTCTGCTAACACTTTCTGTGCAGAGTCTCAAAACAGGCGTTTTCAGCCCAATAACGGCATATGGAAGAAAGGGCAGCAAGCCAGGGATATATCTGCTTCTAAATCCAAAACTCAGCTATGTAACAGAACGGTTGTCAATGTGTGCACTCAACTTCCAGAGTTAAACCCGTGTGTGGATTCAGCAGTCTGCAAACACTTTCTGTGCAGAGTCTCAAAACAGGCGTTTTCAGCCCAATACCGGCATATGGAAGAAAGGGCAGTAGACAAAGGGAAATATCTGCTTCTAAATCCAAAACGCAGCTATCTAACAGAACGGCTGTCAATGTGTGCACTGAACTTCCAGAGTTAAACCCGTGTGTGGATTCAGCAGTCTGCAAACTCTTTCTGTGTACAGTCTCAAAACAGGCGTTTTCAGCCCAATACCAGCATAGGGAAGGAAGGGCAGTAAGCACAGGGAAATATCTGCTTCTAAATCCAAAACGCAGCTATCTAACAGAACGGTTGTCAATGTGTGCACTCAACTTCCAGAGCTAAACCCGTGTGTGGATTCAGCAGTCTGCTACCACTTTCTGTGCTGAGTCTCAAAACAGGCGTTTTCAGCCCAATACCAGCATATGGAAGGAAGGGCAGTAAGCACAGGGAAATATCTGCTTCGACATCCAAAACGCAGCTATGTAACAGAACGGTTGTCAATGTGTGCACTCAACTTGCAGAGTTAAACCCGTGTGTGGATTCAGCAGTCTGCTAACACTTTCTGTGCAGAGTCTGAAAACAGGCGTTTTCAGCCCAATACCGGCATATGGAAGAAAGGGCAGTAAGCACAGGGCAATATCTGCTTCTAAGTCCAAAACGCAGCTGTCAAACAGAACGGTTGTCAATGTGTGCACTCAACTTACAGAGTTAAACCCGTGTGTGGATTCAGCAGTCTGCTAACACTTGCTGTGCTGAGTCTCAAAACAGGCGTTTTCAGCGCAATACCGGCATATGGAAGAAAGGGCAGTAGGCAAAGGGAAAAATCTGCTTCTAAATCCAAAACGCAGCTATCTAAAACAACGGTTGTCAATGTGTGCACTCAACTTGCAGATTTAAACCCGTGTGTGTTTTCAGCAGTCTGCAAACACTTTCTGTGCAGAGTCTCAAAACAGGCGTTTTCAGCCCAATATCGGCATATGGAAGAAAGGGCAGTAGGCAAAGGGAAATATCTGCTTCTAAATCCAAAACGCAGCTATCTAACAGAACGGTTGTCAATGTGTGCACTCAACTTGCAGAGTTAAACCCGTGTGTGGATTCTGCAGTCTGCAAACACATTCTGTGCAGAGTCTCAAAACAGGCGTTTTCAGCCCAATACCGGCATATGGAAGAAAGGGCAGCAAGCACAGGGAAATATCTGCTTCTAAACCCAAAACGCAGCTATCTAACAGAATGGTTGTCAATGTGTGCACTCAACTTGCAGAGTTAAACCCGTGTGTGGATTCAGCAGTCTGCAAACAATTTCTGTGCAGAGTCTCAAAACAGGCGTTTTCAGCCCAATACCGGCTTATGGAAGAAAGGGCAGTAAGCACAGGGAAATATCTGCTTCTAAATCCAAAACGCAGCTATCTAACACAACGGTTGTCAATGGGTGCACTCAACTTCCAGAGGTAAAACCGTGTGTGGATTCAGCAGTCTGCAAACACTTTCTGTGCAGAGTCTCAAAACAGGCGTTTTCAGCCCAATACCGGCATATGGCGGAAAGGGCAGCAAGCACAGTGAAATATCTGCTTCTAAATCCAAACCTCAGCTATGTAACAGAATGGTTGTCAATCTGTGCACTCAACTTCCAGAGTTAAACCCGTGTGTGGATTCAGCAGTCTGCAAACACTTTCTATGCAGAGTCTCAAAACAGGCGTTTTCAGCCCAATACCGGCTTATGGAAGAAAGGGCATTAAGCACAGGGAAATATCTGCTTCTAAATCCAAAACGCAGCTATCTAACACAACGGTTGTCAATGTGTGCACTCAACTTGCAGAGTTAAACCCGTGTGTGGATTCAGCAGTCTGCTAACACTTTCTGTGCAGAGTCTCAAAACAGGCGTTTTCAGCCCAATACCGGCATATGGAAGAAAGGGCAGTAAGCACAGGGAAATATCTGCTTCTAAATCCAAAACGCAGCTATCTAACAGAACGGTTGTCAATGTGGGCACTCAACTTGCAGAGTTAAACAGGTGTGTGGATTCTGCAGTCTGCAAACATATTCTGTGCAGAGTCCCAAACAGACGTTTTCAACCCAATACCGGCATATGGAAGAAAGGGCAGCAAGCACAGGGAATATCTGCTTCTAAACATAAAACGCAGCTATCTAACAGAACGGTTGTCAATGTGTGCACTCAACTTGTAGAGTTAAACCCTTGTGTGGATTCAGCAGTCTGCAAACACTTTCTGTGCAGAGTCTCAAAACAGGCGTTTTCAGCTCAATACCGGCATATGGAAGAAAGGGCAGTAGGCAAAGGGAAATATCTGCTTCTAAATCCAAAACACAGCTATCTAACAAAACGGCTGTCAATGTGTGCACTCAACTTCCAGAGTTAAATCCGTGTGTGGATTCAGCAGTCTGCAAACTCTTTCTGTGTAGAGTCTCAAAACAGGCGTTTTCAGCTCAATACCGGCATATGGAAGAAAGGGCAGTAAGCACAGGGAAATATGTGCTTCTAAATCCATAACGCAGCTATCTACCACAACGGATGTCAATGTGTTCACTCAAATTCCAGAGTTAAACCCGTGTGTGGATTCAGCAGTCTGCAAACACTTTCTGTGCAGAGTCTCAAAACAGGCGTTTTCAGCCCAATACTGGCATATGGAAGAAAGGGCAGTAGGCAAAGGGAAAAATCTGCTTCTAAATCCACAACGCAGCTATCTAACAGAACGGTTGTCAATGTGTGCACTCAAATTGCAGAGTTCAACCCGTGTGTGGATTCAGCAGTCTGCAAACACTTTCTGTGCAGAGTCTCAAAACAGGCGTTTTCAACCCAATACCGGCATATGGAAGAAAGGGCAGTAGGCAAAGTGAATTATCTGCTTCTAAATCCAAAACGCAGCTATCTAACAGAACTGTTGTCAATGTGTGCACTCAACTTGCGGAGTTAAACCCGTGTGTGGATTCAGCAGTCTGCAAACACTTTCTGTGCAGAGTCTCAAAACAGGCGTTTTCAGCCCAATACCGGCATATGGAAGAAAGGGCAGTAAGCACAGGGAAATATCTGCTTCTAAGTCCAAAACGCAGCTGTCTAACAGAACGGTTGTCAGTGTGTGCACTCAACTTGCAGAGTTAAACCCGTGTGTGGATTCAGCAGTCTGCTAACACTTTCTGTGCAGAGTCTCAAAACAGGCGTTTTCAGCCCAATACCGGCATATGGAAGAAAGGGCAGTAAGCACAGGGAAATATCTGCTTCTAAATCCAAAACGCAGCTATCTAACACAATGGTTGTCCATGTGTGCACTCAACTTGCAGAGTTAAACCCGTGTGTGGATTCAGCAGTCTGCAAACACTTTCTGTGCAGAGTCTCAAAACAGGCGTTTTCAGCCCAATACCGGCATATGGAAGAAAGGGCAGTAAGCACAGGGAAATATCTGCTTCTAAGTCCAAAACGCGGCTGTCTAACAGAACTTTTGTCAATGTGTGCACTCAACTTGCAGAGTTAAACCTGTGTGTGGATTCAGCAGTCTGCAAACCCATTCTGTGCAGAGTCTCAAAACAGGCGTTTTCAGCCCAATACCGTCATATGGAAGAAAGGGCAGTAAGCACAGGGAAATATCTGCCTCTAAATCCAAAACGCAGCTATCTAACACAACGGTTGTCAATGTGTGCACTCAACTTTCAGAGTTAATCCCGTGTGTGGATTCAGCAGTCTGCAAACACTTTCTGTGCAGAGTCTCAAAACAGGCGTTTTCAGCCCAATACCGTCATATGGAAGAAAGGGCAGTAAGCACAGGGAAATATCTGCCTCTAAATCCAAAACGCAGCTATCTAACACAACGGTTGTCAATGTGTGCACTCAACTTGCAGAGTTAAACCCGTGTGTGGATTCAGCAGTCTGCTAACACTTTTTGTGCAGAGTCTCAAAACAGGCGTTTTCAGCCCAATACCGGCATACGGAAGAAAGGGCAGTAAGCACAGGGAAATATCTGCTTCTAAATCCAAAACGCAGCTACCTAACACAACGGTTGTGAATGTGTGCACTCACCTTCCAGGGTTAAAGCCCTGTGTGGATTCAGCAGTCTGCAAAAACTTTATGTGCCAATTTCCAAAACAGGCTTTTTCAGCCCAATACCTGCATATGGAAGAAAGGGCAGTAAGAACAGGGAAATATCTGCTTCTAAATCCAAAACGCAGCTATCTAACAGAACGGTTGTCAATGTGGGCACTCAACTTGCAGAGTTAAACCTGTGTGTGGATTCAGCGGTCTACAAACACTTTCTGTGCGGAAGCTCATAACAGGCGTTTTCCGCCAATACCGGCATATGGAAGAAAGGGCAGTAAGCACAGGGAAATATCTGCTTCTAAATCCAAAACGCAGCTATCTAACAGAACGGTTGTCAGTGTGTGCACTCAACTTGCAGAGTTAAACCCGTGTGTGTATTCAGCAGTCTGCAAACACTTTCTGTGCAGAGTCTCAAAACAGGCGTTTTCAGCCCAATACCGGCATATGGAAGAAAGGGCAGTAAGCACAGGGAAATATCTGCTTCTAAATCCAAAACGCAGCTATCTAGCAGAACGGTTGTCAATGGGTGCACTCAACTTCCAGAGTTAAAACCGTGTGTGGATTCTGCAGTCTGCAAACACTTTCTGTGCAGAGTCTCAAAACAGGCGTTTTCAGCCCAATACCGGCATATGGAAGAAAGGGCAGTAAGCACAGGGAAATATCTGCTTCTCAATCCAAAATGCAGGTATCTAACAGAACGGTTGTCAATGTGTGCACTCAACATGCAGAGTTAAACCCGTGTGTGGATTCAGCAGTCTGCAAACACTTTCTCTGCAGAGTCTCAAAACAGGCGTTTTCAGCCCAATACCGGCATATGGAAGAAAGGGCAGTAATCACAGGGAAATATCTGCTTCTAAATCCAAAACACAGCTATCTTACACAACGGTTGTCATTGTGTGCACTCAACTTCCAGAGATAAACCCGTGAGTTGATTCAGCAGTCTGCAAACACTTTCTGTGCAGAGTCTCAAAACAGGCGTTTTAGGCAAATACCGGCATATCGAAGAAAGGACTGTAAGCACAAGGAAATATCTGCTTCTAAATCCAAAACGCAGCTATCTAGCAGAACGGTTCTCAATGGGTGCACTCAACTTCCACAGTCAAACCCGTGTGTGGATTCAGCAGTCTGCAAACACTTTCTGTGCAGAGTCTCAAAACTGGCGTTTTCAGCCCAATACCGGCATATGGAAGAAAGGGCAGTAAGCACAGGGCAATATCTGCTTCTGAGTCCAAAACGCAGCTATCTAACACAACGGTTGTCAATGGGTGCACTCAACTTGCAGAGTTAAACCCGTGTGTGGATTCAGCAGTCTGCAAACAATTTCTGTGCAGAGTCTCAAAACAGGCGTTTTCAGCCCAATACCGGCTTATGGAAGAAAGGGCAGTAAGCACAGGGAAATATCTGCTTCTAAATCCAAAACGCAGCTATCTAACACAACGGTTGTCAATGGGTGCACTCAACTTCCAGAGGTAAAACCGTGTGTGGATTCAGCAGTCTGCAAACACTTTCTGTGCAGAGTCTCAAAACAGGCGTTTTCAGCCCAATACCGGCATATGGCGGAAAGGGCAGCAAGCACAGTGAAATATCTGCTTCTAAATCCAAACCTCAGCTATGTAACAGAATGGTTGTCAATCTGTGCACTCAACTTCCAGAGTTAAACCCGTGTGTGGATTCAGCAGTCTGCAAACACTTTCTATGCAGAGTCTCAAAACAGGCGTTTTCAGCCCAATACCGGCTTATGGAAGAAAGGGCATTAAGCACAGGGAAATATCTGCTTCTAAATCCAAAACGCAGCTATCTAACACAACGGTTGTCAATGTGTGCACTCAACTTGCAGAGTTAAACCCGTGTGTGGATTCAGCAGTCTGCTAACACTTTCTGTGCAGAGTCTCAAAACAGGCGTTTTCAGCCCAATACCGGCATATGGAAGAAAGGGCAGTAAGCACAGGGAAATATCTGCTTCTAAATCCAAAACGCAGCTATCTAACAGAACGGTTGTCAATGTGGGCACTCAACTTGCAGAGTTAAACAGGTGTGTGGATTCTGCAGTCTGCAAACATATTCTGTGCAGAGTCCCAAACAGACGTTTTCAACCCAATACCGGCATATGGAAGAAAGGGCAGCAAGCACAGGGAATATCTGCTTCTAAACATAAAACGCAGCTATCTAACAGAACGGTTGTCAATGTGTGCACTCAACTTGTAGAGTTAAACCCTTGTGTGGATTCAGCAGTCTGCAAACACTTTCTGTGCAGAGTCTCAAAACAGGCGTTTTCAGCTCAATACCGGCATATGGAAGAAAGGGCAGTAGGCAAAGGGAAATATCTGCTTCTAAATCCAAAACACAGCTATCTAACAAAACGGCTGTCAATGTGTGCACTCAACTTCCAGAGTTAAATCCGTGTGTGGATTCAGCAGTCTGCAAACTCTTTCTGTGTAGAGTCTCAAAACAGGCGTTTTCAGCTCAATACCGGCATATGGAAGAAAGGGCAGTAAGCACAGGGAAATATGTGCTTCTAAATCCATAACGCAGCTATCTACCACAACGGATGTCAATGTGTTCACTCAAATTCCAGAGTTAAACCCGTGTGTGGATTCAGCAGTCTGCAAACACTTTCTGTGCAGAGTCTCAAAACAGGCGTTTTCAGCCCAATACTGGCATATGGAAGAAAGGGCAGTAGGCAAAGGGAAAAATCTGCTTCTAAATCCACAACGCAGCTATCTAACAGAACGGTTGTCAATGTGTGCACTCAAATTGCAGAGTTCAACCCGTGTGTGGATTCAGCAGTCTGCAAACACTTTCTGTGCAGAGTCTCAAAACAGGCGTTTTCAACCCAATACCGGCATATGGAAGAAAGGGCAGTAGGCAAAGTGAATTATCTGCTTCTAAATCCAAAACGCAGCTATCTAACAGAACTGTTGTCAATGTGTGCACTCAACTTGCGGAGTTAAACCCGTGTGTGGATTCAGCAGTCTGCAAACACTTTCTGTGCAGAGTCTCAAAACAGGCGTTTTCAGCCCAATACCGGCATATGGAAGAAAGGGCAGTAAGCACAGGGAAATATCTGCTTCTAAGTCCAAAACGCAGCTGTCTAACAGAACGGTTGTCAGTGTGTGCACTCAACTTGCAGAGTTAAACCCGTGTGTGGATTCAGCAGTCTGCTAACACTTTCTGTGCAGAGTCTCAAAACAGGCGTTTTCAGCCCAATACCGGCATATGGAAGAAAGGGCAGTAAGCACAGGGAAATATCTGCTTCTAAATCCAAAACGCAGCTATCTAACACAATGGTTGTCCATGTGTGCACTCAACTTGCAGAGTTAAACCCGTGTGTGGATTCAGCAGTCTGCAAACACTTTCTGTGCAGAGTCTCAAAACAGGCGTTTTCAGCCCAATACCGGCATATGGAAGAAAGGGCAGTAAGCACAGGGAAATATCTGCTTCTAAGTCCAAAACGCGGCTGTCTAACAGAACTTTTGTCAATGTGTGCACTCAACTTGCAGAGTTAAACCTGTGTGTGGATTCAGCAGTCTGCAAACCCATTCTGTGCAGAGTCTCAAAACAGGCGTTTTCAGCCCAATACCGTCATATGGAAGAAAGGGCAGTAAGCACAGGGAAATATCTGCCTCTAAATCCAAAACGCAGCTATCTAACACAACGGTTGTCAATGTGTGCACTCAACTTTCAGAGTTAATCCCGTGTGTGGATTCAGCAGTCTGCAAACACTTTCTGTGCAGAGTCTCAAAACAGGCGTTTTCAGCCCAATACCGTCATATGGAAGAAAGGGCAGTAAGCACAGGGAAATATCTGCCTCTAAATCCAAAACGCAGCTATCTAACACAACGGTTGTCAATGTGTGCACTCAACTTGCAGAGTTAAACCCGTGTGTGGATTCAGCAGTCTGCTAACACTTTTTGTGCAGAGTCTCAAAACAGGCGTTTTCAGCCCAATACCGGCATACGGAAGAAAGGGCAGTAAGCACAGGGAAATATCTGCTTCTAAATCCAAAACGCAGCTACCTAACACAACGGTTGTGAATGTGTGCACTCACCTTCCAGGGTTAAAGCCCTGTGTGGATTCAGCAGTCTGCAAAAACTTTATGTGCCAATTTCCAAAACAGGCTTTTTCAGCCCAATACCTGCATATGGAAGAAAGGGCAGTAAGAACAGGGAAATATCTGCTTCTAAATCCAAAACGCAGCTATCTAACAGAACGGTTGTCAATGTGGGCACTCAACTTGCAGAGTTAAACCTGTGTGTGGATTCAGCGGTCTACAAACACTTTCTCTGCGGAAGCTCATAACAGGCGTTTTCCGCCAATACCGGCATATGGAAGAAAGGGCAGTAAGCACAGGGAAATATCTGCTTCTAAATCCAAAACGCAGCTATCTAACAGAACGGTTGTCAGTGTGTGCACTCAACTTGCAGAGTTAAACCCGTGTGTGTATTCAGCAGTCTGCAAACACTTTCTGTGCAGAGTCTCAAAACAGGCGTTTTCAGCCCAATACCGGCATATGGAAGAAAGGGCAGTAAGCACAGGGAAATATCTGCTTCTAAATCCAAAACGCAGCTATCTAGCAGAACGGTTGTCAATGGGTGCACTCAACTTCCAGAGTTAAAACCGTGTGTGGATTCTGCAGTCTGCAAACACTTTCTGTGCAGAGTCTCAAAACAGGCGTTTTCAGCCCAATACCGGCATATGGAAGAAAGGGCAGTAAGCACAGGGAAATATCTGCTTCTCAATCCAAAATGCAGGTATCTAACAGAACGGTTGTCAATGTGTGCACTCAACATGCAGAGTTAAACCCGTGTGTGGATTCAGCAGTCTGCAAACACTTTCTCTGCAGAGTCTCAAAACAGGCGTTTTCAGCCCAATACCGGCATATGGAAGAAAGGGCAGTAATCACAGGGAAATATCTGCTTCTAAATCCAAAACACAGCTATCTTACACAACGGTTGTCATTGTGTGCACTCAACTTCCAGAGATAAACCCGTGAGTTGATTCAGCAGTCTGCAAACACTTTCTGTGCAGAGTCTCAAAACAGGCGTTTTAGGCAAATACCGGCATATCGAAGAAAGGACTGTAAGCACAAGGAAATATCTGCTTCTAAATCCAAAACGCAGCTATCTAGCAGAACGGTTCTCAATGGGTGCACTCAACTTCCACAGTCAAACCCGTGTGTGGATTCAGCAGTCTGCAAACACTTTCTGTGCAGAGTCTCAAAACTGGCGTTTTCAGCCCAATACCGGCATATGGAAGAAAGGGCAGTAAGCACAGGGCAATATCTGCTTCTAAGTCCAAAACGCAGCTGTCAAACAGAACGGTTGTCAATGTGTGCACTCAACTTGCAGAGTTAAACCCGTGTGTGGATTCAGCAGTCTGCTAACACTTGCTGTGCAGAGTCTCAAAACAGGCGTTTTCAGCGCAATACCGGCATATGGAAGAAAGGGCAGTAGGCAAAGGGAAAAATCTGCTTCTAAATCCAAAACGCAGCTATCTAACACAACGGTTGTCAATGTGTGCACTCAACATGCAGATTTAAACCCGTGTGTGTTTTCAGCAGTCTGCAAACACTTTCTGTGCAGAGTCTCAAAACAGGCGTTTTCAGCCCAATATCGGCATATGGAAGAAAGGGCAGTAGGCAAAGGGAAATATCTGCTTCTAAATCCAAAACGCAGCTATCTAACAGAACGGTTGTCAATGTGTGCACTCAACTTGCAGAGTTAAACCCGTGTGTGGATTCTGCAGTCTGCAAACACATTCTGTGCAGAGTCTCAAAACAGGCGTTTTCAGCCCAATACCGGCATATGGAAGAAAGGGCAGCAAGCACAGGGAAATATCTGCTTCTAAACCCAAAACGCAGCTATCTAACAGAATGGTTGTCAATGTGTGCACTCAACTTGCAGAGTTAAACCCGTGTGTGGATTCTGCAGTCTGCTAACACTTTCTGTGCAGAGTCTCAAAACAGGCGTTTTCAGCCCAATACCGGCTTATGGAAGAAAGGGAAGTAAGCACAGGGAAATATCTGCTTCTAAATCCAAAACGCAGCTATCTAACACAACGGTTGTCAATGGGTGCACTCAACTTCCAGAGGTAAAACCATGTGTGGATTCAGCAGTCTGCAAACACTTTCTGTGCAGAGTCTCAAAACAGGCGTTTTCAGCCCAAAACCGGCATATGGAGGAAAGGGCAGCAAGCACAGTGAAATATCTGCTTCTAAATCCAAACCTCAGCTATGTAACAGAATGGTTGTCAATCTGTGCACTCAACTTCAAGAGTTAAACCCGTGTGTGGATTCAGCAGTCTGCAAACACTTTCTCTGCAGAGTCTCAAAACAGGCGTTTTCAGCCCAATACCGGCTTATGGAAGAAAGGGCATTAAGCACAGGGAAATATCTGCTTCTAAATCCAAAACGCAGCTATCTAACACAACGGTTGTCAATGTGTGCACTCAACTTGCAGAGTTAAACCCGTGTGTGGATTCAGCAGTCTGCTAACACTTTCTGTGCAGAGTCTCAAAACAGGCGTTTTCAGCCCAATACCGGCATATGGAAGAAAGGGCAGTAAGCACAGGGAAATATCTGCTTCTAAATCCAAAACGCAGCTATCTAACACAATGGTTGTCAATGTGTGCACTCAACTTGCAGAGTTAAACCCGTGTGTGGATTCAGCAGTCTGCAAACACTTTCTGTGCAGAGTCTCAAAACAGGCGTTTTCAGCCCAATACCGGCATATGGAAGAAAGGGCAGTAAGCACAGGGAAATATCTGCTTCTAAGTCCAAAACGCAGCTGTCTAACAGAACGGTTGTCAATGTGTGCACTCAACTTGCAGAGTTAAACCTGTGTGTGGATTCAGCAGTCTGCTAGCACTTTCTGTGCAGAGTCTGAAAACAGGCGTTTTCAGCCCAATACCGGCATATGGAAGAAAGGGCAGTAAGCACAGTGAAATATCTGCTTCTAAGTCCAAAACGCAGCTGTCAAACAGAACGGTTGTCAATGTGTGCAATCAACTTGCAGAGTTGAACCCGTGTGTGGATTCAGCAGTCTGCTAACACTTTCTGTGCAGAGTCTCAAAACAGGCGTTTTCAGCCCAATACCGGCATATGGAAGAAAGGGCAGTAAGCACAGGGAAATATCTGCTTCTAGATCCAAAACCCAGCTATCTAACACAACGGTTGTCAATGTGTGCACTCAACTTGCAGAGTTAAACCCGTGTGTGGATTCAGCGGTCTGCAAACACTTTCTGTGCAGAGTCTCAAAGCAGGCGTTTTCAGCACAATACCGGCATATGGAAGAAAGGGCAGTAGGCAAAGGGAAATATCTGCTTCTAAATCCAAAACGCAGCTATCTAACAGAACGGTTGTCAATGTGGGCACTCAACTTGCAGAGTTAAACACGTGTGTGGATTCTGCAGTCTGCAAACATATTCTGTGCAGAGTCCCAAACAGACGTTTTCAGCCCAATATCGGCATATGGAAGAAAGGGCAGCAAGCACAGGGAATATCTGCTTCTAAACCCAAAACGCAGCTATCTAACAGAACGGTTGTCAATGTGTGCACTCAACTTGTAGAGTTAAACCCTTGTGTGGATTCAGCAGTCTGCAAACACTTTCTGTGCAGAGTCTCAAAACAGGCGTTTTCAGCTCAATACCGGCATATGGAAGAAAGGGCAGTAGGCAAAGGGAAATATCTGCTTCTAAATCCAAAACACAGCTATCTAACAAAACGGCTGTCAATGTGTGCACTCAACTTCCAGAGTTAAACCCGTGTGTGGATTCAGCAGTCTGCAAACTCTTTCTGTGTAGAGTTTCAAAACAGGTGTTTTCAGCCCAATGCCAGCATATGGAAGGAAGGGCAGTAAGCACAGGGAAATATCTGTTTCTAAATCCAAAACGCAGCTATCTAACAGAACGGTTGTCAATGTGTGCACTCAACTTGCAGAGTTAAACCTGTGTGTGGATTCAGCAGTCTGCTAACACTTTCTGTGCAGAGTCTGAAAACAGGCGTTTTCAGCCCAATACCGGCATATGGAAGAAAGGGCAGTAAGCACAGGGAAATATGTGCTTCTAAATCCAAAACGCAGCTATCTAACACAACGGTTGTCAATGTGTTCACTCAAATTCCAGAGTTAAACCCGTGTGTGGATTCAGCAATCTGCAAACACTTTCTGTGCAGAGTCTCAAAACAGGCGTTTTCAGCCCAATACTGGCATATGGAAGAAAGAGCAGTAGGCAAAGGGAAAAATCTGCTTCTAAATCCAAACCTCAACTATGTAACAGAATGGTTGTCAATCTGTGCACTCAACTTCCAGAGTTAAACCCGTGTGTGGATTCAGCAGTCTGCAAACACTTTCTCTGCAGAGTCTCAAAACAGTCGTTTTCAGCCAAATACCGGCATATGGAAGAAAGGGCAGTAGGCAAAGTGAATTATCTGCTTCTAAATCCAAAACGCAGCTATCTAACACAACTGTTGTCAATGTGTGCACTCAACTTGCGGAGTTAAACCCGTGTGTGGATTCAGCAGTCTGCTAACACTTTCTGTGCAGAGTCTCAAAACAGGCGTTTTCAGCCCAATACCGGCATATGGAAAAAGGGCAGTAAGCACAGGGAAATATCTGCTTCTAAGTCCAAAACGCAGCTGTCTAACAGAACGGTTGTCAGTGTGTGCACTCAACTTGCAGAGTTAAACCCGTGTGTGGATTCAGCAGTCTGCTAGCACTTTCTGTGCAGAGTCTCAAAACAGGCGTTTTCAGCCCAATACCGGCATATGGAAGAAAGGGCAGTAGGCAAAGGGAAATATCTGCTTCTAAATCCAAAATGCAGCTATGTAACAGAACAGTAGTGAATGTGTGCACTCAACTTTCAGAGTTAAACCCGTGTGTGGATTCAGCAGTCTGCAAACACTTTCTGTGCAGAGTCTCAAAACAGGTGTTTTCAGCCCAATACCGGCATATGGAAGAAACAGCAGTAAGCACAGGGAAATATCTGCTTCTAAATCCAAAATGCAGCCATCTAACAGAACGGTTGTCAATGTGTGCACTCAACATGCAGAGTTAAACCCGTGAGTGGAATCAGCAGTCTGCAAACACATTCTGTGCAGAGTCTGAAAACAGGCGTTTTCCGCCCAATACCGGCATATGGAAGAAAGGGCAGCAAGCACAGGGAAATATCTGCTTCTAAGTCCAAAACGCAGCTGTCTGACAGAACGGTTGTCAATGTGTGCACTCAACTTCCAGAGTTAAACCCGTGTGTGGATTCAACAGTCTGCTACCACTTTCTGTGCTGAGTCTCAAAACAGGCGTTTTCAGCCCAATACCAGCATATGGAAGAAAGGGCAGTAAGCACAGGGAAATATCTGCTTCTAAATCCAAAACGCAGCTATCTAACACAACGGTTGTCAATGTGTGCACTCAAATTCCAGAGTTAAACCCGTGTGTGGATTCAGCAGTCTGCAAACACTTTCTGTGCAGAGTCTCAAAACAGGCGTTTTCAGCCCAATACCGGCTTTTGGAAGAAAGGGCAGTAAGCACAGGGAAATATCTGCTTCTAAATCCAAAACGCAGCTATCTAACACAACGGTTGTCAATGTGTGCACTCAACTTGCAGAGTTAAACCCGTGTGTGGATTCAGCAGTCTGCTAACACTTTCTGTGCAGAGTCTCAAAACAGGCGTTTTCAGCCCAATACCGGCATATGGAAGAAAGGGCAGTAAGCACAGGGAAATATCTGCTTCTAAATCCAAAACGCAGCTATCTAACACAATGGTTGTCAATGTGTGCACTCAACTTGCAGAGTTAAACCCGTGTGTGGATTCAGCAGTCTGCAAACACTTTCTGTGGAGAGTCTCAAAACAGGCGTTTTCAGCCCAATACCGGCATATGGAAGAAAGGGCAGTAAGCACAGGGAAATATCTGCTTCTAAGTCCAAAACGCAGCTGTCTAACAGAACGGTTGTCAATGTGTGCACTCAACTTGCAGAGTTAAACCTGTGTGTGGATTCAGCAGTCTGCAAACCCTTTCTGTGCAGAGTCTCAAAACAGGCGTTTTCAGCCCAATACCGGCATATGGAAGAAAGGGCAGTAAGCAAAGGGAAATATCTGCTTCTAAATCCAAAACGCAGCTATCTAACACAACGGTTGTCAATGTGTGCACTCAACTTGCAGAGTTAAACCCGTGTGTGGATTCAGCAGTCTGCAAACACTTTCTGTGCAGAGTCTCAAAACAGGCGTTTTCAGCCCAATACCGGCTTATGGAAGAAAGGGCAGTAAGCACAGGGAAATATCTGCTTCTAAATCCAAAACGCAGCTATCTAACACAACGGTTGTCAATGTGTGCACTCAACTTGCAGAGTTAAACCCGTGTGTGGATTCAGCAGTCTGCTAACACTTTTTGTGCAGAGTCTCAAAACAGGCGTTTTCAGCCCAATACCGGCATATGGAAGAAAGGGCAGTAAGCACAGGGAAATATCTGCTTCTAAATCCAAAACGCAGCTACCTAACACAACGGTTGTCAATGTGTGCACTCACCTTCCAGGGTTAAAGCCCTGTGTGGATTCAGCAGTCTGCAAAAACTTTATGTGCCAATTTCCAAAACAGGCTTTTTCAGCCCAATACCTGCATATGGAAGAAAGGGCCGTAAGAACAGGGAAATATCTGCTTCTAAATCCAAAACGCAGCTATCTAACAGAACGGTTGTCAATGTGGGCACTCAACTTGCAGAGTTAAACCTGTGTGTGGATTCAGCGGTCTACAAACACTTTCTGTGCGGAAGCTCATAACTGGCGTTTTCCGCCAATACCGGCATATGGAAGAAAGGGCAGTAAGCACAGGGAAATATCTGCTTCTAAATCCAAAACGCAGCTATCTAACAGAACGGTTGTCAGTGTGTGCACTCAACTTGCAGAGTTAAACCCGTGTGTGTATTCAGCAGTCTGCAAACACTTTCTGTGCAGAGTCTCAAAACAGGCGTTTTCAGCCCAATACCAGCTTATGGAAGAAAGGGCAGTAAGCACAGGGAAATATCTGCTTCTAAATCCAAAACGCAGCTATCTAACACAACGGTTGTCATTGTGTGCACTCAACTTCCAGAGATAAACCCGTGAGTTGATTCAGCAGTCTGCAAACACTTTCTGTGCAGAGTCTCAAAACAGGCGATTTAGGCAAATACCGGCATATCGAAGAAAGGACTGTAAGCACAAGGAAATATCTGCTTCTAAATCCAAAACGCAGCTATCTAGCAGAACGGTTCTCAATGGGTGCACTCAACTTCCACAGTCAAACCCGTGTGTGGATTCAGCAGTCTGCAAACACTTTCTGTGCAGAGTCTCAAAACTGGCGTTTTCAGCCCAATACCGGCATATGGAAGAAAGGGCAGTAAGCACAGGGCAATATCTGCTTCTAAGTCCAAAACGCAGCTGTCAAACAGAACGGTTGTCAATGTGTGCACTCAACTTGCAGAGTTAAACCCGTGTGTGGATTCAGCAGTCTGCTAACACTTGCTGTGCAGAGTCTCAAAACAGGCGTTTTCAGCGCAATACCGGCATATGGAAGAAAGGGCAGTAGGCAAAGGGAAAAATCTGCTTCTAAATCCAAAACGCAGCTATCTAACACAACGGTTGTCAATGTGTGCACTCAACATGCAGATTTAAACCCGTGTGTGTTTTCAGCAGTCTGCAAACACTTTCTGTGCAGAGTCTCAAAACAGGCGTTTTCAGCCCAATATCGGCATATGGAAGAAAGGGCAGTAGGCAAAGGGAAATATCTGCTTCTAAATCCAAAACGCAGCTATCTAACAGAACGGTTGTCAATGTGTGCACTCAACTTGCAGAGTTAAACCCGTGTGTGGATTCTGCAGTTTGCAAACACATTCTGTGCAGAGTCTCAAAACAGGCGTTTTCAGTCCAATACCGGCATATGGAAGAAAGGGCAGCAAGCACAGGGAAATATCTGCTTCTAAACCCAAAACGCAGCTATCTAACAGAATGGTTTTCAATGTGTGCACTCAACTTGCAGAGTTAAACCCGTGTGTGGATTCTGCAGTCTGCTAACACTTTCTGTGCAGAGTCTCAAAACAGGCGTTTTCAGCCCAATACCGGCTTATGGAAGAAAGGGCAATAAGCACAGGGAAATATCTGCTTCTAAATCCAAAACGCAGCTATCTAACACAACGGTTGTCAATGGGTGCACTCAACTTCCAGAGGTAAAACCGTGTGTGGATTCAGCAGTCTGCAAACACTTTCTGTGCAGAGTCTCAAAACAGGCGTTTTCAGCCCAAAACCGGCATATGGAGGAAAGGGCAGCAAGCACAGTGAAATATCTGCTTCTAAATCCAAACCTCAGCTATGTAACAGAATGGTTGTCAATCTGTGCACTCAACTTCAAGAGTTAAACCCGTGTGTGGATTCAGCAGTCTGCAAACACTTTCTCTGCAGAGTCTCAAAACAGGCGTTTTCAGCCCAATACCGGCTTATGGAAGAAAGGGCATTAAGCACAGGGAAATATCTGCTTCTAAATCCAAAACGCAGCTATCTAACACAACGGTTGTCAATGTGTGCACTCAACTTGCAGAGTTAAACCCGTGTGTGGATTCAGCAGTCTGCTAACACTTTCTGTGCAGAGTCTCAAAACAGGCGTTTTCAGCCCAATACCGGCATATGGAAGAAAGGGCAGTAAGCACAGGGAAATATCTGCTTCTAAATCCAAAACGCAGCTATCTAACACAATGGTTGTCAATGTGTGCACTCAACTTGCAGAGTTAAACCCGTGTGTGGATTCAGCAGTCTGCAAACACTTTCTGTGCAGAGTCTCAAAACAGGCGTTTTCAGCCCAATACCGGCATATGGAAGAAAGGGCAGTAAGCACAGGGAAATATCTGCTTCTAAGTCCAAAACGCAGCTGTCTAACAGAACGGTTGTCAATGTGTGCACTCAACTTGCAGAGTTAAACCTGTGTGTGGATTCAGCAGTCTGCTAGCACTTTCTGTGCAGAGTCTCAAATCAGGCGTTTTCAGCCCAATACCGGCATATGGAAGAAAGGGCAGTAAGCACAGTGAAATATCTGCTTCTAAGTCCAAAACGCAGCTGTCAAACAGAACGGTTGTCAATGTGTGCACTCATCTTGCAGAGTTGAACCCGTGTGTGGATTCAGCAGTCTGCTAACACTTTCTGTGCAGAGTCTCAAAACAGGCGTTTTCAGCCCAATACCGGCATATGGAAGAAAGGGCAGTAAGCACAGGGAAATATCTGCTTCTAGATCCAAAACCCAGCTATCTAACACAACGGTTGTCAATGTGTGCACTCAACTTGCAGAGTTAAACCCGTGTGTGGATTCAGCGGTCTGCAAACACTTTCTGTGCAGAGTCTCAAAACAGGCGTTTTCAGCACAATACCGGCATATGGAAGAAAGGGCAGTAAGCACAGGGAAATATCTGCTTCTGAATCCAAAACGCAGCTATCTAACAAAACAGCTGTCAATGTGTGCACTCAACTTCCAGAGTTAAACCCGTGTGTGGATTCAGCAGTCTGCAAACTCTTTCTGTGTAGAGTTTCAAAACAGGTGTTTTCAGCCCAATGCCAGCATATGGAAGGAAGGGCAGTAAGCACAGGGAAATATCTGCTTCTAAATCCAAAACGCAGCTATCTAACAGAACGGTTGTCAATGTGTGCACTCAACTTGCAGAGTTAAACCCGTGTGTGGATTCAGCAGTCTGCTAACACTTTCTGTGCAGAGTCTGAAAACAGGCGTTTTCAGCCCAATACCGGCATATGGAAGAAAGGGCAGTAAGCACAGGGAAATATGTGCTTCTAAATCCAAAACGCAGCTATCTAACACAACGGTTGTCAATGTGTTCACTCAAATTCCAGAGTTAAACCCGTGTGTGGATTCAGCAATCTGCAAACACTTTCTGTGCAGAGTCTCAAAACAGGCGTTTTCAGCCCAATACTGGCATATGGAAGAAAGGGCAGTAGGCAAAGGGAAAAATCTGCTTCTAAATCCAAACCTCAACTATGTAACAGAATGGTTGTCAATCTGTGCACTCAACTTCCAGAGTTAAACCCGTGTGTGGATTCAGCAGTCTGCAAACACTTTCTCTGCAGAGTCTCAAAACAGTCGTTTTCAGCCTAATACCGGCATATGGAAGAAAGGGCAGTAGGCAAAGTGAATTATCTGCTTCTAAATCCAAAAGGCAGCTATCTAACACAACTGTTGTCAATGTGTGCACTCAACTTGCGGAGTTAAACCCGTGTGTGGATTCAGCAGTCTGCTAACACTTTCTGTGCAGAGTCTCAAAACAGGCGTTTTCAGCCCAATACCGGCATATGGAAAAAGGGCAGTAAGCACAGGGAAATATCTGCTTCTAAGTCCAAAACGCAGCTGTCTAACAGAACGGTTGTCAGTGTGTGCACTCAACTTGCAGAGTTAAACCCGTGTGTGGATTCAGCAGTCTGCTAACACTTTCTGTGCAGAGTCTCAAAACAGGCGTTTTCAGCCCAATACCGGCATATGGAAGAAAGGGCAGTAGGCAAAGGGAAATATCTGCTTCTAAATCCAAAATGCAGCTATGTAACAGAACAGTAGTGAATGTGTGCACTCAACTTTCAGAGTTAAACCCGTGTGTGGATTCAGCGGTCTGCAAACACTTTCTGTGCACAGTCTCAAAACAGGTGTTTTCAGCCCAATACCGGCATATGGAAGAAACAGCAGTAAGCACAGGGAAATATCTGCTTCTAAATCCAAAATGCAGCCATCTAACAGAACGGTTGTCAATGTGTGCACTCAACATGCAGAGTTAAACCCGTGAGTGGATTCAGCAGTCTGCTAACACTTTCTGTGCAGAGTCTGAAAACAGGCGTTTTCCGCCCAATACCGGCATATGGAAGAAAGGGCAGCAAGCACAGGGAAATATCTGCTTCTAAGTCCAAAACGCAGCTGTCTGACAGAACGGTTGTCAATGTGTGCACTCAACTTCCAGAGTTAAACCCGTGTGTGGATTCAGCAGTCTGCTACCACTTTCTGTGCTGAGTCTCAAAACAGGCGTTTTCAGCCCAATACCAGCATATGGAAGAAAGGGCAGTAAGCACAGGGAAATATCTGCTTCTAAATCCAAAACGCAGCTATCTAACACAACGGTTGTCAATGTGTGCACTCAAATTCCAGAGTTAAACCCGTGTGTGGATTCAGCAGTCTGCAAACACTTTCTGTGCAGAGTCTCAAAACAGGCGTTTTCAGCCCAATACCGGCTTTTGGAAGAAAGGGCAGTAATCACAGGGAAATATCTGCTTCTAAATCCAAAACGCAGCTATCTAACACAACGGTTGTCAATGTGTGCACTCAACTTGCAGAGTTAAACCCGTGTGTGGATTCAGCAGTCTGCTAACACTTTCTGTGCAGAGTCTCAAAACAGGCGTTTTCAGCCCAATACCGGCATATGGAAGAAAGGGCAGTAAGCACAGGGAAATATCTGCTTCTAAATCCAAAACGCAGCTATCTAACACAATGGTTGTCAATGTGTGCACTCAACTTGCAGAGTTAAACCCGTGTGTGGATTCAGCAGTCTGCAAACACTTTCTGTGCAGAGTCTCAAAACAGGCGTTTTCAGCCCAATACCGGCATATGGAAGAAAGGGCAGTAAGCACAGGGAAATATCTGCTTCTAAGTCCAAAACGCAGCTGTCTAACAGAACGGTTGTCAATGTGTGCACTCAACTTGCAGAGTTAAACCTGTGTGTGGATTCAGCAGTCTGCTAGCACTTTCTGTGCAGAGTCTCAAAACAGGCGTTTTCAGCACAATACCGGCATATGGAAGAAAGGGCAGTAAGCACAGGGAAATATCTGCTTCTAGATCCAAAACCCAGCTATCTAACACAACGGTTGTCAATGTGTGCACTCAACTTGCAGAGTTAAACCTGTGTGTGGATTCAGCGGTCTGCAAACACTTTCTGTGCAGAGTCTCAAAACAGGCGTTTTCAGCACAATACCGGCATATGGAAGAAAGGGCAGTAAGCACAGGGAAATATCTGCTTCTGAATCCAAAACGCAGCTATCTAACAAAACAGCTGTCAATGTGTGCACTCAACTTCCAGAGTTAAACCCGTGTGTGGATTCAGCAGTCTGCAAACTCTTTCTGTGTAGAGTTTCAAAACAGGTGTTTTCAGCCCAATGCCAGCATATGGAAGGAAGGGCAGTAAGCACAGGGAAATATCTGCTTCTAAATCCAAAACGCAGCTATCTAACAGAACGGTTGTCAATGTGTGCACTCAACTTGCAGAGTTAAACCCGTGTGTGGATTCAGCAGTCTGCTAACACTTTCTGTGCAGAGTCTGAAAACAGGCGTTTTCAGCCCAATACCGGCATATGGAAGAAAGGGCAGTAAGCACAGGGAAATATGTGCTTCTAAATCCAAAACGCAGCTATCTAACACAACGGTTGTCAATGTGTTCACTCAAATTCCAGAGTTAAACCCGTGTGTGGATTCAGCAATCTGCAAACACTTTCTGTGCAGAGTCTCAAAACAGGCGTTTTCAGCCCAATACTGGCATATGGAAGAAAGGGCAGTAGGCAAAGGGAAAAATCTGCTTCTAAATCCAAACCTCAACTATGTAACAGAATGGTTGTCAATCTGTGCACTCAACTTCCAGAGTTAAACCCGTGTGTGGATTCAGCAGTCTGCAAACACTTTCTCTGCAGAGTCTCAAAACAGTCGTTTTCAGCCTAATACCGACATATGGAAGAAAGGGCAGTAGGCAAAGTGAATTATCTGCTTCTAAATCCAAAAGGCAGCTATCTAACACAACTGTTGTCAATGTGTGCACTCAACTTGCGGAGTTAAACCCGTGTGTGGATTCAGCAGTCTGCTAACACTTTCTGTGCAGAGTCTCAAAACAGGCGTTTTCAGCCCAATACCGGCATATGGAAAAAGGGCAGTAAGCACAGGGAAATATCTGCTTCTAAGTCCAAAACGCAGCTGTCTAACAGAACGGTTGTCAGTGTGTGCACTCAACTTGCAGAGTTAAACCCGTGTGTGGATTCAGCAGTCTGCTAACACTTTCTGTGCAGAGTTTCAAAACAGGCGTTTTCAGCCCAATACCGGCATATGGAAGAAAGGGCAGTAGGCAAAGGGAAATATCTGCTTCTAAATCCAAAATGCAGCTATGTAACAGAACAGTAGTGAATGTGTGCACTCAACTTTCAGAGTTAAACCCGTGTGTGGATTCAGCGGTCTGCAAACACTTTCTGTGCACAGTCTCAAAACAGGTGTTTTCAGCCCAATACCGGCATATGGAAGAAACAGCAGTAAGCACAGGGAAATATCTGCTTCTAAATCCAAAATGCAGCCATCTAACAGAACGGTTGTCAATGTGTGCACTCAACATGCAGAGTTAAACCCGTGAGTGGATTCAGCAGTCTGCTAACACTTTCTGTGCAGAGTCTGAAAACAGGCGTTTTCCGCCCAATACCGGCATATGGAAGAAAGGGCAGCAAGCACAGGGAAATATCTGCTTCTAAGTCCAAAACGCAGCTGTCTGACAGAACGGTTGTCAATGTGTGCACTCAACTTCCAGAGTTAAACCCGTGTGTGGATTCAACAGTCTGCTACCACTTTCTGTGCTGAGTCTCAAAACAGGCGTTTTCAGCCCAATACCAGCATATGGAAGAAAGGGCAGTAAGCACAGGGAAATATCTGCTTCTAAATCCAAAACGCAGCTATCTAACACAACGGTTGTCAATGTGTGCACTCAAATTCCAGAGTTAAACCCGTGTGTGGATTCAGCAGTCTGCAAACACTTTCTGTGCAGAGTCTCAAAACAGGCGTTTTCAGCCCAATACCGGCTTTTGGAAGAAAGGGCAGTAATCACAGGGAAATATCTGCTTCTAAATCCAAAACGCAGCTATCTAACACAACGGTTGTCAATGTGTGCACTCAACTTGCAGAGTTAAACCCGTGTGTGGATTCAGCAGTCTGCTAACACTTTCTGTGCAGAGTCTCAAAACAGGCGTTTTCAGCCCAATACCGGCATATGGAAGAAAGGGCAGTAAGCACAGGGAAATATCTGCTTCTAAATCCAAAACGCAGCTATCTAACACAATGGTTGTCAATGTGTGCACTCAACTTGCAGAGTTAAACCCGTGTGTGGATTCAGCAGTCTGCAAACACTTTCTGTGCAGAGTCTCAAAACAGGCGTTTTCAGCGCAATACCGGCATATGGAAGAAAGGGCAGTAAGCACAGGGAAATATCTGCTTCTAAGTCCAAAACGCAGCTGTCTAACAGAACGGTTGTCAATGTGTGCACTCAACTTGCAGAGTTAAACCTGTGTGTGGATTCAGCAGTCTGCAAACCCTTTCTGTGCAGAGTCTCAAAACAGGCGTTTTCAGCCCAATACCAGCATATGGAAGAAAGGGCAGTAAGCACAGGGAAATATCTGCTTCTAAATCCAAAACGCAGCTATCTAACACAACGGTTGTCAATGTGTGCACTCAACTTCCAGAGTTAAACCCGTGTGTGGATTCAGCAGTCTGCAAACCCTTTCTGTGCAGAGTCTCAAAACAGGCGTTTTCAGCCCAATACCAGCATATGGAAGAAAGGGCAGTAAGCACAGGGAAATATCTGCTTCTAAATCCAAAACGCAGCTATCTAACACAACGGTTGTCAATGTGTGCACTCAACTTCCAGAGTTAAACCCGTGTGTGGATTCAGCAGTCTGCAAACACTTTCTGTGCAGAGTCTCAAAACAGGCGTTTTCAGCCCAATACCGGCTTATGGAAGAAAGGGCAGTAAGCACAGGGAAATATCTGCTTCTAAATCCAAAACGCAGCTATCTAACACAACGGTTGTCATTGTGTGCACTCAACTTCCACAGTCAAACCCGTGTGTGGATTCAGCAGTCTGCAAACACTTTCTGTGCAGAGTCTCAAAACTGGCGTTTTCAGCCCAATACCGGCATATGGTAGAAAGGGCAGTAAGCACAGGGCAATATCTGCTTCTAAGTCCAAAACGCAGCTGTCAAACAGAACGGTTGTCAATGTGTGCACTCAACTTGCAGAGTTAAACCCGTGTGTGGATTCAGCAGTCTGCTAACACTTGCTGTGCAGAGTCTCAAAACAGGCGTTTTCAGCGCAATACCGGCATATGGAAGAAAGGGCAGTAGGCAAAGGGAAAAATCTGCTTCTAAATCCAAAACGCAGCTATCTAACACAACGGTTGTCAATGTGTGCACTCAACATGCAGATTTAAACCCGTGTGTGTTTTCAGCAGTCTGCAAACACTTTCTGTGCAGAGTCTCAAAACAGGCGTTTTCAGCCCAATATCGGCATATGGAAGAAAGGGCAGTAGGCAAAGGGAAATATCTGCTTCTAAATCCAAAACGCAGCTATCTAACAGAACGGTTGTCAATGTGTGCACTCAACTTGCAGAGTTAAACCCGTGTGTGGATTCTGCAGTCTGCAAACACATTCTGTGCAGAGTCTCAAAACAGGCGTTTTCAGCCCAATACCGGCATATGGAAGTAAGGGCAGCAAGCACAGGGAAATATCTGCTTCTAAACCCAAAACGCAGCTATCTAACAGAATGGTTGTCAATGTGTGCACTCAACTTGCAGAGTTAAACCCGTGTGTGGATTCTGCAGTCTGCTAACACTTTCTGTGCAGAGTCTCAAAACAGGCGTTTTCAGCCCAATACCGGCTTATGGAAGAAAGGGCAGTAAGCACAGGGAAATATCTGCTTCTAAATCCAAAACGCAGCTATCTAACACAACGGTTGTCAATGGGTGCACTCAACTTCCAGAGGTAAAACCGTGTGTGGATTCAGCAGTCTGCAAACACTTTCTGTGCAGAGTCTCAAAACAGGCGTTTTCAGCCCAAAACCGGCATATGGAGGAAAGGGCAGCAAGCACAGTGAAATATCTGCTTCTAAATCCAAACCTCAGCTATGTAACAGAATGGTTGTCAATCTGTGCACTCAACTTCAAGAGTTAAACCCGTGTGTGGATTCAGCAGTCTGCAAACACTTTCTCTGCAGAGTCTCAAAACAGGCGTTTTCAGCCCAATACCGGCTTATGGAAGAAAGGGCATTAAGCACAGGGAAATATCTGCTTCTAAATCCAAAACGCAGCTATCTAACACAACGGTTGTCAATGTGTGCACTCAACTTGCAGAGTTAAACCCGTGTGTGGATTCAGCAGTCTGCTAACACTTTCTGTGCAGAGTCTCAAAACAGGCGTTTTCAGCCCAATACCGGCATATGGAAGAAAGGGCAGTAAGCACAGGGAAATATCTGCTTCTAAATCCAAAACGCAGCTATCTAACACAATGGTTGTCAATGTGTGCACTCAACTTGCAGAGTTAAACCCGTGTGTGGATTCAGCAGTCTGCAAACACTTTCTGTGCAGAGTCTCAAAACAGGCGTTTTCAGCCCAATACCGGCATATGGAAGAAAGGGCAGTAAGCACAGGGAAATATCTGCTTCTAAGTCCAAAACGCAGCTGTCTAACAGAACGGTTGTCAATGTGTGCACTCAACTTGCAGAGTTAAACCTGTGTGTGGATTCAGCAGTCTGCTAGCACTTTCTGTGCAGAGTCTCAAAACAGGCGTTTTCAGCCCAATACCGGCATATGGAAGAAAGGGCAGTAAGCACAGTGAAATATCTGCTTCTAAGTCCAAAACGCAGCTGTCAAACAGAACGGTTGTTAATGTGTGCACTCAACTTGCAGAGTTGAACCCGTGTGTGGATTCAGCAGTCTGCTAACACTTTCTGTGCAGAGTCTCAAAACAGGCGTTTTCAGCCCAATACCGGCATATGGAAGAAAGGGCAGTAAGCACAGGGAAATATCTGCTTCTAGATCCAAAACCCAGCTATCTAACACAACGGTTGTCAATGTGTGCACTCAACTTGCAGAGTTAAACCCGTGTGTGGATTCAGCGGTCTGCAAACACTTTCTGTGCAGAGTCTCAAAACAGGCGTTTTCAACACAATACCGGCATATGGAAGAAAGGGCAGTAAGCACAGGGAAATATCTGCTTCTAAATCCAAAACGCAGCTATCTAACAAAACGGCTGTCAATGTGTGCACTCAACTTCCAGAGTTAAACCCGTGTGTGGATTCAGCAGTCTGCAAACTCTTTCTGTGTAGAGTTTCAAAACAGGTGTTTTCAGCCCAATGCCAGCATATGGAAGGAAGGGCAGTAAGCACAGGGAAATATCTGCTTCTAAATCCAAAACGCAGCTATCTAACAGAACGGTTGTCAATGTGTGCACTCAACTTGCAGAGTTAAACCCGTGTGTGGATTCAGCAGTCTGCTAACACTTTCTGTGCAGAGTCTGAAAACAGGCGTTTTCAGCCCAATACCGGCATATGGAAGAAAGGGCAGTAAGCACAGGGAAATATGTGCTTCTAAATCCAAAACGCAGCTATCTAACACAACGGTTGTCAATGTGTTCACTCAAATTCCAGAGTTAAACCCGTGTGTGGATTCAGCAATCTGCAAACACTTTCTGTGCAGAGTCTCAAAACAGGCGTTTTCAGCCCAATACTGGCATATGGAAGAAAGGGCAGTAGGCAAAGGGAAAAATCTGCTTCTAAATCCAAACCTCAACTATGCAACAGAATGGTTGTCAATCTGTGCACTCAACTTCCAGAGTTAAACCCGTGTGTGGATTCAGCAGTCTGCAAACACTTTCTCTGCAGAGTCTCAAAACAGTCGTTTTCAGCCTAATACCGGCATATGGAAGAAAGGGCAGTAGGCAAAGTGAATTATCTGCTTCTAAATCCAAAAGGCAGCTATCTAACACAACTGTTGTCAATGTGTGCACTCAACTTGCAGAGTTAAACGCGTGTGTGGATTCAGCAGTCTGCTAACACTTTCTGTGCAGAGTCTCAAAACAGGCGTTTTCAGCCCAATACCGGCATATGGAAAAAGGGCAGTAAGCACAGGGAAATATCTGCTTCTAAGTCCAAAACGCAGCTGTCTAACAGAACGGTTGTCAGTGTGTGCACTCAACTTGCAGAGTTAAACCCGTGTGTGGATTCAGCAGTCTGCTAACACTTTCTGTGCAGAGTCTCAAAACAGGCGTTTTCAGCCCAATACCGGCATATGGAAGAAAGGGCAGTAGGCAAAGGGAAATATCTGCTTCTAAATCCAAAATGCAGCTATGTAACAGAACAGTAGTGAATGTGTGCACTCAACTTTCAGAGTTAAACCCGTGTGTGGATTCAGCAGTCTGCAAACACTTTCTGTGCAGAGTCTCAAAACAGGTGTTTTCAGCCCAATACCGGCATATGGAAGAAACAGCAGTAAGCACAGGGAAATATCTGCTTCTAAATCCAAAATGCAGCCATCTAACAGAACGGTTGTCAATGTGTGCACTCAACATGCAGAGTTAAACCCGTGAGTGGATTCAGCAGTCTGCTAACACTTTCTGTGCAGAGTCTGAAAACAGGCGTTTTCCGCCCAATACCGGCATATGGAAGAAAGGGCAGCAAGCACAGGGAAATATCTGCTTCTAAGTCCAAAACGCAGCTGTCTGACAGAACGGTTGTCAATGTGTGCACTCAACTTCCAGAGTTAAACCCGTGTGTGGATTCAGCAGTCTGCTACCACTTTCTGTGCTGAGTCTCAAAACAGGCGTTTTCAGCCCAATACCAGCATATGGAAGAAAGGGCAGTAAGCACAGGGAAATATCTGC
The DNA here is from genome assembly GCF_030222135.1 of Aotus nancymaae. Classification (NCBI taxonomy): domain Eukaryota; kingdom Metazoa; phylum Chordata; class Mammalia; order Primates; family Aotidae; genus Aotus; species Aotus nancymaae. The sequence goes on from NW_026988793.1 coordinate 113,487, forward strand.
TTCTAAATCCAAAACGCAGCTATCTAACACAACGGTTGTCAATGTGTGCACTCAAATTCCAGAGTTAAACCCGTGTGTGGATTCAGCAGTCTGCAAACACTTTCTGTGCAGAGTCTCAAAACAGGCGTTTTCAGCCCAATACCGGCTTTTGGAAGAAAGGGCAGTAATCACAGGGAAATATCTGCTTCTAAATCCAAAACGCAGCTATCTAACACAACGGTTGTCAATGTGTGCACTCAACTTGCAGAGTTAAACCCGTGTGTGGATTCAGCAGTCTGCTAACACTTTCTGTGCAGAGTCTCAAAACAGGCGTTTTCAGCCCAATACCGGCATATGGAAGAAAGGGCAGTAAGCACAGGGAAATATCTGCTTCTAAATCCAAAACGCAGCTATCTAACACAATGGTTGTCAATGTGTGCACTCAACTTGCAGAGTTAAACCCGTGTGTGGATTCAGCAGTCTGCAAACACTTTCTGTGCAGAGTCTCAAAACAGGCGTTTTCAGCGCAATACCGGCATATGGAAGAAAGGGCAGTAAGCACAGGGAAATATCTGCTTCTAAGTCCAAAACGCAGCTGTCTAACAGAACGGTTGTCAATGTGTGCACTCAACTTGCAGAGTTAAACCTGTGTGTGGATTCAGCAGTCTGCAAACCCTTTCTGTGCAGAGTCTCAAAACAGGCGTTTTCAGCCCAATACCAGCATATGGAAGAAAGGGCAGTAAGCACAGGGAAATATTTGCTTCTAAATCCAAAACGCAGCTATCTAACACAACGGTTGTCAATGTGTGCACTCAACTTCCAGAGTTAAACCCGTGTGTGGATTCAGCAGTCTGCAAACACTTTCTGTGCAGAGTCTCAAAACAGGCGTTTTCAGCCCAATACCGGCTTATGGAAGAAAGGGCAGTAAGCACAGGGAAATATCTGCTTCTAAATCCAAAACGCAGCTATCTAACACAACGGTTGTCAATGTGTGCACTCAACTTGCAGAGTTAAACCCGTGTGTGGATTCCGTAGTCTGCTAACACTTTTTGTGCAGAGTCTCAAAACAGGCGTTTTCAGCCCAATACCGGCATATGGAAGAAAGGGCAGTAAGCACAGGGAAATATCTGCTTCTAAATCCAAAACGCAGCTACCTAACACAACGGTTGTCAATGTGTGCACTCACCTTCCAGGGTTAAAGCCCTGTGTGGATTCAGCAGTCTGCAAAAACTTTATGTGCCAATTTCCAAAACAGGCTTTTTCAGCCCAATACCTGCATATGGAAGAAAGGGCCGTAAGAACAGGGAAATATCTGCTTCTAAATCCAAAACGCAGCTATCTAACAGAACGGTTGTCAATGTGGGCACTCAACTTGCAGAGTTAAACATGTGTGTGTTGATTCAGCGGTCTACAAACACTTTCTGTGCGGAAGCTCATAACTGGCGTTTTCCGCCAATACCGGCATATGGAAGAAAGGGCAGTAAGCACAGGGAAATATCTGCTTCTAAATCCAAAACGCAGCTATCTAACAGAACGGTTGTCAGTGTGTGCACTCAACTTGCAGAGTTAAACCCGTGTGTGTATTCAGCAGTCTGCAAACACTTTCTGTGCAGAGTCTCAAAACAGGCGTTTTCAGCCCAATACCAGCTTATGGAAGAAAGGGCAGTAAGCACAGGGAAATATCTGCTTCTAAATCCAAAACGCAGCTATCTAACACAACGGTTGTCAATGGGTGCACTCAACTTCCAGAGTTAAACCCGTGTGTGGATTCAGCAGTCTGCAATCACTTTCTGTGCAGAGTCTCAAAACAGGCGTTTTCAGCCCAATACCGGCATATGGAAGAAAGGGCAGTAAGCACAGGGAAATATCTGCTTCTCAATCCAAAATGCAGGTATCTAACAGAACGGTTGTCAATGTGTGCACTCAACATGCAGAGTTAAACCCGTGTGTGGATTCAGCAGTCTGCAAACACTTTCTCTGCAGAGTCTCAAAACAGGCGTTTTCAGCCCAATACCGGCATATGGAAGAAAGGGCAGTAATCACAGGGAAATATCTGCTTCTAAATCCAAAACACAGCTATCTTACACAACGGTTGTCAATGGGTGCACTCAACTTCCAGAGTTAAAACCGTCGGTGGATACAGCAGTCTGCAAACACTTTCTGTGCAGAGTCTCAAAACAGGCGTTTTCAGCCCAATACCGGCATATGGAAGAAAGGGCAGTAAGCACAGGGAAATATCTGCTTCTAAATCCAAAACGCAGCTATCTAACAGAACGGTCGTCAATGTGGGCACTCAACTTGCAGAGTTAAACACGTGTGTGGATTCTGCAGTCTGCAAACATATTCTGTGCAGAGTCCCAAACAGACGTTTTCAGCCCAATACCGGCATATGGAAGAAAGGGCAGCAAGCACAGGGAATATCTGCTTCTAAACCCAAAACGCAGCTATCTAACAGAACGGTTGTCAATGTGTGCACTCAACTTGCAGAGTTAAACCCGTGTGTGGATTCAGCAGTCTGGTAACACTTTCTGTGCAGAGTCTCAAAACAGGCGTTTTCAGCCCAATACCGGCATATGGAAGAAAGGGCAGTAGGCAAAGGCAAATATCTGCTTCTAAATCCAAAATGCAGCTATGTAACAGAACAGTTGTGAATGTGTGCACTCAACTTTCAGAGTTAAACCCGTGTGTCGATTCAGCAGTCTGCAAACACTTTCTGTGCAGAGTCTCAAAACAGGTGTTTTCAGCCCAATACCGGCATATGGAAGAAAGTGCAGTAAGCACAGGGAAATATCTGCTTCTAAATCCAAAATGCAGCCATCTAACACAACGGTTGTCAATGTGTGCACTCAACATGCAGAGTTAAACCCGTGAGTGGATTCAGCAGTCTGCAAACACTTTCTGTGCAGAGTCTGAAAACAGGCGTTTTCCGCCCAATACCGGCATATGGAAGAAAGGGCAGCAAGCACAGGGAAATATCTGCTTCTAAGTCCAAAACGCAGCTGTCTAACAGAACGGTTGTCAGTGTGTGCACTCAACTTGCAGATTTAAACCCGTGTGTGGATCCAGCAGTCTGCTAACACTTTCTGTGCAGAGTCTCAAAACAGGCGTTTTCAGCCCAATAACGGCATATGGAAGAAAGGGCAGCAAGCCAGGGATATATCTGCTTCTAAATCCAAAACTCAGCTTTTTAACAGAACGGTTGTCAATGTGTGCACTCAACTTCCAGAGTTAAATCCGTGTGTGGATTCAGCAGTCTGCAAACCCTTTCTGTGTAGAGTCTCAAAACAGGCGTTTTCAGCCCAATACCAGCATAGGGAAGGAAGGGCAGTAAGCACAGGGAAATATCTGCTTCTAAATCCAAAACGCAGCTATCTAACAGAACGGTTGTCAATGTGTGCACTCAACTTCCAGAGTTAAACCCGTGTGTGGATTCAGCAGTCTGCTACCACTTTCTGTGCTGAGTCTCAAAACAGGCGTTTTCAGCCCAATACCAGCATATGGAAGAAAGGGCAGTAAGCACAGGGAAATATCTGCTTCTAAATCCAAAACGCAGCTATCTAACACAACGGTTGTCAATGTGTGCACTCAACTTCCAGAGTTAAACCCGTGTGTGGATTCAGCAGTCTGCAAACACTTTCTGTGCAGAGTCTCAAAACAGGCGTTTTCAGCCCAATACCGGCTTATGGAAGAAAGGGCAGTAAGCACAGGGAAATATCTGCTTCTAAATCCAAAACGCAGCTATCTAACACAACGGTTGTCAATGTGTGCACTCAACTTGCAGAGTTAAACCCGTGTGTGGATTCAGCAGTCTGCTAACACTTTTTGTGCAGAGTCTCAAAACAGGCGTTTTCAGCCCAATACCGGCATATGGAAGAAAGAGCAGTAAGCACAGGGAAATATCTGCTTCTAAATCCAAAACGCAGCTACCTAACACAACGGTTGTCAATGTGTGCACTCACCTTCCAGGGTTAAAGCCCTGTGTGGATTCAGCAGTCTGCAAAAACTTTATGTGCCAATTTCCAAAACAGGCTTTTTCAGCCAAATACCTGCATATGGAAGAAAGGGCAGTAAGAACAGGGAAATATCTGCTTCTAAATCCAAAACGCAGCTATCTAACAGAACGGTTGTCAATGTGGGCACTCAACTTGCAGAGTTAAACCTGTGAGTGGATTCAGCGGTCTACAAACACTTTCTGTGCGGAAGCTCATAACAAGCGTTTTCCGCCAATACCGGCATATGGAAGAAAGGGCAGTAAGCACAGGGAAATATCTGCTTCTAAATCCAAAACGCAGCTATCTAACAGAACGGTTGTCAGTGTGTGCACTCAACTTGCAGAGTTAAACCCGTGTGTGTATTCAGCAGTCTGCAAACACTTTCTGTGCAGAGTCTCAAAACAGGCGTTTTCAGCCCAATACCGGCATATGGAAGAAAGGGCAGTAAGCACAGGGAAATATCTGCTTCTAAATCCAAAACGCAGCTATCTAACACAACGGTTTTCAATGGGTGCACTCAACTTTCAGAGTTAAAACCGTGTGTGGATTCTGCAGTCTGCAAACACTTTCTGTGCAGAGTCTCAAAACAGGCGTTTTCAGCCCAATACCGGCATATGGAAGAAAGGGCAGTAAGCACAAGGAAATATCTGCTTCTCAATCCAAAATGCAGGTATCTAACAGAACGGTTGTCAATGTGTGCACTCAACATGCAGAGTTAAACCCGTGTGTGGATTCAGCAGTCTGCAAACATTTTCTCTGCAGAGTCTCAAAACAGGCGTTTTCAGCCCAATACCTGCATATGGAAGAAAGGGCAGTAATCACAGGGAAATATCTGCTTCTAAATCCAAAACACAGCTATCTTACACAACGGTTGTCAATGTGTGCACTCAACTTCCAGAGATAAACCCGTGAGTTGATTCAGCAGTCTGCAAACACTTTCTGTGCAGAGTCTCAAAACAGGCGTTTTCAGCCCAATACCGGCATATGGAAGAAAGGGCAGTAAGCACAGGGAAATATCTGCTTCTAAATCCAAAACGCAGCTATCTAACACAACGGTTGTCAATGTGTGCACTCAACTTGCAGAGTTAAACCCGTGTGTGGATTCAGCAGTCTGCAAACACTTTCTGTGCAGAGTCTCAAAACAGGCGTTTTCAGCCCAATACCGGCATATGGAAGAAAGGGCAGCAAGCACAGGGAAATATCTGCTTCTAAGTCCAAAACGCAGCTGTCTAACAGAACGGTTGTCAGTGTGTGCACTCAACTTGCAGAGTTAAACCCGTGTGTGGATTCAGCAGTCTGCTAACACTTTTTGTGCAGAGTCTCAAAACAGGCGTTTTCAGCCCAATACCGGCATATGGAAGAAAGGGCAGTAAGCACAGGGAAATATCTGCTTCTAAATCCAAAACGCAGCTACCTAACACAACGGTTGTCAATGTGTGCACTCACCTTCCAGGGTTAAATCCCTGTGTGGATTCAGCAGTCTGCAAAAACTTTATGTGCCAAGTTCCAAAACAGGCTTTTTCAGCCCAATACCTGCATATGGAAGAAAGGGCAGTAAGCACAGGGAAATATCTGCTTCTAAATCCAAAACGCAGCTATCTAACAGAACGGTTGTCAATGTGGGCACTCAACATGCAGAGTTAAACCTGTGTGTGGATTCAGCGGTCTACAAACACTTTCTGTGCGGAAGCTCATAACAGGCGTTTTCCGCCAATACCGGCATATGGAAGAAAGGGCAGTAAGCACAGGGAAATATCTGCTTCTAAATCCAAAACGCAGCTATCTAACAGAACGGTTGTCAGTGTGTGCACTCAACTTGCAGAGTTAAACCCGTGTGTGTATTCAGCAGTCTGCAAACACTTTCTGTGCAGAGTCTCAAAACAGGCGTTTTCAGCCCAATACCGGCATATGGAAGAAAGGGCAGTAAGCACAGGGAAATATCTGCTTCTAAATCCAAAACGCAGCTATCTAACACAACGGTTGTCAATGGGTGCACTCAACTTCCAGAGTTAAAACCGTGTGTGGATTCTGCAGTCTGCAAACACTTTCTGTGCAGAGTCTCAAAACAGGCGTTTTCAGCCCAATACCGGCATATGGAAGAAAGGGCAGTAAGCACAGGGAAATATCTGCTTCTAAATCCAAAACGCAGCTATCTAACAGAACGGTCGTCAATGTGGGCACTCAACTTGCAGAGTTAAACACGTGTGTGGATTCTGCAGTCTGCAAACATATTCTGTGCAGAGTCCCAAACAGACGTTTTCAGCCCAATACCGGCATATGGAAGAAAGGGCAGCAAGCACAGGGAATATCTGCTTCTAAACCCAAAACGCAGCTATCTAACAGAACGGTTGTCAATGTGTGCACTCAACTTGTAGAGTTAAACCCTTGTGTGGATTCAGCAGTCTGCAAACACTTTCTGTGCAGAGTCTCAAAACAGGCGTTTTCAGCTCAATACCGGCATATGGAAGAAAGGGCAGTAGGCAAAGGGAAATATCTGCTTCTAAATCCAAAACACAGCTATCTAACAAAACGGCTGTCAATGTGTGCACTCAACTTCCAGAGTTAAACCCGTGTGTGGATTCAGCAGTCTGCAAACTCTTTCTGCGTAGAGTCTCAAAACAGGCGTTTTCAGCCCAATGCCAGCATATGGAAGGACGGGCAGTAAGCACAGGGAAATATCTGCTTTGACATCCAAAACGCAGCTATGTAACAGAACGGTTGTCAATGTGTGCACTCAACTTGCAGAGTTAAACCCGTGTGTGGATTCAGCAGTCTGCTAACACTTTCTGTGCAGAGTCTGAAAACAGGTGTTTTCAGCCCAATACCGGCATATGGAAGAAAGGGCAGCAAGCACAGTGAAATATCTGCTTCTAAATCCAAACCTCAGCTATGTAACAGAATGGTTGTCAATCTGTGCACTCAACTTCCAGAGTAAAACCCGTGTGTGGATTCAGCAGTCTGCAAACACTTTCTCTGCAGAGTCTCAAAACAGTCGTTTTCAGCCTAATACCGGCATATGGAAGAAAGGGCAGTAGGCAAAGTGAATTATCTGCTTCTAAATCCAAAACGCAGCTATCTAACACAACTGTTGTCAATGTGTGCACTCAACTTGCGGAGTTAAACCCGTGTGTGGATTCAGCAGTCTGCAAACACTTTCTGTGCAGAGTCTCAAAACAGGCGTTTTCAGCCCAATACCGGCATATGGAAGAAAGGGCAGTAAGCACAGGGAAATATCTGCTTCTAAGTCCAAAACGCAGCTGTCTAACAGAACGGTTGTCAGTGTGTGCACTCAACTTGCAGAGTTAAACCCGTTTGTGGATTCAGCAGTCTGCTAACACTTTCTGTGCAGAGTCTCAAAACAGGCGTTTTCAGCCCAATACCGGCATATGGAAGAAAGGGCAGTAGGCAAAGGGAAATATCTGCTTCTAAATCCAAAATGCAGCTATGTAACAGAACAGTTGTGAATGTGTGCACTCAACTTTCAGAGTTAATCCCGTGTGTGGATTCAGCAGTCTGCAAACACTTTCTGTGCAGAGTCTCAAAACAGGTGTTTTCAGCCCAATACCGGCATATGGAAGAAAGTGCAGTAAGCACAGGGAAATATCTGATTCTAAATCCAAAATGCAGCCATCTAACAGAACGGTTGTCAATGTGTGCACTCAACATGCAGAGTTAAACCCGTGAGTGGATTCAGCAGTCTGCAAACACATTCTGTGCAGAGTCTGAAAACAGGCGTTTCCCGCCCAATACCGGCATATGGAAGAAAGGGCAGCAAGCACAGGGAAATATCTGCTTCTAATCCAAAACGCAGCTGTCTAACAGAACGGTTGTCAGTGTGTGCACTCAACTTGCAGATTTAAACCCGTGTGTGGATCCAGCAGTCTGCTAACACTGTCTGTGCAGAGTCTCAAAACAGGCGTTTTCAGCCCAATAACGGCATATGGAAGAAAGGGCAGCAAGCCAGGGATATATCTGCTTCTAAATCCAAAACTCAGCTATGTAACAGAACGGTTGTCAATGTGTGCACTCAACTTCCAGAGTTAAACCCGTGTGTGGATTCAACAGTCTGCAAACACTTTCTGTGCAGAGTCTCAAAACAGGCGTTTTCAGCCCAATACCGGCATATGGAAGAAAGGGCAGTAGGCAAAGGGAAATATCTGCTTCTAAATCCAAAACACAGCTATCTAACAGAACGGCTGTCAATGTGTGCACTCAACTTCCAGAGTTAAATCCGTGTGTGGATTCAGCAGTCTGCAAACCCTTTCTGTGTAGAGTCTCAAAACAGGCGTTTTCAGCCCAATACCAGCATAGGGAAGGAAGGGCAGTAAGCACAGGGAAATATCTGCTTCTAAATCCAAAACGCAGCTATCTAACAGAACGGTTGTCAATGTGTGCACTCAACTTCCAGAGTTAAACCCGTGTGTGGATTCAGCAGTCTGCTACCACTTTCTGTGCTGAGTCTCAAAACAGGCGTTTTCAGCCCAATACCAGCATATGGAAGAAAGGGCAGTAAGCACAGGGAAATATCTGCTTCTAAATCCAAAACGCAGCTATCTAACACAACGGTTGTCAATGTGTGCACTGAACTTGCAGAGTTAAACCCGTGTGTGGATTCAGCAGTCTGCAAACACTTTCTGTGCAGAGTCTCAAAACAGGCGTTTTCAGCCCAATACCGGCTTTTGGAAGAAAGGGCAGTAAGCACAGGGAAATATCTGCTTCTAAATCCAAAACGCAGCTATCTAACACAACGGTTGTCAATGTGTGCACTCAACTTGCAGAGTTAAACCCGTGTGTGGATTCAGCAGTCTGCTAACACTTTTTGTGCAGAGTCTCAAAACAGGCGTTTTCATCCCAATACCGGCATATGGAAGAAAGGGCAGTAAGCACAGGGAAATATCTGCTTCTAAATCCAAAACGCAGCTACCTAACACAACGGTTGTCAATGTGTGCACTCACCTTCCAGGGTTAAAGCCCTGTGTGGATTCAGCAGTCTGCAAAAACTTTATGTGCCAATTTCCAAAACAGGCTTTTTCAGCCCAATACCTGCATATGGAAGAAAGGGCAGTAAGAACAGGGAAATATCTGCTTCTAAATCCAAAACGCAGCTATCTAACACAACGGTTGTCAATGTGGGCACTCAACTTGCAGAGTTAAACCTGTGTGTGGATTCAGCGGTCTACAAACACTTTCTGTGCGGAAGCTCATAACAGGCGTTTTCCGCCAATACCGGCATATGGAAGAAAGGACAGTAAGCACAGGGAAATATCTGCTTCTAAATCCAAAACGCAGCTATCTAACAGAACGGTTGTCAGTGTGTGCACTCAACTTGCAGAGTTAAACCCGTGTGTGTATTCAGCAGTCTGCAAACACTTTCTGTGCAGAGTCTCAAAACAGGCGTTTTCAGCCCAATACCGGCATATGGAAGAAAGGGCAGTAAGCACAGGGAAATATCTGCTTCTATATCCAAAACGCAGCTATCTAACACAACGGTTGTCAATGGGTGCACTCAACTTCCAGAGTTACAACCGTGTGTGGATTCTGCAGTCTGCAAACACTTTCTGTGCAGAGTCTCAAAACAGGCGTTTTCAGCCCAATACCGGCATATGGAAGAAAGGGCAGTAAGCACAGGGAAATATCTGCTTCTCAATCCAAAATGCAGGTATCTAACAGAACGGTTGTCAATGTGTGCACTCAACATGCAGAGTTAAACCCGTGTGTGGATTCAGCAGTCTGCAAACACTTTCTCTGCAGAGTCTCAAAGCAGGCGTTTTCAGCCCAATACCGGCATATGGAAGAAAGGGCAGTAATCACAGGGAAATATCTGCTTCTAAATCCAAAACACAGCTATCTTACACAACGGTTGTCAATGTGTGCACTCAACTTCGAGAGATAAACCCGTGAGTTGATTCAGCAGTCTGCAAACACTTTCTGTGCAGAGTCTCAAAACAGGCGTTTTCAGGCCAATACCGGCATATGGAAGAAAGGGCAATAAGCACAGTCAAATATCTGCTTCTAAATACAAAATGCAGCAGTCTAACAGAACGGTTGTCAATGTGTGCACTCAACATGCAGAGTTAAACCCGTATGTGTATTCAGCAGTCTGCAAACACTTTCTGTGCAGAGTCTCAAAACAGGCGTTTTAGGCAAATACCGGCATATCGAAGAAAGGACTGTAAGCACAAGGAAATATCTGCTTCTAAATCCAAAACGCAGCTATCTAGCAGAACGGTTCTCAATGGGTGCACTCAACTTCCACAGTCAAACCCGTGTGTGGATTCAGCAGTCTGCAAACACTTTCTGTGCAGAGTCTCAAAACTGGCGTTTTCAGCCCAATACCGGCATATGGAAGAAAGAGCAGTAAGCACAGGGCAATATCTGCTTCTAAGTCCAAAACGCAGCTGTCAAACAGAACGGCTGTCAATGTGTGCACTCAACTTGCAGAGTTAAACCCGTGTGTGGATTCAGCAGTCTGCTAACACTTGCTGTGCAGAGTCTCAAAACAGGCGTTTTCAGCGCAATACCGGCATATGGAAGAAAGCGCAGTAGGCAAAGGGAAAAATCTGCTTCTAAATCCAAAACGCAGCTATCTAACACAACGGTTGTCAATGTGTGCACTCAACTTGCAGATTTAAACCCGTGTGTGTTTTCAGCAGTCTGCAAACACTTTCTGTGCAGAGTCTCAAAACAGGCGTTTTCAGCCCAATATCGGCATATGGAAGAAAGGGCAGTAGGCAAAGGGAAATATCTGCTTCTAAATCCAAAACGCAGCTATCTAACAGAACGGTTGTCAATGTGTGCACTCAACTTGCAGAGTTAAACCCGTGTGTGGATTCTGCAGTCTGCAAACACATTCTGTGCAGAGTCTCAAAACAGGCGTTTTCAGCCCAATACCGGCATATGGAAGAAAGGGCAGCAAGCACAGGGAAATATCTGCTTCTAAACCCAAAAGGCAGCTATCTAACAGAATGGTTGTCAATGTGTGCACTCAACTTGCAGAGTTAAACCCGTGTGTGGATTCAGCAGTCTGCTAACACTTTCTGTGCAGAGTCTCAAAACAGGCGTTTTCAGCCCAATACCGTCATATGGAAGAAAGGGCAGTAAGGACAGGGAAATATCTACTTCTAAATCCAAAACGCAGCTATCTAACACAACGGTTGTCAATGGGTGCACTCAACTTCCAGAGGTAAAACCGTGTGTGGATTCAGCAGTCTGCAAACACTTTCTGTGCAGAGTCTCAAAACAGGCGTTTTCAGTCCCATACCGGCATATGGAGGAAAGGGCAGCAAGCACAGTGAAATATCTGCTTCTAAATCCAAACCTCAGCTATGTAACAGAACGGTTGTCAATGTGTGCACTCAACTTCCAGAGTTAAACCCGTGTGTGCATTCAGCAGTCTGCAGACACTTTCTCTGCAGAGTCCCAAAACAGGCGTTTTCAGCCCATTACCGGCATAGGGAAGAAACAGCAGTAAGCACAGGGAAATATCTGCTTCTAAATCCAAAACGCAGCTATCTAACAGAACGGTTGTCTTTGTGTGCACTCAACTTCCAGAGTTAAACTCGTGGGTGGATTCAGCAGTCTGCAAACACTTTCTCTGCAGAGTCCCAAAACAGGCGTTTTCAGCCCATTACCGGCATAGGGAAGAAACAGCAGTAAGCACAGGGAAATATCTGCTTCTAAATCCAAAACGCAGCTATCTAACAGATCGGTTGTCAATGTCTGCACTCAACTTCCAGAGTTAAACCCGTGTGTGGATTCAGCAGTCTGCAGACACTTTCTCTGCAGAGTCCCAAAACAGGCGTTTTCAGCCCATTACCGGCATATGGAAGAAACAGCAGTAAGCACAGGGAAATATCTGCTTCTAAATTCAAAACGCAGCTATCTAACAGAACGGTTGTCAATGTGTGCACTCAACTTCCAGAGTTAAACCCGTGTGTGGATTCAGCAGTCTGCAAACACTTTCTCTGCAGAGTCCCAAAACAGGCGTTTTCAGCCCATTACCGGCATAGGGAAGAAACAGCAGTAAGCACAGGGAAATATCTGCTTCTAAATCCAAAACGCAGCTATCTAACAGAACGGTTGTCAATGTGTGCACTCAACTTCCAGAGTTAAACCCGTGTGTGCATTCAGCAGTCTGAAGACACTTTCTCTGCAGAGTCCCAAAACAGGCGTTTTCATCCCATTACCGGCATAGGGAAGAAACAGCAGTAAGCACAGGGAAATATCTGCTTCTAAATCCAAAACGCAGCTATCTAACAGAACGGTTGTCAATGTGTGCACTCAACTTCCAGAGTTAAACCCGTGTGTGGATTCAGCAGTCTGCAAACACTTTCTCTGCAGAGTCCCAAAACAGGCGTTTTCAGCCCATTACCGGCATAGGGAAGAAACAGTTGTAAGAACAGGGAAATATCTGCTTCTAAATCCAAAACGCAGCTATCTAACAGAACGGTTGTCAATGTGTGCACTCAACTTCCAGAGTTAAACCCGTGTGTGGATTCAACAGTCTGCAAACACTTTCTCTGCAGAGTCCCAAAACAGGCGTTTTCAGCCCATTACCGGCATAGGGAAGAAACAGCAGTTAGCACAGGGAAATATCTGCTTCTAAATCCGAAACACAGCTATCTAACAGAACGGTTGTCAATGTGTGCACTCAACTTCCAGAGTTAAACCCGTGTGTGGATTCAGCAGTCTGCAAACACTTTCTCTGCAGAGTCCCAAAACAGGCGTTTTCAGCCCATTACCGGCATAGGGAAGAAACAGCAGTAAGCACAGGGAAATATCTGCTTCTAAATCCGAAACGAAGCTATCTAACAGAACGGTTGTCAATGTGTGCACTCAACTTCCAGAGTTAAACCCGTGTGTGGATTCAGCAGTCTGCAGACACTTTCTCTGCAGAGTCCCAAAACAGGCGTTTTCAGCCCATTACCGGCATATGGAAGAAACAGCAGTAAGCACAGGGAAATATCTGCTTCTAAATCCAAAACGCAGCTATCTAACAGAAAGGTTGTCAATGTGTGCACTCAACTTCCAGAGTTAAACCCGTGTGTGGATTCAGCAGTCTGCAAACACTTTCTCTGCAGAGGCCCAAAACAGGCGTTTTCAGCCCGTTACCGGCATATGGAAGAAACAGCAGTAAGCACAGGGAAATATCTGCTTCTAAATCCAAAACGCAGCTATCTAACAGAACGGTTGTCAATGTGTGCACTCAACTTCCAGAGTTAAAGCCGTGTGTGGATTCAGAAGTCTACAAACACTTTCTCTGCAGAGTCCCAAAACAGGCATTTTCAGCCCATTACCGGCATAGGGAAGAATCAGCAGTAAGCACAGGGAAGTATCTGATTCTAAATCCAAAACGCAGCTATCTAACAGAAGGGTTGTCAATGTGTGCACTCAACTTCCAGAGTTAAAGCCGTGTGTGGATTCTGCAGTCGGCAAACACTTTCTCTGCAGAGTCCCAAAACAGGCGTTTTCAGCCCATTACCGGCATAGGGAAGAAACAGCAGTAAGCACAGGGAAATATCTGCTTCTAAATCCAAAACTCAGCTATCTAACAGAACGGTTGTCAATGTGTGTACTCAATTTCCAGAGTTAACCCGTGTGTGGATTCAGCAGTCTGCAAACACTTTCTCTGCAGAGTCCCAAAACAGGCGTTTTCAGCCCATTACCGGCATAGGGAAGAAACAGCAGTAAGCACAGGGAAATATCTGCTTCTAAATCCAAAACGCAGCTATCTAACAGAACGGTGGTCAATGTGTGCACTCAACTTCCAGAGTTAAACCCGAGTGTGGATTAAGCAGTCTGCAAACACTTTCTCTGCAGAGTCCCAAAACAGGCCTTTTCAGCCCATTACCGGCATATGGAAGAAACAGCAGTAAGCACAGGGAAATATCTGCTTCTAAATCCAAAATGCAGCTATCTAACAGAACGGTTGTCAATGTGTGCAGTCAACTTCCAGAGTTAAACCCGTGTGTAGATTCAGCAGTCTGCAGACACTTTCTCTGCAGAGTCCCAAAACAGGCGTTTTCAGCCCATTACCGGCATAGGGAAGAAACTGCAGTAAGCACAGGGAAATATCTGCTTCTAAATCCGAAACGCAGCTATCTAACAGAACGGTTGTCAATGTGTGCACTCAAATTCCAGAGTTAAACCCGTGTGTGGATTCAGCAGTCTGCAAACACTTTCTCTGCAGAGTCCCAAAACAGGCGTTTTCAGCCCATTACCTGCATAGGGAAGAAACAGCAGTAAGCACAGGGAAATATCTGCTTCTAAATACAAAACGCAGCTATCTAACAGAACGGTTGTCAATGTGTGCACTCAACTTCCAGAGTTAAACCCGTGTGTGGATTCAGCAGTCTGCAAACACTTTATCTGCAGAGTCCCAAAACAGGCGTTTTCAGCCCATTACCGGCATACGGAAGAAACAGCCGTAAGCACAGGGAAATATCTGCTTCTAAATCCAAAACGCAGCTATGTAACAGAACGGTTGTCAATGTGTGCACTCAACTTGCAGAGTTAAACCCGTGTGTGGATTCAGCAGTCTGCACACACTTTCTCTGGAGAGTCCCAAAACAGGTGTTTTCAGCCCATTACCGGCATAGGGAAGAAACAGCAGTAAGCACAGGGAAATATCTGCCTCTAAATCCAAAACGCAGCTATCTAACAGAACGGTTGTCAATGTGTGCACTCAACTTCCAGAGTTAAACCCGTGTGTGGATTCAGCAGTCTGCAGACACTTTCTCTGCAGAGTCCCAAAACAGGCGTTTTCAGCCCATTACCGGCATGGGGAAGAAACAGCAGTAAGCACAGGGAAATATCTGCTTCTAAATCCAAAACGCAGCTATCTAACAGAACGGTTGTCAATGTGTGCACTCAACTTCCAGAGTTAAACCCGTGTGTGGATTCAGCAGTCTGCAAACACTTTCTCTGCAGAGTCCCAAAACAGGCGTTTTCAGCCCATTACCGGCATACGGAAGAAACAGCAGTAAGCACAGGGAAATATCTGCTTCTAAATCCAAAACGCAGCTATCTAACAGAACGGTTGTCAATGTGTGCACTCAACTTCCAGAGTTAAACCCGTGTGTGGATTCAGCAGTCTGCAAACACTTTCTCTGCAGAGTCCCAAAACAGGCGTTTTCAACCCATTACCGGCATAGGGAAGAAACAGCAGTAAGCACAGGGAAATATCTGCTTCTAAATCCAAAACGCAGCTATCTAACAGAACGGTTGTCAATGTGTGCACTCAACTTCCAGAGTTAAACCCGTGTGTGGATTCAGCAGTCTGCACACACTTTCTCTGCAGAGTCCGAAAACAGGTGTTTTCAGCCCATTACCGGCATAGGGAAGAAACAGCAGTAAGCACAGGGAAATATCTGCTTCTAAATCCAAAACGCAGCTATCTAACAGAACGGTTGTCAATGTGTGCACTCAACTTCCAGAGTTAAACCCGTGTGTGGATTCAGCAGTCTGCACACACTTTCTCTGCAGAGTCCCAAAACAGGCGTTTTCAGCCCATTACCGGCATAGGGAAGAAACATCTGTAAGCACAGGGAAATATCTGCTTCTAAATCCAAAACGCAGCTATCTAACAGAACGGTTGTCAATGTGTGCACTCAACTTCCAGAGTTAAACCCGTGTGTGGATTCAGCAGTCTGCAGACACTTTCTCTGCAGAGTCCCAAAACAGGCGTTTTCAGCCCATTACCGGCATAGGGAAGAAACAGCAATAAGCACAGGGAAATATCTGCTTCTAAATCCAAAACGCAGCTATCTAACAGAACGGTTGTCAATGTGTGCACTCAGCTTCCAGAGTTAAACCCTTGTGTGGATTCAGCAGTCTGCAAACACTTTCTCTGCAGAGTCCCAAAACAGGCGTTTTCAGCCCATTACCCGCATAGGGAAGAAACAGCAGTAAGCACAGGGAAATATCTGTTTCTAAATACAAAACGCAGCTATCTAACAGAACGGTTGTCAATGTGTGCACTCAACTTCCAGAGTTAAACCCGTGTGTGGATTCAACAGTCTGCAAACACTTTCTCTGCAGAGTCCCAAAACAGGCGTTTTCAGCCCATTACCGGCATAGGGAAGAAACAGCAGTTAGCACAGGGAAATATCTGCTTCTAAATCCGAAACACAGCTATCTAACAGAACGGTTGTCAATGTGTGCACTCAACTTCCAGAGTTAAACCCGTGTGTGGATTCAACAGTCTGCAAACACTTTCTCTGCAGAGTCCCAAAACAGGCGTTTTCAGCCCATTACCGGCAAAGGGAAGAAACAGCAGTTAGCACAGGGAAATATCTGCTTCTAAATCCGAAACACAGCTATCTAACAGAACGGTTGTCAATGTGTGCACTCAACTTCCAGAGTTAAACCCGTGTGTGGATTCAGCAGTCTGCAAACACTTTCTCTGCAGAGTCCCAAAACAGGCGTTTTCACCCCTTTACCGGCATAGGGAAGAAACAGCAGTAAGCACAGGGAAATATCTGCTTCTAAATCCGAAACGAAGCTATCTAACAGAACGGTTGTCAATGTGTGCACTCAACTTCCAGAGTTAAACCCGTGTGTGGATTCAGCAGTCTGCACACACTTTCTCTGCAGAGTCCCAAAACAGGCGTTTTCAGCCCATTACCGGCATATGGAAGAAACAGCAGTAAGCACAGGGAAATATCTGCTTCTAAATCCAAAACGCAGCTATCTAACAGAAAGGTTGTCAATGTGTGCACTCAACTTCCAGAGTTAAACCCGTGTGTGGATTCAGCAGTCTGCAAACACTTTCTCTGCAGAGGCCCAAAACAGGCGTTTTCAGCCCGTTACCGGCATATGGAAGAAACAGCAGTAAGCACAGGGAAATATCTGCTTCTAAATCCAAAACGCAGCTATCTAACAGAACGGTTGTCAATGTGTGCACTCAACTTCCAGAGTTAAATCCGTGTGTGGATTCAGAAGTCTACAAACACTTTCTCTGCAGAGTCCCAAAACAGGCGTTTTCAGCCCATTACCGGCATGGGGAAGAAACAGCAGTAAGCACAGGGAAATATCTGCTTCTAAATCCAAAACGCAGCTATCTAACAGAACGGTTGTCAATGTGTGCACTCAACTTCCAGAGTTAAACCCGTGTGTGGATTCAGCAGTCTGCAAACACTTTCTCTGCAGAGTCCCAAAACAGGCGTTTTCAGCCCATTACCGGCATACGGAAGAAACAGCAGTAAGCACAGGGAAATATCTGCTTCTAAATCCAAAACGCAGCTATCTAACAGAACGGTTGTCAATGTGTGCACTCAACTTCCAGAGTTAAACCCGTGTGTGGATTCAGCAGTCTGCAAACACTTTCTCTGCAGAGTCCCAAAACAGGCGTTTTCAACCCATTACCGGCATAGGGAAGAAACAGCAGTAAGCACAGGGAAATATCTGCTTCTAAATCCAAAACGCAGCTATCTAACAGAACGGTTGTCAATGTGTGCACTCAACTTCCAGAGTTAAACCCGTGTGTGGATTCAGCAGTCTGCACACACTTTCTCTGCAGAGTCCGAAAACAGGTGTTTTCAGCCCATTACCGGCATAGGGAAGAAACAGCAGTAAGCACAGGGAAATATCTGCTTCTAAATCCAAAACGCAGCTATCTAACAGAACGGTTGTCAATGTGTGCACTCAACTTCCAGAGTTAAACCCGTGTGTGGATTCAGCAGTCTGCACACACTTTCTCTGCAGAGTCCCAAAACAGGCGTTTTCAGCCCATTACCGGCATAGGGAAGAAACATCTGTAAGCACAGGGAAATATCTGCTTCTAAATCCAAAACGCAGCTATCTAACAGAACGGTTGTCAATGTGTGCACTCAACTTCCAGAGTTAAACCCGTGTGTGGATTCAGCAGTCTGCAGACACTTTCTCTGCAGAGTCCCAAAACAGGCGTTTTCAGCCCATTACCGGCATAGGGAAGAAACAGCAATAAGCACAGGGAAATATCTGCTTCTAAATCCAAAACGCAGCTATCTAACAGAACGGTTGTCAATGTGTGCAATCAGCTTCCAGAGTTAAACCCTTGTGTGGATTCAGCAGTCTGCAAACACTTTCTCTGCAGAGTCCCAAAACAGGCGTTTTCAGTCCATTACCCGCATAGGGAAGAAACAGCAGTAAGCACAGGGAAATATCTGCTTCTAAATACAAAACGCAGCTATCTAACAGAACGGTTGTCAATGTGTGCACTCAACTTCCAGAGTTAAACCCGTGTGTGGATTCAGCAGTCTGCAAACACTTTCTCTGCAGAGTCCCAAAACAGGCGTTTTCAGCCCATTACCGGCATAGGGAAGAAACAGCAGTAAGCACAGGGAAATATCTGCTTCTATATCCAAAACGCAGCTATCTAACAGAACGGTTGTCAATGTGTGCACTCAACTTCCAGAGTTAACCCGTGTGTGGATTCAGCAGTCTGCAAACACTTTCTCTGCAGAGTCCCAAAACAGGCGTTTTCAGCCCATTACCGGCATAGGGAAGAAACAGCAGCAAGCACAGGGAAATATCTGCTTCTAAATCCAAAACGCAGCTATCTAACAGAACGGTTGTCAATGTGTGCACTCAACTTCCAGAGTTAAACCCGTGTGTGGATTCAGCAGTCTGTAAACACTTTCTCTGCAGAGTCCCAAAACAGGCGTTTTCAGCCCATTACCGGCATAGGGAAGAAACAGCAGTAAGCACAGGGAAATATCTGCTTCTAAATCCAAAACGCAGCTATCTAACAGAACGGTTGTCAATGTGTGCACGCAACTTCCAGAGTTAAACCCGTGTGTGGATTCAGCAGTGTGCAAACTCCTTCTCTGCAGAGTCCCAAAACAGGCGTTTTCAGCCCATTACCGGCATATGGAAGAAACAGCAGTAAGCACAGGGAAATATCTGCTTCTAAATCCAAAACGCAGCTATCTAACAGAACGGTTGTCAATGTGTGCACTCAAATTCCAGAGTTAAACCCGTGTGTGGATTCAGCAGTCTGCAAACACATTCTCTGCAGAGTCCCAAAACAGGCGTTTTCAGGCCATTACCGGCATAGGGAAGAAACAGCAGTAAGCACAGGGAAATATCTGCCTCTAAATCCAAAACGCAGCTATCTAACAGAACGGTTGTCAATGTGTGCACTCAACTTCCAGAGTTAACCCGTGTGTGGATTCAGCGGTCTGCAAACACTTTCTCTGCAGAGTCCCAAAACAGGCGTTTTCAGCCCATTACCGGCATAGGGAAGAAACAGCAGTAAGCACAGGGAAATATCTGCTTCTAAATCCAAAACGCAGCTATCTAACAGAACGGTTGTCAATGTGTGCACTCAACTTCCAGAGTTAAACCCGTGTGTGGATTCAGCAGTCTGCAAACACTTTCTCTGCAGAGTCTCAAAACAGGCGTTTTCAACCCATTACCGGCATAGGGAAGAAACAGCAGTAAGCACAGGGAAATATCTGCTTCTAAATCCAAAACGCAGCTATCTAACAGAACGGTTGTCAATGTGTGCACTCAACTTCAAGAGTTAAACCCGTGTGTGGATTCAGCAGTCTGCACACACTTTCTCTGCAGAGTCCCAAAACAGGCGTTTTCAGCCCATTACCGGCATAGAGAAGAAACAGCAGTAAGCACAGGGAAATATCTGCTTCTAAATCCAAAACGCAGCTATCTAACAGAACGGTTGTCAATGTGTGCCCTCAACTTCCAGAGTTAAACACGTGTGTGGATTCAGCAGTCTGCACGCACTGTCTCTGCAGAGTCCCAAAACAGGCGATTTCAGCCCATTACCGGCATAGGGAAGAAACAGCAGTAAGCACAGGGAAATATCTGCTTCTAAATCCAAAACGCAGCTATCTAACAGATCGGTTGTCAATGTGTGCACTCAACTTCCAGAGTTAAACCCGTGTGTGGATTCAGCAGTCTGCAAACACTTTCTCTGCAGAGTCCCAAAACAGGCGTTTTCAGCCCATTACCGGAATAGGGAAGAAACAGCAGTAAGCACAGGGAAATATCTGCTTCTAAATCCAAAACGCAGCTATCTAACAGAACGGTTGTCAATGTGTGCACTCAACTTCCACAGTTAAACCCGTGTGTGAATTCAGCAGTCTGCAAACACTGTCTCTGCAGAGTCCCAAAACAGGCGTTTTCAGCCCATTACCGGCATAGGGAAGAAACAGCAGTAAGCACAGGGAAATATCTGCTTCTAAATCCAAAACGCAGCTATCTAACAGAACGGTTGTCAATGTGTGCACTCAACTTCAAGAGTTAAACCCGTGTGTGGATTCAGCAGTCTGCACACACTTTCTCTGCAGAGTCCCAAAACAGGCGTTTTCAGCCCATTACCGGCATAGGGAAGAAACAGCAGTAAGCACAGGGAAATATCTGCTTCTAAATCCAAAACGCAGCTATCTAACAGAACGGTTGTCAATGTGTGCACTCAACTTCCAGAGGTAAACCCGTGTGTGGATTCAGCAGTCTGCACACACTGTCTCTGCAGAGTCCCAAAACAGGCGATTTCAGCCCATTACCGGCATAGGGAAGAAACAGCAGTAAGCACAGGGAAATATCTGCTTCTAAATCCAAAACGCAGCTATCTAACAGATCGGTTGTCAATGTGTGCACTCAACTTCCAGAGTTAAACCCGTGTGTGGATTCAGCAGTCTGCAAACACTTTCTCTGCAGAGTCCCAAAACAGGCGTTTTCAGCTCATTACCGTCATAGGGAAGAAACAGCAGTAAGCACAGGGAAATATCTGCTTCTAAATCCAAAACGCAGCTATGTAACAGAACGGTTGTCAATGTGTGCACTCAACTTCCAGAGTTAAACCCGTGTGTGGATTCAGCAGTCTGCAAACACTTTCTCTGCAGAGTCCCAAAACAGGCGTTTTCAGCCCATTACCGGCATAGGGAAGAAACAGCAGTAAGCACAGGGAAATATCTGCTTCTAAATCCAAAACGCAGCTATCTAACAGAACGGTTGTCAATGTGTGCACTCAACTTCCAGAGTTAAACCCATGTGTGGATTCAGCAGTCTGCACACACTTTCTCTGCAGAGTCCCAAAACAGGCGTTTTCAACCCATTACCGGCATACGGAAGAAACAGCAGTAAGCACAGGGAAATATCTGCTTCTAAATCCAAAACGCAGCTATCTAACAGAACGGTTGTCAATGTGTGCACTCAACTTCCAGAGTTAACCCGTGTGTGGATTCAGCAGTCTGCACACACTTTCTCTGCAGAGTCCCAAAACAGGCGTTTTGAGCCCATTACCGGCTTATGGAAGAAACAGCAGTAAGCACAGGGAAATATCTGCTTCTAAATCCAAAACGCAGCTATCTAACAGAACGGTTGTCAATGTGTGCACTCAACGTCCAGAGTTAAACCCGTGTGTGGATTCAGCAGTCTGCAAACCCTTTCTGTGCAGAGTCCCAAAAGAGGCGTTTTCAGCCCATTACCGGCATATGGAAGAAACAGCAGTAAGCACAGGGAAATATCTGCTTCTAAATCCAAAACGCAGCTATCTAACAGAACGGTTGTCAATGTGTGCACTCAACTTCCAGAGGTAAACCCGTGTGTGGATTCAGCAGTCTGCAAACACTTTCTCTGCAGAGTCCCAAAACAGGCGTTTTCAGCCCATTACCGGCATAGGGAAGAAACAGCAGTAAGCACAGGGAAATATCTGCTTCTAAATCCAAAACGCAGCTATCTATCAGAATGGTTGTCAATGTGTGCACTCAACTTCCAGAGTTAAACCCGTGTGTGGATTCAGCAGTCTGCAAACACTTTCTCTGCAGAGTACCAAAACAGGCGTTTTCAGCCCATTACCGGCATAGGGAAGAAACAGCAGTAAGCACAGGGAAATATCTGCTTCTAAATCCAAAAGGCAGCTATCTAACAGAACGGTTGTCAATGTGTGCACTCAACTTCCAGAGTTAAACCCGTGTGTGGATTCAGCAGTCTGCAAACACTTTCTCTGCAGAGTCCCAAAACAGGCGTTTTCAGCCCATTACCGGCATAGGGAAGAAACAGCAGTAAGCACAGGGAAATATCTGCTTCTAAATCCAAAACGCAGCTATCTAACAGAACGGTTGTCAATGTGTGCACTCAACTTCCAGAGTTAAACCCGTGTGTGGATTCAGCAGTCTGCACACACTTTCTCTGCAGAGTCCCAAAACAGGCGTTTTCAGCCCATTACCGGCATAGGGAAGAAACAGCAGTAAGCACAGGGAAATATCTGCTTCTAAATCCAAAACGCAGCTATCTAACAGAACGGTTGTCAATGTGTGCACTCAACTTCCAGAGTTAAACCCGTGTGTGGATTCAGCAGTCTGCAAACACTTTCTCTGCAGAGTCCCAAAACAGGCGTTTTCAGCCCATTACCGGCATAGGGAAGAAACAGCAGTAAGCACAGGGAAATATCTGCTTCTAAATCCAAAACGCAGCTATCTAACAGAACGGTTGTCAATGTGTGCACTCAACTTCCAGAGTTAAACCCGTGTGTGGATTCAGCAGTCTGCAGACACTTTCTCTGCAGAGTCCCAAAACAGGCGTTTTCATCCCATTACCGGCATATGGAATAAACAGCAGTAAGCACAGGGAAATATCTGCTTCTAAATCCAAAACGCAGCTATCTAACAGAACGGTTGTCAATGTGTGCACTCAACTTAAAGAGTTAACCCGTGTGTGGATTGAGCAGTCTGCAAACACTTTCTCTGCAGAGTCCCAAAACAGGCGTTTTCAGCCCATTACCGGCATAGGGAAGAAACAGCAGTAAGCACAGGGAAATATCTGCTTCTAAATCCAAAACGCAGCTATCTAACAGAACGGTTGTCAATGTGTGCACTCAACTTCCAGAGTTAAACCCGTGTGTGGATTCAGCATTCTGCAAACACTTTCTCTGCAGAGTCCCAAAACAGGCGTTTTCAGCCCATTACCGGCATAGGGAAGAAACAGCAGTAAGCACAGGGAAATATCTGCTTCTAAATCCAAAACGCAGCTATCTAACAGAACAGTTGTCAATGTGTGCACTCAACTTCCAGAGTTAAACCCGTGTGTGGATTCAGCAGTCTGCAGAGACTTTCTCTGCAGAGTCCCAAAACAGGCGTTTTCAGCCCATTACCGGCATAGGGAAGAAACAGCAGTAAGCACAGGGAAATATCTGCTTCTAAATCCAAAACGCAGCTATCTAACAGAACGGTTGTCAATGTGTGCACTCAACTTCCAGAGTTAAACCCGTGTGTGGATTCAGCAGTCTGCAAACACTTTCTCTGCAGAGTCCCAAAACAGGCGTTTTCAGCCCATTACCGGCATAGGGAAGAAACAGCAGTAAGCACAGGGAAATATCTGCTTCTAAATCCAAAACGCAGCTATCTAACAGAACGGTTGTCAATGTGTGCACTCAACTTCCAGAGTTAAACCCGTGTGCGGATTCAGCAGTCTGCAAACACTTTCTCTGCAGAGTCCCAAAACCGGCGTTTTCAGCTCATTACAGTCATAGGGAAGAAACAGCAGTAAGCACAGGGAAATATTTGCTTCTAAATCCAAAACGCAGCTATCTAACAGAACGGTTGTCAATGTGTGCACTCAATTTCCAGAGTTAACCCGTGTGTGGATTCAGCAGTCTGCACACACTTTCTCTGCAGAGTCCCAAAACAGGCGTTTTGAGCCCATTACCGGCATAGGGAAGAAACAGCAGTAAGCACAGGGAAATATCTGCTTCTAAATCCAAAACGCAGCTATCTAACAGAACGGTTGTCAATGTGTGCACTCAACTTCCAGAGGTAAACCCGTGTGTGGATTCAGCAGTCTGCAGACACTTTCTCTGCAGAGTCCCAAAACAGGCGTTTTCATCCCATTACCGGCATATGGAAGAAACAGCAGTAAGCACAGGGAAATATCTGCTTCTAAATCCAAAACGCAGCTATCTAACAGAACGGTTGTCAATGTGTGCACTCAACTTCCAGAGTTAACCCGTGTGTGGATTGAGCAGTCTGCAAACACTTTCTCTGCAGAGTCCCAAAACAGGCGTTTTCAGCCCATTACCGGCATAGGGAAGAAACAGCAGTAAGCACAGGGAAATATCTGCTTCTAAATCCAAAACGCAGCTATCTAACAGAACGGTTGTCAATGTGTGCACTCAACTTCCAGAGTTAAACCCGTGTGTGGATTCAGCAGTCTGCAAACACTTTCTCTGCAGAGTCCCAAAACAGGCGTTTTCAGCCCATTACCGGCATAGGGAAGAAACAGCAGTAAGCACAGGGAAATATCTGCTTCTAAATCCAAAACGCAGCTATCTAACAGAACAGTTGTCAATGTGTGCACTCAACTTCCAGAGTTAAACCCGTGTGTGGATTCAGCAGTCTGCAAACACTTTCTCTGCAGAGTCCCAAAACAGGCGTTTTCAGCCCATTACCGGCATAGGGAAGAAACAGCAGTAAGCACAGGGAAATATCTGCTTCTAAATCCAAAACGCAGCTATCTAACAGAACGGTTGTCAATGTGTGCACTCAACTTCCAGAGTTAAACCCGTGTGTGGATTCAGCAGTCTGCAAACACATTCTCTGCAGAGTCCCAAAACAGGCGTTTTCAGCCCATTACCGGCATAGGGAAGAAACAGCAGTAAGCACAGGGAAATATCTGCTTCTAAATCCAAAACGTAGCTATCTAACAGAACGGTTGTCAATGTGTGCACTCAACTTCCAGAGTTAAACCCGTGTGTGGATTCAGCAGTCTGCAAACACTTTCTCTGCAGAGTCCCAAAACCGGCGTTTTCAGCTCATTACAGTCATAGGGAAGAAACAGCAGTAAGCACAGGGAAATATTTGCTTCTAAATCCAAAACGCAGCTATCTAACAGAACGGTTGTCAATGTGTGCACTCAATTTCCAGAGTTAACCCGTGTGTGGATTCAGCAGTCTGCACACACTTTCTCTGCAGAGTCCCAAAACAGGCGTTTTGAGCCCATTACCGGCATAGGGAAGAAACAGCAGTAAGCACAGGGAAATATCTGCTTCTAAATCCAAAACGCAGCTATCTAACAGAACGGTTGTCAATGTGTGCACTCAACTTCCAGAGTTAAACCCGTGTGTGGATTCAGCAGTCTGCAAACACTTTCTCTGCAGAGTCCCAAAACAGGCGTTTTCAGCCCATTACCAGCATAGGGAAGAAACAGCAGTAAGCACAGGGAAATATCTGCTTCTAAATCCAAAACGCAGCTATCTAACAGAACGGTTGTCAATGTGTGCACTCAACTTCCAGAGTTAAACCCGTGTGTGGATTCAGCAGTCTGCAGACACTTTCTCTGCAGAGTCCCAAAACAGGCGTTTTCATCCCATTACCGGCATATGGAAGAAACAGCAGTAAGCACAGGGAAATATCTGCTTCTAAATCCAAAACGCAGCTATCTAACAGAACGGTTGTCAATGTGTGCACTCAACTTCCAGAGTTAACCCGTGTGTGGATTGAGCAGTCTGCAAACACTTTCTCTGCAGAGTCCCAAAACAGGCGTTTTCAGCCCATTACCGGCATAGGGAAGAAACAGCAGTAAGCACAGGGAAATATCTGCTTCTAAATCCAAAACGCAGCTATCTAACAGAACGGTTGTCAATGTGTGCACTCAACTTCCAGAGTTAAACCCGTGTGTGGATTCAGCAGTCTGCAAACACTTTCTCTGCAGAGTCCCAAAACAGGCGTTTTCAGCCCATTACCGGCATAGGGAAGAAACAGCAGTAAGCACAGGGAAATATCTGCTTCTAAATCCAAAACGCAGCTATCTAACAGAACAGTTGTCAATGTGTGCACTCAACTTCCAGAGTTAAACCCGTGTGTGGATTCAGCAGTCTGCAAACACTTTCTCTGCAGAGTCCCAAAACAGGCGTTTTCAGCCCATTACCGGCATAGGGAAGAAACAGCAGTAAGCACAGGGAAATATCTGCTTCTAAATCCAAAACGCAGCTATCTAACAGAACGGTTGTCAATGTGTGCACTCAACTTCCAGAGTTAAACCCGTGTGTGGATTCAGCAGTCTGCAAACACATTCTCTGCAGAGTCCCAAAACAGGCGTTTTCAGCCCATTACCGGCATAGGGAAGAAACAGCAGTAAGCACAGGGAAATATCTGCTTCTAAATCCAAAACGCAGCTATCTAACAGAACGGTTGTCAATGTGTGCACTCAACTTCCAGAGTTAAACCCGTGTGTGGATTCAGCAGTCTGCAAACACTTTCTCTGCAGAGTCCCAAAACCGGCGTTTTCAGCTCATTACAGTCATAGGGAAGAAACAGCAGTAAGCACAGGGAAATATTTGCTTCTAAATCCAAAACGCAGCTATCTAACAGAACGGTTGTCAATGTGTGCACTCAATTTCCAGAGTTAAACCCGTGTGTGGATTCAGCAGTCTGCAAACACTTTCTCTGCAGAGTCCCAAAACAGGCGTTTTCAGCCCATTACCGGCATAGGGAAGAAACAGCAGTAAGCACAGGGAAATATCTGCTTCTAAATCCAAAACGCAGCTATCTAACAGAACGGTTGTCAATGTGTGCACTCAACTTCCAGAGTTAAACCCGTGTGTGGATTCAGCAATCTGCAAACACTTTCTCTGCAGAGTCCCAAAACAGGCGTTTTCAGCCCATTACCGGCATAGGGAAGAAACAGCAGTAAGCACAGGGAAATATCTGCTTCTAAATCCAAAACGCAGCTATCTAACAGAACGGTTGTCAATGTGTGCACTCAACTTCCAGAGTTAACCCGTGTGTGGATATAGCAGTCTGCAAACACTTTCTCTGCAGAGTCCCAAAACAGGCGTTTTCAGCCCATTACCGGCATAGGGAAGAAACAGCAGTAAGCACAGGGAAATATCTGCTTCTAAATCCAAAACGCAGCTATCTAACAGAACGGTTGTCAATGTGTGCACTCAACTTCCTGAGTTAAACCCGTGTGTGGATTCAGCAGTCTGCAAACAGTTTCTCTGCAGAGTCCCAAAACAGGCGTTTTCAGCTCATTACAGTCATAGGGAAGAAACAGCAGTAAGCACAGGGAAATATCTGCTTCTAAATCCAAAACGCAGCTATCTAACAGAACGGTTGTCAATGTGTGCACTCAACTTCCAGAGTTAAACCCGTGTGTGGATACAGCAGTCTGCAAACACTTTCTCTGCAGAGGCCCAAAACAGGCGTTTTCAGCCCATTACCGGCATAGGGAAGAAACAGCAGTAAGCACAGGGAAATATCTGCTTCTAAATCCAAAACGCAGCTATCTAACAGAACGGTTCTCAATGTGTGCACTCAACTTCCAGAGTTAAACCCGTGTGTGGATTCAGCAGTCTGCAAACACTTTCTCTGCAGAGTCCCAAAACAGGCGTTTTCATCCCATTACCGGCATAGGGAAGAAACAGCAGTAAGCACAGGGAAATATCTGCTTCTAAATCCAAAACGCAGCTATCTAACAGAACGGTTGGCAATGTGTGCACTCAACTTCCAGAGTTAACCCGTGTGTGGATTCAGCAGTCTGCAAACACTTTCTCTGCAGAGTCCCAAAACAGGCGTTTTCAGCCCATTACCGGCATAGGGAAGAAACAGCAGTAAGCACAGGGAAATATCTGCTTCTAAATCCAAAACGCAGCTATCTAACAGAACGGTTGTCAATGTGTGCACTCAACTTCCAGAGTTAAACCCGTGTGTGGATTCAGCAATCTGCAAACACTTTCTCTGCAGAGTCCCAAAACAGGCGTTTTCAGCCCATTACCGGCATAGGGAAGAAACAGCAGTAAGCACAGGGAAATATCTGCTTCTAAATCCAAAACGCAGCTATCTAACAGAACGGTTGTCAATGTGTGCACTCAACTTCCAGAGTTAACCCGTGTGTGGATATAGCAGTCTGCAAACACTTTCTCTGCAGAGTCCCAAAACAGGCGTTTTCAGCCCATTACCGGCATAGGGAAGAAACAGCAGTAAGCACAGGGAAATATCTGCTTCTAAATCCAAAACGCAGCTATCTAACAGAACGGTTGTCAATGTGTGCACTCAACTTCCTGAGTTAAACCCGTGTGTGGATTCAGCAGTCTGCAAACAGTTTCTCTGCAGAGTCCCAAAACAGGCGTTTTCAGCTCATTACAGTCATAGGGAAGAAACAGCAGTAAGCACAGGGAAATATCTGCTTCTAAATCCAAAACGCAGCTATCTAACAGAACGGTTGTCAATGTGTGCACTCAACTTCCAGAGTTAAACCCGTGTGTGGATACAGCAGTCTGCAAACACTTTCTCTGCAGAGGCCCAAAACAGGCGTTTTCAGCCCATTACCGGCATAGGGAAGAAACAGCAGTAAGCACAGGGAAATATCTGCTTCTAAATCCAAAACGCAGCTATCTAACAGAACGGTTCTCAATGTGTGCACTCAACTTCCAGAGTTAAACCCGTGTGTGGATTCAGCAGTCTGCAAACACTTTCTCTGCAGAGTCCCAAAACAGGCGTTTTCATCCCATTACCGGCATAGGGAAGAAACAGCAGTAAGCACAGGGAAATATCTGCTTCTAAATCCAAAACGCAGCTATCTAACAGAACGGTTGGCAATGTGTGCACTCAACTTCCAGAGTTAACCCGTGTGTGGATTCAGCAGTCTGCAAACACTTTCTCTGCAGAGTCCCAAAACAGGCGGTTTCAGCCCATTACCGGCATAGGGAAGAAACAGCAGTAAGCACAGGGAAATATCTGCTTCTAAATCCAAAACGCAGCTATCTAACAGAACGGTTGTCAATGTGTGCACTCAACTTCCAGAGTTAAACCCGTGTGTGGATTCAGCAGTCTGCAAACACTTTCTCTGCAGAGTCCCAAAACCGGCGTTTTCAGCTCATTACAGTCATAGGGAAGAAACAGCAGTAAGCACAGGGAAATATTTGCTTCTAAATCCAAAACGCAGCTATCTAACAGAACGGTTGTCAATGTGTGCACTCAATTTCCAGAGTTAAACCCGTGTGTGGATTCAGCAGTCTGCAAACACTTTCTCTGCAGAGTCCCAAAACAGGCGTTTTCAGCCCATTACCGGCATAGGGAAGAAACAGCAGTAAGCACAGGGAAATATCTGCTTCTAAATCCAAAACGCAGCTATCTAACAGAACGGTTGTCAATGTGTGCACTCTACTTCCAGAGTTAAACCCGTGTGTGGATTCAGCAATCTGCAAACACTTTCTCTGCAGAGTCCCAAAACAGGCGTTTTCAGCCCATTACCGGCATAGGGAAGAAACAGCAGTAAGCACAGGGAAATATCTGCTTCTAAATCCAAAACGCAGCTATCTAACAGAACGGTTGTCAATGTGTGCACTCAACTTCCAGAGTTAACCCGTGTGTGGATATAGCAGTCTGCAAACACTTTCTCTGCAGAGTCCCAAAACAGGCGTTTTCAGCCCATTACCGGCATAGGGAAGAAACAGCAGTAAGCACAGGGAAATATCTGCTTCTAAATCCAAAACGCAGCTATCTAACAGAACGGTTGTCAATGTGTGCACTCAACTTCCTGAGTTAAACCCGTGTGTGGATTCAGCAGTCTGCAAACAGTTTCTCTGCAGAGTCCCAAAACAGGCGTTTTCAGCTCATTACAGTCATAGGGAAGAAACAGCAGTAAGCACAGGGAAATATCTGCTTCTAAATCCAAAACGCAGCTATCTAACAGAACGGTTGTCAATGTGTGCACTCAACTTCCAGAGTTAAACCCGTGTGTGGATACAGCAGTCTGCAAACACTTTCTCTGCAGAGGCCCAAAACAGGCGTTTTCAGCCCATTACCGGCATAGGGAAGAAACAGCAGTAAGCACAGGGAAATATCTGCTTCTAAATCCAAAACGCAGCTATCTAACAGAACGGTTCTCAATGTGTGCACTCAACTTCCAGAGTTAAACCCGTGTGTGGATTCAGCAGTCTGCAAACACTTTCTCTGCAGAGTCCCAAAACAGGCGTTTTCATCCCATTACCGGCATAGGGAAGAAACAGCAGTAAGCACAGGGAAATATCTGCTTCTAAATCCAAAACGCAGCTATCTAACAGAACGGTTGGCAATGTGTGCACTCAACTTCCAGAGTTAACCCGTGTGTGGATTCAGCAGTCTGCAAACACTTTCTCTGCAGAGTCCCAAAACAGGCGGTTTCAGCCCATTACCGGCATAGGGAAGAAACAGCAGTAAGCACAGGGAAATATCTGCTTCTAAATCCAAAACGCAGCTATCTAACAGAACGGTTGTCAATGTGTGCACTCAACTTCCAGAGTTAAACCCGTGTGTGGATTCAGCAGTCTGCAAACACTTTCTCTGCAGAGTCCCAAAACAGGCGTTTTCAGCCCATTACCGGCATAGGGAAGAAACAGCAGTAAGCACTGGGAAATATCTGCTTCTAAATCCAAAACGCAGCTATCTAACAGAACGGTTGTCAATGTGTGCACTCAATTTCCAGAGTTAAACCCGTGTGTGGATTCAGCAGTCTGCAAACACTTTCTCTGCAGAGTCCCAAAACAGGCGTTTTCAGCCCATTACCGGCATAGGGAAGAAACAGCAGTAAGCACAGGGAAATATCTGCTTCTAAATCCAAAACGCAGCTATCTAACAGAACGGTTGTCAATGTGTGCACTCAACTTCCAGAGTTAAACCCGTGTGTGGATTCAGCAGTCTGCAAACACTTTCTCTGCAGAGTCCCAAAACAGGCGTTTTCAACCCATTACCGGCATAGGGAAGAAACAGCAGTAAGCACAGGGAAAGATCTGCTTCTAAATCCAAAACGCAGCTATCTAACAGAACGGTTGTCAATGTGTGCACTCAACTTCAAGAGTTAAACCCGTGTGTGGATTCAGCAGTCTGCACACACTTTCTCTGCAGAGTCCCAAAACAGGCGTTTTCAGCCCATTACCGGCATAGAGAAGAAACAGCAGTAAGCACAGGGAAATATCTGCTTCTAAATCCAAAACGCAGCTATCTAACAGAACGGTTGTCAATGTGTGCACTCAACTTCCAGAGTTAAACCCGTGTGTGGATTCAGCAGTCTGCACACACTGTCTCTGCAGAGTCCCCAAAACAGGCGATTTCAGCCCATTACCGGCATAGGGAAGAAACAGCAGTAAGCACAGGGAAATATCTGCTTCTAAATCCAAAACGCAGCTATCTAACAGATCGGTTGTCAATGTGTGCACTCAACTTCCAGAGTTAAACCCGTGTGTGGATTCAGCAGTCTGCACACACTTTCTCTGCAGAGTCCCAAAACAGGCGTTTTCAGCCCATTACCGGCATAGGGAAGAAACAACAGTAAGCACAGGGAAATATCTGCTTCTAAATCCAAAACGCAGCTATCTAACAGAACGGTTGTCAATGTGTGCACTCAACTTCCAGAGTTAAACCCGTGTGTGGATTCAGCAGTCTGCAAACACTTTCTCTGCAGAGTCCCAAAACCGGCGTTTTCAGCTCATTACAGTCATAGGGAAGAAACAGCAGTAAGCACAGGGAAATATTTGCTTCTAAATCCAAAACGCAGCTATCTAACAGAACGGTTGTCAATGTGTGCACTCAATTTCCAGAGTTAAACCCGTGTGTGGATTCAGCAGTCTGCAAACACTTTCTCTGCAGAGTCCCAAAACAGGCGTTTTCAGCCCATTACCGGCATAGGGAAGAAACAGCAGTAAGCACAGGGAAATATCTGCTTCTAAATCCAAAACGCAGCTATCTAACAGAACGGTTGTCAATGTGTGCACTCAACTTCCAGAGTTAAACCCGTGTGTGGATTCAGCAGTCTGCAAACACTTTCTCTGCAGAGTCCCAAAACAGGCGTTTTCAGCCCATTACCGGCATAGGGAAGAAACAGCAGTAAGCACAGGGAAATATCTGCTTCTAAATCCAAAACGCAGCTATCTAACAGAACGGTTGTCAATGTGTGCACTCAACTTCCAGAGTTAACCCGTGTGAGGATATAGCAGTCTGCAAACACTTTCTCTGCAGAGTCCCAAAACAGGCGTTTTCAGCCCATTACCGGCATAGGGAAGAAACAGCAGTAAGCACAGGGAAATATCTGCTTCTAAATCCAAAACGCAGCTATCTAACAGAACGGTTGTCAATGTGTGCACTCAACTTCCTGAGTTAAACCCGTGTGTGGATTCAGCAGTCTGCAAACACTTTCTCTGCAGAGTCCCAAAACAGGCGTTTTCAGCTCATTACAGTCATAGGGAAGAAACAGCAGTAAGCACAGGGAAATATCTGCTTCTAAATCCAAAACGCAGCTATCTAACAGAACGGTTGTCAATGTGTGCACTCAACTTCCAGAGTTAAACCCATGTGTGGATTCAGCAGTCTGCAAACACTTTCTCTGCAGAGTCCCAAAACAGGCGTTTTCAGCCCATTACCGGCATAGGGAAGAAACAGCAGTAAGCACAGGGAAATATCTGCTTCTAAATCCAAAACGCAGCTATCTAACACAACGGTTCTCAATGTGTGCACTCAACTTCCAGAGTTAAACCCGTGTGTGGATTCAGCAGTCTGCAAACACTTTCTCTGCAGAGTCCCAAAACAGGCGTTTTCATCCCATTACCGGCATAGGGAAGAAACAGCAGTAAGCACAGGGAAATATCTGCTTCTAAATCCAAAACGCAGCTATCTAACAGAACGGTTGTCAATGTGTGCACTCAACTTCCAGAGTTAACCCGTGTGTGGATTCAGCAGTCTGCAAACACTTTCTCTGCAGAGTCCCAAAACAGGCGGTTTCAGCCCATTACCGGCATAGGGAAGAAACAGCAGTAAGCACAGGGAAATATCTGCTTCTAAATCCAAAACGCAGCTATCTAACAGAACGGTTGTCAATGTGTGCACTCAACTTCCAGAGTTAAACCCGTGTGTGGATTCAGCAGTCTGCAAACACTTTCTCTGCAGAGTCCCAAAACAGGCGTTTTCAGCCCATTACCGGCATAGGGAAGAAACAGCAGTAAGCACTGGGAAATATCAGCTTCTAAATCCAAAACGCAGCTATCTAACAGAACGGTTGTCAATGTGTGCACTCAATTTCCAGAGTTAAACCCGTGTGTGGATTCAGCCAGTCTGCAAACACTTTCTCTGCAGAGTCCCAAAACAGGCGTTTTCAGCCCATTACCGGCATAGGGAAGAAACAGCAGTAAGCACAGGGAAATATCTGCTTCTAAATCCAAAACGCAGCTATCTAACAGAACGGTTGTCAATGTGTGCACTCAACTTCCAGAGTTAAACCCGTGTGTGGATTCAGCAGTCTGCAAACACTTTCTCTGCAGAGTCCCAAAACAGGCGTTTTCAACCCATTACCGGCATAGGGAAGAAACAGCAGTAAGCACAGGGAAAGATCTGCTTCTAAATCCAAAACGCAGCTATCTAACAGAACGGTTGTCAATGTGTGCACTCAACTTCAAGAGTTAAACCCGTGTGTGGATTCAGCAGTCTGCACACACTTTCTCTGCAGAGTCCCAAAACAGGCGTTTTCAGCCCATTACCGGCATAGGGAAGAAACAGCAGTAAGCACAGGGAAATATCTGCTTCTAAATCCAAAACGCAGCTATCTAACACAACGGTTCTCAATGTGTGCACTCAACTTCCAGACTTAAACCCGTGTGTGGATTCAGCAGTCTGCAAACACTTTCTCTGCAGAGTCCCAAAACAGGCGTTTTCATCCCATTACCGGCATAGGGAAGAAACAGCAGTAAGCACAGGGAAATATCTGCTTCTAAATCCAAAACGCAGCTATCTAACAGAACGGTTGTCAATGTGTGCACTCAACTTCCAGAGTTAACCCGTGTGTGGATTCAGCAGTCTGCAAACACTTTCTCTGCAGAGTCCCAAAACAGGCGGTTTCAGCCCATTACCGGCATAGGGAAGAAACAGCAGTAAGCACAGGGAAATATCTGCTTCTAAATCCAAAACGCAGCTATCTAACAGAACGGTTGTCAATGTGTGCACTCAACTTCCAGAGTTAAACCCGTGTGTGGATTCAGCAGTCTGCAAACACTTTCTCTGCAGAGTCCCAAAACAGGCGTTTTCAGCCCATTACCGGCATAGGGAAGAAACAGCAGTAAGCACTGGGAAATATCAGCTTCTAAATCCAAAACGCAGCTATCTAACAGAACGGTTGTCAATGTGTGCACTCAATTTCCAGAGTTAAACCCGTGGGTGGATTCAGCAGTCTGCAAACACTTTCTCTGCAGAGTCCCAAAACAGGCGTTTTCAGCCCGATTACCGGCATAGGGAAGAAACAGCAGTAAGCACAGGGAAATATCTGCTTCTAAATCCAAAACGCAGCTATCTAACAGAACGGTTGTCAATGTGTGCACTCAACTTCCAGAGTTAAACCCGTGTGTGGATTCAGCAGTCTGCAAACACTTTCTCTGCAGAGTCCCAAAACAGGCGTTTTCAACCCATTACCGGCATAGGGAAGAAACAGCAGTAAGCACAGGGAAAGATCTGCTTCTAAATCCAAAACGCAGCTATCTAACAGAACGGTTGTCAATGTGTGCACTCAACTTCAAGAGTTAAACCCGTGTGTGGATTCAGCAGTCTGCACACACTTTCTCTGCAGAGTCCCAAAACAGGCGTTTTCAGCCCATTACCGGCATAGGGAAGAAACAGCAGTAAGCACAGGGAAATATCTGCTTCTAAATCCAAAACGCAGCTATCTAACAGAACGGTTGTCAATGTGTGCACTCAACTTCCTGAGTTAAAGCCCGTGTGTGGATTCAGCAGTCTGCAAACACTTTCTCTGCAGAGTCCCAAAACAGGCGTTTTCAGCTCATTACAGTCATAGGGAAGAAACAGCAGTAAGCACAGGGAAATATCTGCTTCTAAATCCAAAACGCAGCTATCTAACAGAACGGTTGTCAATGTGTGCACTCAACTTCCAGAGTTAAACCCGTGTGTGGATTCAGCAGTCTGCAAACACTTTCTCTGCAGAGTCCCAAAAGAGGCGTTTTCAGCCCATTACCGGCATAGGGAAGAAACAGCAGTAAGCACAGGGAAATATCTGCTTCTAAATCCAAAACGCAGCTATCTAACAGAACGGTTCTCAATGTGTGCACTCAACTTCCAGAGTTAAACCCGTGTGTGGATTCAGCAGTCTGCAAACACTTTCTCTGCAGAGTCCCAAAACAGGCGTTTTCATCCCATTACCGGCATAGGGAAGAAACAGCAGTAAGCACAGGGAAATATCTGCTTCTAAATCCAAAACGCAGCTATCTAACAGAACGGTTGTCAATGTGTGCACTCAACTTCCAGAGTTAACCCGTGTGTGGATTCAGCAGTCTGCAAACACTTTCTCCAGAGTCCCAAAACAGGCGGTTTCAGCCCATTATCGGCATAGGGAAGAAACAGCAGTAAGCACAGGGAAATATCTGCTTCTAAATCCAAAACGCAGCTATCTAACAGAACGGTTGTCAATGTGTGCACTCAACTTCCAAAGTTAAACCCGTGTGTGGATTCAGCTTTCTGCAAACACTTTCTCTGCAGAGTCCCAAAACAGGCGTTTTCAGCCCATTACCGGCATAGGGAAGAAACAGCAGTAGCACTGGGAAATATCTGCTTCTAAATCCAAAACGCAGCTATCTAACAGAACGGTTGTCAATGTGTGCACTCAATTTCCAGAGTTAAACCCGTGTGTGGATTCAGCAGTCTGCAAACACTTTCTCTGCAGAGTCCCAAAACAGGCGTTTTCAGCCCATTACCGGCATAGGGAAGAAACAGCAGTAAGCACAGGGAAATATCTGCTTCTAAATCCAAAACGCAGCTATCTAACAGAACGGTTGTCAATGTGTGCACTCAACTTCCAGAGTTAAAACCCGTGTGTGGATTCAGCAGTCTGCAAACACTTTCTCTGCAGAGTCCCAAAACAGGCGTTTTCAGCCCATTACCGGCATAGGGAAGAAACAGCAGTAAGCACAGGGAAATATCTGCTTCTAAATCCAAAACGCAGCTATCTAACAGAACGGTTGTCAATGTGTGCACTCAACTTCCAGAGTTAAACCCGTGTGTGGATTCAGCAGTCTGCAAACACTTTCTCTGCAGAGTCCCAAAACAGGCGTTTTCAACCCATTACCGGCATAGGGAAGAAACAGCAGTAAGCACAGGGAAAGATCTGCTTCTAAATCCAAAACGCAGCTATCTAACAGAACGGTTGTCAATGTGTGCACTCAACTTCAGAGTTAAACCCGTGTGTGGATTCAGCAGTCTGCACACACTTTCTCTGCAGAGTCCCAAAACAGGCGTTTTCAGCCCATTACCGGCATAGGGAAGAAACAGCAGTAAGCACAGGGAAATATCTGCTTCTAAATCCAAAACGCAGCTATCTAACAGAACGGTTGTCAATGTGTGCATTCAACTTCCAGAGTTAACCCGTGTGTGGATTCAGCAGTCTGCAAACACTTTCTCTGCAGAGTCCCAAAACAGGCGGTTTCAGCCCATTACCGGCATAGGGAAGAAACAGCAGTAAGCACAGGGAAATATCTGCTTCTAAATCCAAAACGCAGCTATCTAACAGAACGGTTGTCAATGTGTGCACTCAACTTCCAGAGTTAAACCCGTGTGTGGATTCAGCAGTCTGCAAACACTTTCTCTGCAGAGTCCCAAAACAGGCGTTTTCAGCCCATTACCGGCATAGGGAAGAAACAGCAGTAAGCACTGGGAAATATCTGCTTCTAAATCCAAAACGCAGCTATCTAACAGAACGGTTGTCAATGTGTGCACTCAATTTCCAGAGTTAAACCCGTGTGTGGATTCAGCAGTCTGCAAACACTTTCTCTGCAGAGTCCCAAAACAGGCGTTTTCAGCCCATTACCGGCATAGGGAAGAAACAGCAGTAAGCACAGGGAAATATCTGCTTCTAAATCCAAAACGCAGCTATCTAACAGAACGGTTGTCAATGTGTGCACTCAACTTCCAGAGTTAAACCCGTGTGTGGATTCAGCAGTCTGCAAACACTTTCTCTGCAGAGTCCCAAAACAGGCGTTTTCAACCCATTACCGGCATAGGGAAGAAACAGCAGTAAGCACAGGGAAAGATCTGCTTCTAAATCCAAAACGCAGCTATCTAACAGAACGGTTGTCAATGTGTGCACTCAACTTCAAGAGTTAAACCCGTGTGTGGATTCAGCAGTCTGCACACACTTTCTCTGCAGAGTCCCAAAACAGGCGTTTTCAGCCCATTACCGGCATAGAGAAGAAACAGCAGTAAGCACAGGGAAATATCTGCTTCTAAATCCAAAACGCAGCTATCTAACAGAACGGTTGTCAATGTGTGCACTCAACTTTCAGAGTTAAACCCGTGTGTGGATTCAGCAGTCTGCACACACTGTCTCTGCAGAGTCCCAAAACAGGCGATTTCAGCCCATTACCGGCATAGGGAAGAAACAGCAGTAAGCACAGGGAAATATCTGCTTCTAAATCCAAAACGCAGCTATCTAACAGATCGGTTGTCAATGTGTGCACTCAACTTCCAGAGTTAAACCCGTGTGTGGATTCAGCAGTCTGCAAACACTTTCTCTGCAGAGTCCCAAAACAGGCGTTTTCAGCTCATTACAGTCATAGGGAAGAAACAGCAGTAAGCACAGGGAAATATTTGCTTCTAAATCCAAAACGCAGCTATCTAACAGAACGGTTGTCAATGTGTGCACTCAATTTCCAGAGTTAAACCCGTGTGTGGATTCAGCAGTCTGCAAACACTTTCTCTGCAGAGTCCCAAAACAGGCGTTTTCAGCCCATTACCGGCATAGGGAAGAAACAGCAGTAAGCACAGGGAAATATCTGCTTCTAAATCCAAAACGCAGCTATCTAACAGAACGGTTGTCAATGTGTGCACTCAACTTCCAGAGTTAAACCCGTGTGTGGATTCAGCAGTCTGCAAACACTTTCTCTGCAGAGTCCCAAAACAGGCGTTTTCAGCCCATTACCGGCATAGGGAAGAAACAGCAGTAAGCACAGGGAAATATCTGCTTCTAAATCCAAAACGCAGCTATCTAACAGAACGGTTGTCAATGTGTGCACTCAACTTCCAGAGTTAACCCGTGTGTGGATATAGCAGTCTGCAAACACTTTCTCTGCAGAGTCCCAAAACAGGCGTTTTCAGCCCATTACCGGCATAGGGAAGAAACAGCAGTAAGCACAGGGAAATATCTGCTTCTAAATCCAAAACGCAGCTATCTAACAGAACGGTTGTCAATGTGTGCACTCAACTTCCTGAGTTAAACCCGTGTGTGGATTCAGCAGTCTGCAAACACTTTCTCTGCAGAGTCCCAAAACAGGCGTTTTCAGCTCATTACAGTCATAGGGAAGAAACAGCAGTAAGCACAGGGAAATATCTGCTTCTAAATCCAAAACGCAGCTATCTAACAGAACGGTTGTCAATGTGTGCACTCAACTTCCAGAGTTAAACCCGTGTGTGGATTCAGCAGTCTGCAAACACTTTCTCTGCAGAGTCCCAAAACAGGCGTTTTCAGCCCATTACCGGCATAGGGAAGAAACAGCAGTAAGCACAGGGAAATATCTGCTTCTAAATCCAAAACGCAGCTATCTAACAGAACGGTTCTCAATGTGTCCACTCAACTTCCAGAGTTAAACCCGTGTGTGGATTCAGCAGTCTGCAAACACTTTCTCTGCAGAGTCCCAAAACAGGCGGTTTCAGCCCATTACCGGCATAGGGAAGAAACAGCAGTAAGCACAGGGAAATATCTGCTTCTAAATCCAAAACGCAGCTATCTAACAGAACGGTTCTCAATGTGTCCACTCAACTTCCAGAGTTAAACCCGTGTGTGGATTCAGCAGTCTGCAAACACTTTCTCTGCAGAGTCCCAAAACAGGCGGTTTCAGCCCATTACCGGCATAGGGAAGAAACAGCAGTAAGCACAGGGAAATATCTGCTTCTAAATCCAAAACGCAGCTATCTAACAGAACGGTTGTCAATGTGTGCACTCAACTTCCAGAGTTAAACCCGTGTGTGGATTCAGCAGTCTGCAAACACTTTCTCTGCAGAGTCCCAAAACAGGCGTTTTCAGCCCATTACCGGCATAGGGAAGAAACAGCAGTAAGCACTGGGAAATATCTGCTTCTAAATCCAAAACGCAGCTATCTAACAGAACGGTTGTCAATGTGTGCACTCAATTTCCAGAGTTAAACCCGTGTGTGGATTCAGCAGTCTGCAAACACTTTCTCTGCAGAGTCCCAAAACAGGCGTTTTCAGCCCATTACCGGCATAGGGAAGAAACAGCAGTAAGCACAGGGAAATATCTGCTTCTAAATCCAAAACGCAGCTATCTAACAGAACGGTTGTCAATGTGTGCACTCAACTTCCAGAGTTAAACCCGTGTGTGGATTCAGCAGTCTGCAAACACTTTCTCTGCAGAGTCCCAAAACAGGCGTTTTCAACCCATTACCGGCATAGGGAAGAAACAGCAGTAAGCACAGGGAAAGATCTGCTTCTAAATCCAAAACGCAGCTATCTAACAGAACGGTTGTCAATGTGTGCACTCAACTTCAAGAGTTAAACCCGTGTGTGGATTCAGCAGTCTGCACACACTTTCTCTGCAGAGTCCCAAAACAGGCGTTTTCAGCCCATTACCGGCATAGGGAAGAAACAGCAGTAAGCACAGGGAAATATCTGCTTCTAAATCCAAAACGCAGCTATCTAACAGAACGGTTGTCAATGTGTGCACTCAACTTCCAGAGTTAAACCCGTGTGTGGATTCAGCAGTCTGCACACACTGTCTCTGCAGAGTCCCAAAACAGGCGTTTTCAGCCCATTACCGGCATAGGGAAGAAACAGCAGTAAGCACAGGGAAATATCTGCTTCTAAATCCAAAACGCAGCTATCTAACAGAACGGTTGTCAATGTGTGCACTCAACTTCCTGAGTTAAACCCGTGTGTGGATTCAGCAGTCTGCAAACACTTTCTCTGCAGAGTCCCAAAACAGGCGTTTTCAGCTCATTACAGTCATAGGGAAGAAACAGCAGTAAGCACAGGGAAATATCTGCTTCTAAATCCAAAACGCAGCTATCTAACAGAACGGTTGTCAATGTGTGCACTCAACTTCCAGAGTTAAACCCGTGTGTGGATTCAGCAGTCTGCAAACACTTTCTCTGCAGAGTCCCAAAACAGGCGTTTTCAGCCCATTAC
Source organism: Aotus nancymaae (assembly GCF_030222135.1). Taxonomy (NCBI): domain Eukaryota; kingdom Metazoa; phylum Chordata; class Mammalia; order Primates; family Aotidae; genus Aotus; species Aotus nancymaae. The sequence goes on from NW_026988793.1 coordinate 153,559, forward strand.
CGGCATAGGGAAGAAACAGCAGTAAGCACAGGGAAATATCTGCTTCTAAATCCAAAACGCAGCTATCTAACAGAACGGTTCTCAATGTGTGCACTCAACTTCCAGAGTTAAACCCGTGTGTGGATTCAGCAGTCTGCAAACACTTTCTCTGCAGAGTCCCAAAACAGGCGTTTTCATCCCATTACCGGCATAGGGAAGAAACAGCAGTAAGCACAGGGAAATATCTGCTTCTAAATCCAAAACGCAGCTATCTAACAGAACGGTTGTCAATGTGTGCACTCAACTTCCAGAGTTAACCCGTGTGTGGATTCAGCAGTCTGCAAACACTTTCTCTGCAGAGTCCCAAAACAGGCGGTTTCAGCCCATTACCGGCATAGGGAAGAAACAGCAGTAAGCACAGGGAAATATCTGCTTCTAAATCCAAAACGCAGCTATCTAACAGAACGGTTGTCAATGTGTGCACTCAACTTCCAGAGTTAAACCCGTGTGTGGATTCAGCAGTCTGCAAACACTTTCTCTGCAGAGTCCCAAAACAGGCGTTTTCAGCCCATTACCGGCATAGGGAAGAAACAGCAGTAAGCACTGGGAAATATCTGCTTCTAAATCCAAAACGCAGCTATCTAACAGAACGGTTGTCAATGTGTGCACTCAATTTCCAGAGTTAAACCCGTGTGTGGATTCAGCAGTCTGCAAACACTTTCTCTGCAGAGTCCCAAAACAGGCGTTTTCAGCCCATTACCGGCATAGGGAAGAAACAGCAGTAAGCACAGGGAAATATCTGCTTCTAAATCCAAAACGCAGCTATCTAACAGAACGGTTGTCAATGTGTGCACTCAACTTCCAGAGTTAAACCCGTGTGTGGATTCAGCAGTCTGCAAACACTTTCTCTGCAGAGTCCCAAAACAGGCGTTTTCAACCCATTACCGGCATAGGGAAGAAACAGCAGTAAGCACAGGGAAAGATCTGCTTCTAAATCCAAAACGCAGCTATCTAACAGAACGGTTGTCAATGTGTGCACTCAACTTCAAGAGTTAAACCCGTGTGTGGATTCAGCAGTCTGCACACACTTTCTCTGCAGAGTCCCAAAACAGGCGTTTTCAGCCCATTACCGGCATAGAGAAGAAACAGCAGTAAGCACAGGGAAATATCTGCTTCTAAATCCAAAACGCAGCTATCTAACAGAACGGTTGTCAATGTGTGCACTCAACTTCCAGAGTTAAACCCGTGTGTGGATTCAGCAGTCTGCACACACTGTCTCTGCAGAGTCCCAAAACAGGCGATTTCAGCCCATTACCGGCATAGGGAAGAAACAGCAGTAAGCACAGGGAAATATCTGCTTCTAAATCCAAAACGCAGCTATCTAACAGATCGGTTGTCAATGTGTGCACTCAACTTCCAGAGTTAAACCCGTGTGTGGATTCAGCAGTCTGCAAACACTTTCTCTGCAGAGTCCCAAAACAGGCGTTTTCAGCCCATTACCGGCATAGGGAAGAAACAGCAGTAAGCACAGGGAAATATCTGCTTCTAAATCCAAAACGCAGCTATCTAACAGAACGGTTGTCAATGTGTGCACTCAACTTCCAGAGTTAACCCGTGTGTGGATATAGCAGTCTGCAAACACTTTCTCTGCAGAGTCCCAAAACAGGCGTTTTCAACCCATTACCGGCATAGGGAAGAAACAGCAGTAAGCACAGGGAAAGATCTGCTTCTAAATCCAAAACGCAGCTATCTAACAGAACGGTTGTCAATGTGTGCACTCAACTTCAAGAGTTAAACCCGTGTGTGGATTCAGCAGTCTGCACACACTTTCTCTGCAGAGTCCCAAAACAGGCGTTTTCAGCCCATTACCGGCATAGGGAAGAAACAGCAGTAAGCACAGGGAAATATCTGCTTCTAAATCCAAAACGCAGCTATCTAACAGAACGGTTGTCAATGTGTGCACTCAACTTCCAGAGTTAAACCCGTGTGTGGATTCAGCAGTCTGCAAACACTTTCTCTGCAGAGTCCCAAAACAGGCGTTTTCAGCCCATTACCGGCATAGGGAAGAAACAGCAGTAAGCACTGGGAAATATCTGCTTCTAAATCCAAAACGCAGCTATCTAACAGAACGGTTGTCAATGTGTGCACTCAATTTCCAGAGTTAAACCCGTGTGTGGATTCAGCAGTCTGCAAACACTTTCTCTGCAGAGTCCCAAAACAGGCGTTTTCAGCCCATTACCGGCATAGGGAAGAAACAGCAGTAAGCACAGGGAAATATCTGCTTCTAAATCCAAAACGCAGCTATCTAACAGAACGGTTGTCAATGTGTGCACTCAACTTCCAGAGTTAAACCCGTGTGTGGATTCAGCAGTCTGCAAACACTTTCTCTGCAGAGTCCCAAAACAGGCGTTTTCAACCCATTACCGGCATAGGGAAGAAACAGCAGTAAGCACAGGGAAAGATCTGCTTCTAAATCCAAAACGCAGCTATCTAACAGAACGGTTGTCAATGTGTGCACTCAACTTCAAGAGTTAAACCCGTGTGTGGATTCAGCAGTCTGCACACACTTTCTCTGCAGAGTCCCAAAACAGGCGTTTTCAGCCCATTACCGGCATAGAGAAGAAACAGCAGTAAGCACAGGGAAATATCTGCTTCTAAATCCAAAACGCAGCTATCTAACAGAACGGTTGTCAATGTGTGCACTCAACTTCCAGAGTTAAACCCGTGTGTGGATTCAGCAGTCTGCACACACTGTCTCTGCAGAGTCCCAAAACAGGCGATTTCAGCCCATTACCGGCATAGGGAAGAAACAGCAGTAAGCACAGGGAAATATCTGCTTCTAAATCCAAAACGCAGCTATCTAACAGAACGGTTGTCAATGTGTGCACTCAACTTCCTGAGTTAAACCCGTGTGTGGATTCAGCAGTCTGCAAACACTTTCTCTGCAGAGTCCCAAAACAGGCGTTTTCAGCTCATTACAGTCATAGGGAAGAAACAGCAGCAAGCACAGGGAAATATCTGCTTCTAAATCCAAAACGCAGCTATCTAACAGAACGGTTCTCAATGTGTGCACTCAACTTCCAGAGTTAAACCCGTGTGTGGATTCAGCAGTCTGCACACACTGTCTCTGCAGAGTCCCAAAACAGGCGTTTTCAGCCCATTACCGGCATAGGGAAGAAACAGCAGTAAGCACAGGGAAATATCTGCTTCTAAATCCAAAACGCAGCTATCTAACAGAACGGTTGTCAATGTGTGCACTCAACTTCCTGAGTTAAACCCGTGTGTGGATTCAGCAGTCTGCAAACACTTTCTCTGCAGAGTCCCAAAACAGGCGTTTTCAGCTCATTACAGTCATAGGGAAGAAACAGCAGTAAGCACAGGGAAATATCTGCTTCTAAATCCAAAACGCAGCTATCTAACAGAACGGTTGTCAATGTGTGCACTCAACTTCCAGAGTTAAACCCGTGTGTGGATTCAGCAGTCTGCAGACTCTTTCTCTGCAGAGTCCCAAAACAGGCGTTTTCAGCCCATACCCGGCATAGGGAAGAAACAGCAGTAAGCACAGGGAAATATCTGCTTCTAAATCCAAAACGCAGCTATCTAACAGAACGGTTGTCAATGTGTGCACTCAACTTCCAGAGTTAAACCCGTGTGTGGATTCAGCAGTCTGCGAACACTTTCTCTGCAGAGTCCCAAAACAGGCGTTTTCAGCCCATTACCGGCATATGGAAGAAACAGCAGTAAGCACTGGCAAATATCTGTTTCTAAATCCAAAACGCAGCTATCTAACAGAACGGTTGTCAATGTGTGCACTCAACTTCCAGAGTTAAACCCGTGTGTGGATTCAGCAGTCTGCAGACACTTTCTCTGCAGAGTCCCAAAACAGGCGTTTTCAGCCCATTACCTGCATACGGAAGAAACAGCAGTAAGCACAGGGAAATATCTGCTTCTAAATCCAAAACGCAGCTATCTAACAGAACAGTTGTCAATGTGTGCACTCAACTTCCAGAGTTAAACTCGTGTGTGGATTCCGCAGTCTGCAGACACTTTCTCTGCAGAGTCCCAAAACAGGCGTTTTCAGCCCATTACCGGCCTAGGGAAGAAACAGCAGTAAGCACAGGGAAATATCTGCTTCTAAATCCAAAACGCAGCTATCTAACAGAACGGTTGTCAAGGTGTGCACTCAACTTCCAGAGTTAAATCCGTGTGTGGATTCAGCAGTCTGCAAACACTTTCTCTGCAGAGTCCCAAAACAGGCGTTTTCAGCCCATTACCGGCATAGGGAAGAAACAGCAGTAAGCACAGGGAAATATCTGCCTCTAAATCCAAAACGCAGCTATCTAACAAAACGGTTGTCAATGTGTGCACTCAACTTCCATAGTTAAACCTGTGTGTGGATTCAGCAGTCTGCAAACACTTTCTCTGCAGAGTCCCAAAACAGGCGTTTTCAGCCCATTACCAGCATATGGAAGAAACAGCAGTAAGCACAGGGAAATATCTGCTTCTAAATCCAAAACGCAGCTATCTAACAGAACGGTTGTCAATGTGTGCACTCAACTTCCAGAGTTAAACCCGTGTGTGGATTCAGCAGTCCGCAAACACTTTCTCTGCAGAGTCCCAAAACAGGCGTTTTCAGCCCATTACCGGCATAGGGAAGAAACAGCAGTAAGCACAGGGAAATATCTGCTTCTAAATCCGAAACGCAGCTATCTAACAGAACGGTTGTCAATGTGTGCACTCAACTTCCAGAGTTAAACCCGTGTGTGGATTCAGCAGTCTGCAGACACTTTCTCTGCAGAGTCCCAAAACAGGCGTTTTCAGCCCATTACCGGCATATGGAAGAAACAGCAGTAAGCACAGGGAAATATCTGCTTCTAAATCCGAAACGCAGCTATCTAACAGAACGGTTGTCAATGTGTGCACTCAACTTCCAGAGTTAAACCCGTGTGTGGATTCAGCAGTCTGCAGACACTTTCTCTGCAGAGTCCCAAAACAGGCGTTTTCAGCCCATTACCGGCATAGGGAAGAAACAGCAGTAAGCACAGGGAAATATCTGCTGCTAAATCCAAAACGCAGCTATCTAACAGAACGGTTGTCAATGTGTGCACTCAACTTCCAGAGTTAAACCCGTGTGTGGATTCAGCAGTCTGCGAAGACTTTCTCTGCAGAGTCCCAAAACAGGCGTTTTCAACCCATTACCGGCATATGGAAGAAACAGCAGTAAGCACTGGGAAATATCTGTTTCTAAATCCAAAACGCAGCTATCTAACAGAACGGTTGTCAATGTGTGCACTCAACTTCCAGAGTTAAACCCGTGTGTGGATTCAGCAGTCTGCAGACACTTTCTCTGCAGAGTCCCAAAACAGGCGTTTTCAGCCCATTACCGGGATAAGGAAGAAACAGCAGTAAGCACAGGGAAATATCTGCTTCTAAATCCAAAACGCAGCTATCTAACAGAACGGTTGTCAATGTGTGCACTCAACTTCCAGAGGTAAACTCGTGTGTGGATTCCGCAGTCTGCAGACACTTTCTCTGCAGAGTCCCAAAACAGGCGTTTTAAGCCCATTACCGGCCTAGGGAAGAAACAGCAGTAAGCACAGGGAAATATCTGCTTCTAAATCCAAAACGCAGCTATCTAACAGAACGGTTGTCAATGTGTGCACTCAACTTCCAGAGTGAAATCCGTGTGTGGATTCAGCAGTCTGCAAACACTTTCTCTGCAGAGTCCCAAAACAGGCGTTTTCAGCCCAGTACCGGCATAGGGAAGAAACAGCAGTAAGCACAGGGAAATATCTGCCTCTAAATCCAAAACGCAGCTATATAACAGAACGGTTGTCAATGTGTGCACTCAACTTCCATAGTTAAACCTGTGTGTGGATTCAGCAGTCTGCAAACACTTTCTCTGCAGAGTCCCAAAACAGGCGTTTTCAGCCCATTACCGGCATATGGAAGAAACAGCAGTAAGCACAGGGAAATATCTGCTTCTAAATCCAAAACGCACCTATCTAACAGAACGGTTGTCAATGTGTGCACTCAACTTCCAGAGTTAAACCCGTGTGTGGATTCAGCGGTCCGCAAACACTTTCTCTGCAGAGTCCCAAAACAGGCGTTTTCAGCCCATTACCGGCATAGGGAAGAAACAGCAGTAAGCACAGGGAAATATCTGCTTCTAAATCCGAAACGCAGCTATCTAACAGAACGGTTGTCAATGTGTGCACTCAACTTCCAGAGTTAAACCCGTGTGTGGATTCAGCAGTCTGCAAACACTTTCTCTGCAGAGTCCCAAAACAGGCGTTTTCAGCCCATTACCGGCATATGGAAGAAACAGCAGTAAGCACAGGGAAATATCTGCTTCTAAATCCAAAACGCAGCTATCTAACAGAACGGTTGTCAATGTGTGCACTCATCTTCCAGAGTTAAACCCGTGTGTGGATTCAGCAGTCTGCAGACACTTTCTCTGCAGGGTCCCAAAACAGGCGTTTTCAGCCCATTACCGGCATATGGATGAAACAACAGTAAGCACAGGGAAATATCTGCTTCTAAATCCAAAACGCAGCTATCTAACAGAACGGTTGTCAATGTGTGCACTCAACTTCCAGAGTTAAACCCGTGTGTGGATTCAGCAGTCTGCAAACACTTTCTCTGCAGAGTCCCAAAACAGGCGTTTTCAGCCCATTACCGGCATAGGGAAGAAACAGAAGTAAGCACAGGGAAATATCTGCTTCTAAATCCAAAACGCAGGTATCTAACAGAACGGTTGTCAATGTGTGCACTCAACTTCCAGAGTTAAACCCGTGTGTGGATTCAGCAGTCTGCAGACACTTTCTCTGCAGAGTCCCTAAACAGGCGTTTTCAGCCCATTACCGGCATAGGGAAGAAACAGCAGTAAGCACAGGGAAATATCTGCTTCTAAATCCGAAACGCAGCTATCTAACAGAACGGTTGTCAATGTGTGCACTCAACTTCCAGAGTTAAACCCGTGTGTGGATTCAGCAGTCTGCAAACACTTTCTCTGCAGAGTCCCAAAACAGGCGTTTTGGGCCCATTACCGGCATAGGGAAGAAACAGCAGTAAGCACAGGGAAATATCTGCTTCTAAATCCAAAACGCAGCTATGTAACAGAGCGGTTGTCAATGTGTGCACTCAACTTCCAGAGTTAAAGCCGTGTGTGGATTCAGCAGTCTGCACTCACTTTCTCTGCAGAGTCCCAAAACAGGCGTTTTCAGCCCATTACCGGCATATGGAAGAAACAGCAGTAAGCACAGGGAAATATCTGCTTCTAAATCCGAAACACAGCTATCTAACAGAACGGTTGTCAATGTGTGCACTCAACTTCCAGAGTTAAACCCGTGTGTGGATTCAGCAGTCTGCAAACACTTTCTCTGCAGAGTCCCAAAACAGGCTTTTTCAGCCCATTACCGGCATAGGGAAGAAACAGCAGTAAGCACAGGGAAATATCTGCTTCTAAATCCAAAACGCAGCTATCTAACAGAACGGTTGTCAATGTGTGCACTCAACTTCCAGAGTTAAACCCGTGTGTGGATTCAGCAGTCTGCAAACACTTTCTCTGCAGAGTCCCAAAACAGGCGTTTTCAGCCCATTACCGGCATAGGGAAGAAACAGCAGTAAGCACAGGGAAATATCTGCTTCTAAATCCAAAACGCAGGTATCTAACAGAACGGTTGTCAATGTGTGCACTCAACTTCCAGAGTTAAACCCATGTGTGGTTTCAGCAGTCTGCAAACACTTTCTCTGCAGAGTCCAAAAACAGGCGTTTTCAGCCCATTACCGGCATAGGGAAGAAACAGCAGTAAGCACAGGGAAATATCTGCTTCTAAATCCAAAACTCAGCTATCTAACAGAACGGTTGTCAATGTGTGCACTCAACTTCCAGAGTTAAACCCGTGTGTGGATTCAGCAGTCTGCAAACACTTTCTCTGCAGAGTCCCAAAACAGGCGTTTTCAGCCCATTACCGGCATAGGGAAGATACAGCAGTAAGCACAGGGAAATATCTGCTTCTAAATCCAAAACGCAGCTTTCTAACAGAACGGTTGTCAATGAGTGCACTCAACTTCCAGAGTTAAACCCGTGTGTGGATTCAGCAGTCTGCAGACACTTTCCCTGCAGAGTCCCTAAACAGGCGTTTTCAGCCCATTACCGGCATAGGGAAGAAACAGCAGTAAGCATAGGGAAATATCTGCTTCTAAATCCGAAACGCAGCTATCTAACAGAACGGTTGTCAATGTGTGCACTCAACTTCCAGAGTTAAACCCGTGTGTGGATTCAGCAGTCTGCAAACACTTTCTCTGCAGAGTCCCAAAACAGGCGTTTTCAGCCCATTACCGGCATAGGGAAGAAACAGCAGTAAGCACAGGGAAATATCTGCTTCTAAATCCAAAACGCAGCTATGTAACAGAGCGGTTGTCAATGTGTGCACTCAACTTCCAGAGTTAAAGCCGTGTGTGGATTCAGCAGTCTGCACACACTTTCTCTGCAGAGTCCCAAAACAGGCGTTTTCAGCCCATTACCGGCATATGGAAGAAACAGCAGTAAGCACAGGGAAATATCTGCTTCTAAATCCGAAACACAGCTATCTAACAGAACGGTTGTCAATGTGTGCACTCAACTTCCAGAGTTAAACCCGTGTGTGGATTCAGCAGTCTGCAAACACTTTCTCTGCAGAGTCCCAAAACAGGCTTTTTCAGCCCATTACCGGCATAGGGAAGAAACAGCAGTAAGCACAGGGAAATATCTGCTTCTAAATCCAAAACGCAGCTATGTAACAGAGCGGTTGTCAATGTGTGCACTCAACTTCCAGAGTTAAACCCGTGTATGGATTCAGCAGTCTGCAAACACTTTCTCTGCAGAGTCCAAAAACAGGCGTTTTCAGCCCATTACCGGCATATGGAAGAAACAGCAGTAAGCACAGGGAAATATCTGCTTCTAAATCCAAAACGCAGCTATCTAACAGAACGGTTGTCAATGTGTGCACTCAACTTCCAGAGTTAAATCCGTGTGTGGATTCAGCAGTCTGCAAACACTTTCTCTGCAGAGTCCCAAAACAGGCGTTTTCAGCCCATTACCGGCATAGGGAAGAAACAGCAGTAAGCACAGGGAAATATCTGCCTCTAAATCCAAAACGCAGCTATATAACAGAACGGTTGTCAATGTGGGCACTCAACTTCCATAGTTAAACCCGTGTGTGGATTCAGCAGTCTGCAGACACTTTCTCTGCAGAGTCCCAAAACAGGCGTTTTCAGCCCATTACCGGCATATGGAAGAAACAGCAGTAAGCACAGGGAAATATCTGCTTCTAAATCCAAAACGCAGCTATCTAACAGAACGGTTGTCAATGTGTGCACTCAACTTCCAGAGTTAAACCCGTGTGTGGATTCAGCAGTCCGCAAACACTTTCTCTGCAGAGTCCCAAAACAGGCGTTTTCAGCCCATTACCGGCATAGGGAAGAAACAGCAGTAAGCACAGGGAAATATCTGCTTCTAAATCCGAAACGCAGCTATCTAACAGAACGGTTGTCAATGTGTGCACTCAACTTCCAGAGTTAAACCCGTGTGTGGATTCAGCAGTCTGCAAACACTTTCTCTGCAGAGTCCCAAAACAGGCGTTTTCAGCCCATTACCGGCATATGGAAGAAACAGCAGTAAGCACAGGGAAATATCTGCTTCTAAATCCAAAACGCAGCTATCTAACAGAACGGTTGTCAATGTGTGCACTCATCTTCCAGAGTTAAACCCGTGTGTGGATTCAGCAGTCTGCAGACACTTTCTCTGCAGGGTCCCAAAACAGGCGTTTTCAGCCCATTACCGGCATATGGATGAAACAACAGTAAGCACAGGGAAATATCTGCTTCTAAATCCAAAACGCAGCTATCTAACAGAACGGTTGTCAATGTGTGCACTCAACTTCCAGAGTTAAACCCGTGTGTGGATTCAGCAGTCTGCAAACACTTTCTCTGCAGAGTCCCAAAACAGGCGTTTTCAGCCCATTACCGGCATAGGGAAGAAACAGAAGTAAGCACAGGGAAATATCTGCTTCTAAATCCAAAACGCAGGTATCTAACAGAACGGTTGTCAATGTGTGCACTCAACTTCCAGAGTTAAACCCGTGTGTGGATTCAGCAGTCTGCAGACACTTTCTCTGCAGAGTCCCTAAACAGGCGTTTTCAGCCCATTACCGGCATAGGGAAGAAACAGCAGTAAGCACAGGGAAATATCTGCTTCTAAATCCGAAACGCAGCTAACTAACAGAACGGTTGTCAATGTGTGCACTCAACTTCCAGAGTTAAACCCGTGTGTGGATTCAGCAGTCTGCAAACACTTTCTCTGCAGAGTCCCAAAACAGGCGTTTTCAGCCCATTACCGGCATAGGGAAGAAACAGCAGTAAGCACAGGGAAATATCTGCTTCTGAATCCAAAACGCAGCTATCTAACAGAACGGTTGTCAATGTGTGCACTCAACTTCCAGAGTTAAACCCGTGTGTGGATTCAGCAGTCTGCAAACACTTTCTCTGCAGAGTCCCAAAACAGGCGTTTTCAGCCCATTACCGGCATAGGGAAGAAACAGCAGTAAGCACAGGGAAATATCTGCTTCTAAATCCAAAACGCAGCTATCTAACAGAACGGTTGTCAATGTGTGCACTCAACTTCCAGAGTGAAATCCGTGTGTGGATTCAGCAGTCTGCAAACACTTTCTCTGCAGAGTCCCAAAACAGGCGTTTTCAGCCCAGTACCGGCATAGGGAAGAAACAGCAGTAAGCACAGGGAAATATCTGCCTCTAAATCCAAAACGCAGCTATATAACAGAACGGTTGTCAATGTGTGCACTCAACTTCCATAGTTAAACCTGTGTGTGGATTCAGCAGTCTGCAAACACTTTCTCTGCAGAGTCCCAAAACAGGCGTTTTCAGCCCATTACCGGCATATGGAAGAAACAGCAGTAAGCACAGGGAAATATCTGCTTCTAAATCCAAAACGCAGCTATCTAACAGAACGGTTGTCAATGTGTGCACTCATCTTCCAGAGTTAAACCCGTGTGTGGATTCAGCAGTCTGCAGACACTTTCTCTGCAGGGTCCCAAAACAGGCGTTTTCAGCCCATTACCGGCATATGGATGAAACAACAGTAAGCACAGGGAAATATCTGCTTCTAAATCCAAAACGCAGCTATCTAACAGAACGGTTGTCAATGTGTGCACTCAACTTCCAGAGTTAAACCCGTGTGTGGATTCAGCAGTCTGCAAACACTTTCTCTGCAGAGTCCCAAAACAGGCGTTTTCAGCCCATTACCGGCATAGGGAAGAAACAGAAGTAAGCACAGGGAAATATCTGCTTCTAAATCCAAAACGCAGGTATCTAACAGAACGGTTGTCAATGTGTGCACTCAACTTCCAGAGTTAAACCCGTGTGTGGATTCAGCAGTCTGCAGACACTTTCTCTGCAGAGTCCCTAAACAGGCGTTTTCAGCCCATTACCGGCATAGGGAAGAAACAGCAGTAAGCACAGGGAAATATCTGCTTCTAAATCCGAAACGCAGCTATCTAACAGAACGGTTGTCAATGTGTGCACTCAACTTCCAGAGTTAAACCCGTGTGTGGATTCAGCAGTCTGCAAACACTTTCTCTGCAGAGTCCCAAAACAGGCGTTTTGGGCCCATTACCGGCATAGGGAAGAAACAGCAGTAAGCACAGGGAAATATCTGCTTCTAAATCCAAAACGCAGCTATGTAACAGAGCGGTTGTCAATGTGTGCACTCAACTTCCAGAGTTAAAGCCGTGTGTGGATTCAGCAGTCTGCACACACTTTCTCTGCAGAGTCCCAAAACAGGCGTTTTCAGCCCATTACCGGCATATGGAAGAAACAGCAGTAAGCACAGGGAAATATCTGCTTCTAAATCCGAAACACAGCTATCTAACAGAACGGTTGTCAATGTGTGCACTCAACTTCCAGAGTTAAACCCGTGTGTGGATTCAGCAGTCTGCAAACACTTTCTCTGCAGAGTCCCAAAACAGGCTTTTTCAGCCCATTACCGGCATAGGGAAGAAACAGCAGTAAGCACAGGGAAATATCTGCTTCTAAATCCAAAACGCAGCTATCTAACAGAACGGTTGTCAATGTGTGCACTCAACTTCCAGAGTTAAACCCGTGTGTGGATTCAGCAGTCTGCAAACACTTTCTCTGCAGAGTCCCAAAACAGGCGTTTTCAGCCCATTACCGGCATAGGGAAGAAACAGCAGTAAGCACAGGGAAATATCTGCTTCTAAATCCAAAACGCAGCTATGTAACAGAGCGGTTGTCAATGTGTGCACTCAACTTCCAGAGTTAAAGCCGTGTGTGGATTCAGCAGTCTGCACACACTTTCTCTGCAGAGTCCCAAAACAGGCGTTTTCAGCCCATTACCGGCATATGGAAGAAACAGCAGTAAGCACAGGGAAATATCTGCTTCTAAATCCGAAACACAGCTATCTAACAGAACGGTTGTCAATGTGTGCACTCAACTTCCAGAGTTAAACCCGTGTGTGGATTCAGCAGTCTGCAAACACTTTCTCTGCAGAGTCCCAAAACAGGCTTTTTCAGCCCATTACCGGCATAGGGAAGAAACAGCAGTAAGCACAGGGAAATATCTGCTTCTAAATCCAAAACGCAGCTATCTAACAGAACGGTTGTCAATGTGTGCACTCAACTTCCAGAGTTAAACCCGTGTGTGGATTCAGCAGTCTGCAAACACTTTCTCTGCAGAGTCCCAAAACAGGCGTTTTCAGCCCATTACCGGCATAGGGAAGAAACAGCAGTAAGCACAGGGAAATATCTGCTTCTAAATCCAAAACGCAGGTATCTAACAGAACGGTTGTCAATGTGTGCACTCAACTTCCAGAGTTAAACCCATGTGTGGTTTCAGCAGTCTGCAAACACTTTCTCTGCAGAGTCCAAAAACAGGCGTTTTCAGCCCATTACCGGCATAGGGAAGAAACAGCAGTAAGCACAGGGAAATATCTGCTTCTAAATCCAAAACTCAGCTATCTAACAGAACGGTTGTCAATGTGTGCACTCAACTTCCAGAGTTAAACCCGTGTGTGGATTCAGCAGTCTGCAAACACTTTCTCTGCAGAGTCCCAAAACAGGCGTTTTCAGCCCATTACCGGCATAGGGAAGATACAGCAGTAAGCACAGGGAAATATCTGCTTCTAAATCCAAAACGCAGCTTTCTAACAGAACGGTTGTCAATGAGTGCACTCAACTTCCAGAGTTAAACCCGTGTGTGGATTCAGCAGTCTGCAGACACTTTCCCTGCAGAGTCCCTAAACAGGCGTTTTCAGCCCATTACCGGCATAGGGAAGAAACAGCAGTAAGCATAGGGAAATATCTGCTTCTAAATCCGAAACGCAGCTATCTAACAGAACGGTTGTCAATGTGTGCACTCAACTTCCAGAGTTAAACCCGTGTGTGGATTCAGCAGTCTGCAAACACTTTCTCTGCAGAGTCCCAAAACAGGCGTTTTCAGCCCATTACCGGCATAGGGAAGAAACAGCAGTAAGCACAGGGAAATATCTGCTTCTAAATCCAAAACGCAGCTATGTAACAGAGCGGTTGTCAATGTGTGCACTCAACTTCCAGAGTTAAAGCCGTGTGTGGATTCAGCAGTCTGCACACACTTTCTCTGCAGAGTCCCAAAACAGGCGTTTTCAGCCCATTACCGGCATATGGAAGAAACAGCAGTAAGCACAGGGAAATATCTGCTTCTAAATCCGAAACACAGCTATCTAACAGAACGGTTGTCAATGTGTGCACTCAACTTCCAGAGTTAAACCCGTGTGTGGATTCAGCAGTCTGCAAACACTTTCTCTGCAGAGTCCCAAAACAGGCTTTTTCAGCCCATTACCGGCATAGGGAAGAAACAGCAGTAAGCACAGGGAAATATCTGCTTCTAAATCCAAAACGCAGCTATGTAACAGAGCGGTTGTCAATGTGTGCACTCAACTTCCAGAGTTAAACCCGTGTGTGGATTCAGCAGTCTGCAAACACTTTCTCTGCAGAGTCCCAAAACAGGCGTTTTCAGCCCATTACCGGCATATGGAAGAAACAGCAGTAAGCACTGGGAAATATCTGTTTCTAAATCCAAAACGCAGCTATCTAACAGAACGGTTGTCAATGTGTGCACTCAACTTCCAGAGTTAAACCCGTGTGTGGATTCAGCAGTCTGCAGACACTTTCTCTGCAGAGTCCCAAAACAGGCGTTTTCAGCCCATTACCGGCATAGGGAAGAAACAGCAGTAAGCACAGGGAAATATCTGCTTCTAAATCCAAAACGCAGCTATCTAACAGAACGGTTGTCAATGTGTGCACTCAACTTCCAGAGTTAAATTCGTGTGTGGATTCCGCAGTCTGCAGACACTTTCTCTGCAGAGTCCCAAAAAAGGCGTTTTCAGCCCATTACCGGCATAGGGAAGAAACAGCAGTAAGCACAGGGAAATATCTGCTTCTAAATCCAAAACGCAGCTATCTAACAGAACGGTTGTCAATGTGTGCACTCAACTTCCAGAGTTAAACCCATGTGTGGATTCAGCAGTCTGCAAACACTTTCTCTGCAGAGTCCCAAAACAGGCGTTTTCAGCCCATTACCGGCATAGGGAAGAAACAGCAGTAAGCACAGGGAAATATCTGCTTCTAAATCCAAAACGCAGCTATCTAACAGAACGGTTGTCAATGTGTGCACTCAACTTCCATAGTTAAACCTGTGTGTGGATTCAGCAGTCTGCAAACACTTTCTCTACAGAGTCCCAAAACAGGCGTTTTCAGCCCATTACCGGCATAGGGAAGAAACAGCAGTAAGCACAGGGAAATATCTGCTTCTAAATCCAAAACGCAGCTATCTAACAGAACGGTTGTCAATGTGTGCACTCAACTTCCAGAGTTAAACCCGTGTGTGGATTCAGCAGTCTGCAGACACTTTCTCTGCAGGGTCCCAAAACAGGCGTTTTCAGCCCATTACCGGCATATGGATGAAACAACAGTAAGCACAGGGAAATATCTGCTTCTGAATCCAAAACGCAGCTATCTAACAGAACGGTTGTCAATGTGTGCACTCAACTTCCAGAGTTAAACCCGTGTGTGGATTCAGCAGTCTGCAAACACTTTCTCTGCAGAGTCCCAAAACAGGCGTTTTCAGCCCATTACCGGCATAGGGAAGAAACAGCAGTAAGCACAGGGAAATATCTGCTTCTAAATCCAAAACGCAGCTATCTAACAGAACGGTTGTCAATGTGTGCACTCAACTTCCAGAGTGAAATCCGTGTGTGGATTCAGCAGTCTGCAAACACTTTCTCTGCAGAGTCCCAAAACAGGCGTTTTCAGCCCAGTACCGGCATAGGGAAGAAACAGCAGTAAGCACAGGGAAATATCTGCCTCTAAATCCAAAACGCAGCTATATAACAGAACGGTTGTCAATGTGTGCACTCAACTTCCATAGTTAAACCTGTGTGTGGATTCAGCAGTCTGCAAACACTTTCTCTGCAGAGTCCCAAAACAGGCGTTTTCAGCCCATTACCGGCATATGGAAGAAACAGCAGTAAGCACAGGGAAATATCTGCTTCTAAATCCAAAACGCACCTATCTAACAGAACGGTTGTCAATGTGTGCACTCAACTTCCAGAGTTAAACCCGTGTGTGGATTCAGCGGTCCGCAAACACTTTCTCTGCAGAGTCCCAAAACAGGCGTTTTCAGCCCATTACCGGCATAGGGAAGAAACAGCAGTAAGCACAGGGAAATATCTGCTTCTAAATCCGAAACGCAGCTATCTAACAGAACGGTTGTCAATGTGTGCACTCAAATTCCAGAGTTAAACCCGTGTGTGGATTCAGCAGTCTGCAAACACTTTCTCTGCAGAGTCCCAAAACAGGCGTTTTCAGCCCATTACCGGCATATGGAAGAAACAGCAGTAAGCACAGGGAAATATCTGCTTCTAAATCCAAAACGCAGCTATCTAACAGAACGGTTGTCAATGTGTGCACTCATCTTCCAGAGTTAAACCCGTGTGTGGATTCAGCAGTCTGCAGACACTTTCTCTGCAGGGTCCCAAAACAGGCGTTTTCAGCCCATTACCGGCATATGGATGAAACAACAGTAAGCACAGGGAAATATCTGCTTCTAAATCCAAAACGCAGCTATCTAACAGAACGGTTGTCAATGTGTGCACTCAACTTCCAGAGTTAAACCCGTGTGTGGATTCAGCAGTCTGCAAACACTTTCTCTGCAGAGTCCCAAAACAGGCGTTTTCAGCCCATTACCGGCATAGGGAAGAAACAGAAGTAAGCACAGGGAAATATCTGCTTCTAAATCCAAAACGCAGGTATCTAACAGAACGGTTGTCAATGTGTGCACTCAACTTCCAGAGTTAAACCCGTGTGTGGATTCAGCAGTCTGCAGACACTTTCTCTGCAGAGTCCCTAAACAGGCGTTTTCAGCCCATTACCGGCATAGGGAAGAAACAGCAGTAAGCACAGGGAAATATCTGCTTCTAAATCCGAAACGCAGCTATCTAACAGAACGGTTGTCAATGTGTGCACTCAACTTCCAGAGTTAAACCCGTGTGTGGATTCAGCAGTCTGCAAACACTTTCTCTGCAGAGTCCCAAAACAGGCGTTTTGGGCCCATTACCGGCATAGGGAAGAAACAGCAGTAAGCACAGGGAAATATCTGCTTCTAAATCCAAAACGCAGCTATGTAACAGAGCGGTTGTCAATGTGTGCACTCAACTTCCAGAGTTAAAGCCGTGTGTGGATTCAGCAGTCTGCACACACTTTCTCTGCAGAGTCCCAAAACAGGCGTTTTCAGCCCATTACCGGCATATGGAAGAAACAGCAGTAAGCACAGGGAAATATCTGCTTCTAAATCCGAAACACAGCTATCTAACAGAACGGTTGTCAATGTGTGCACTCAACTTCCAGAGTTAAACCCGTGTGTGGATTCAGCAGTCTGCAAACACTTTCTCTGCAGAGTCCCAAAACAGGCTTTTTCAGCCCATTACCGGCATAGGGAAGAAACAGCAGTAAGCACAGGGAAATATCTGCTTCTAAATCCAAAACGCAGCTATCTAACAGAACGGTTGTCAATGTGTGCACTCATCTTCCAGAGTTAAACCCGTGTGTGGATTCAGCAGTCTGCAGACACTTTCTCTGCAGGGTCCCAAAACAGGCGTTTTCAGCCCATTACCGGCATATGGATGAAACAACAGTAAGCACAGGGAAATATCTGCTTCTAAATCCAAAACGCAGCTATCTAACAGAACGGTTGTCAATGTGTGCACTCAACTTCCAGAGTTAAACCCGTGTGTGGATTCAGCAGTCTGCAAACACTTTCTCTGCAGAGTCCCAAAACAGGCGTTTTCAGCCCATTACCGGCATAGGGAAGAAACAGAAGTAAGCACAGGGAAATATCTGCTTCTAAATCCAAAACGCAGCTTTCTAACAGAACGGTTGTCAATGAGTGCACTCAACTTCCAGAGTTAAACCCGTGTGTGGATTCAGCAGTCTGCAGACACTTTCCCTGCAGAGTCCCTAAACAGGCGTTTTCAGCCCATTACCGGCATAGGGAAGAAACAGCAGTAAGCATAGGGAAATATCTGCTTCTAAATCCGAAACGCAGCTATCTAACAGAACGGTTGTCAATGTGTGCACTCAACTTCCAGAGTTAAACCCGTGTGTGGATTCAGCAGTCTGCAAACACTTTCTCTGCAGAGTCCCAAAACAGGCGTTTTCAGCCCATTACCGGCATAGGGAAGAAACAGCAGTAAGCCCAGGGAAATATCTGCTTCTAAATCCAAAACGCAGCTATGTAACAGAGCGGTTGTCAATGTGTGCACTCAACTTCCAGAGTTAAAGCCGTGTGTGGATTCAGCAGTCTGCACACACTTTCTCTGCAGAGTCCCAAAACAGGCGTTTTCAGCCCATTACCGGCATATGGAAGAAACAGCAGTAAGCACAGGGAAATATCTGCTTCTAAATCCGAAACACAGCTATCTAACAGAACGGTTGTCAATGTGTGCACTCAACTTCCAGAGTTAAACCCGTGTGTGGATTCAGCAGTCTGCAAACACTTTCTCTGCAGAGTCCCAAAACAGGCTTTTTCAGCCCATTACCGGCATAGGGAAGAAACAGCAGTAAGCACAGGGAAATATCTGCTTCTAAATCCAAAACGCAGCTATGTAACAGAGCGGTTGTCAATGTGTGCACTCAACTTCCAGAGTTAAACCCGTGTATGGATTCAGCAGTCTGCAAACACTTTCTCTGCAGAGTCCAAAAACAGGCGTTTTCAGCCCATTACCGGCATATGGAAGAAACAGCAGTAAGCACAGGGAAATATCTGCTTCTAAATCCAAAACGCAGCTATCTAACAGAACGGTTGTCAATGTGTGCACTCAACTTCCAGAGTTAAACCCGTGTGTGGATTCAGCAGTCTGCAAACACTTTCTCTGCAGAGTCCCAAAACAGGCGTTTTCAGCCCATTACCGGCATAGGGAAGAAACAGCAGTAAGCACAGGGAAATATCTGCTTCTAAATCCAAAACGCAGCTATCTAACAGAACGGTTGTCAATGTGTGCACTCAACTTCCGGAGTTAAACCCGTGTGTGGATTCAGCAGTCTGCAAACACTTTCTCTGCAGAGTCCCAAAACAGGCGTTTTCAGACCATTACCGGCATATGGAAGAAACAGCAGTAAGCACAGGGAAATATCTGCTTCTAAATCCAAAACGCAGCTATCTAACAGAACGGTTGTCAATGTGTGCACTCAACTTCCAGAGTTAAATCCGTGTGTGGATTCAGCAGTCTGCAAACACTTTCTCTGCAGAGTCCCAAAACAGGCGTTTTCAGCCCATTACCGGCATAGGGAAGAAACAGCAGTAAGCACAGGGAAATATCTGCCTCTAAATCCAAAACGCAGCTATATAACAGAACGGTTGTCAATGTGGGCACTCAACTTCCATAGTTAAACCCGTGTGTGGATTCAGCAGTCTGCAGACACTTTCTCTGCAGAGTCCCAAAACAGGCGTTTTCAGCCCATTACCGGCATATGGAAGAAACAGCAGTAAGCACAGGGAAATATCTGCTTCTAAATCCAAAACGCAGCTATCTAACAGAACGGTTGTCAATGTGTGCACTCAACTTCCAGAGTTAAACCCGTGTGTGGATTCAGCAGTCCGCAAACACTTTCTCTGCAGAGTCCCAAAACAGGCGTTTTCAGCCCATTACCGGCATAGGGAAGAAACAGCAGTAAGCACAGGGAAATATCTGCTTCTAAATCCGAAACGCAGCTATCTAACAGAACGGTTGTCAATGTGTGCACTCAACTTCCAGAGTTAAACCCGTGTGTGGATTCAGCAGTCTGCAAACACTTTCTCTGCAGAGTCCCAAAACAGGCGTTTTCAGCCCATTACCGGCATATGGAAGAAACAGCAGTAAGCACAGGGAAATATCTGCTTCTAAATCCAAAACGCAGCTATCTAACAGAACGGTTGTCAATGTGTGCACTCATCTTCCAGAGTTAAACCCGTGTGTGGATTCAGCAGTCTGCAGACACTTTCTCTGCAGGGTCCCAAAACAGGCGTTTTCAGCCCATTACCGGCATATGGATGAAACAACAGTAAGCACAGGGAAATATCTGCTTCTAAATCCAAAACGCAGCTATCTAACAGAACGGTTGTCAATGTGTGCACTCAACTTCCAGAGTTAAACCCGTGTGTGGATTCAGCAGTCTGCAAACACTTTCTCTGCAGAGTCCCAAAACAGGCGTTTTCAGCCCATTACCGGCATAGGGAAGAAACAGAAGTAAGCACAGGGAAATATCTGCTTCTAAATCCAAAACGCAGGTATCTAACAGGACGGTTGTCAATGTGTGCACTCAACTTCCAGAGTTAAACCCGTGTGTGGATTCAGCAGTCTGCAGACACTTTCTCTGCAGAGTCCCTAAACAGGCGTTTTCAGCCCATTACCGGCATAGGGAAGAAACAGCAGTAAGCACAGGGAAATATCTGCTTCTAAATCCGAAACGCAGCTATCTAACAGAACGGTTGTCAATGTGTGCACTCAACTTCCAGAGTTAAACCCGTGTGTGGATTCAGCAGTCTGCAAACACTTTCTCTGCAGAGTCCCAAAACAGGCGTTTTGGGCCCATTACCGGCATAGGGAAGAAACAGCAGTAAGCACAGGGAAATACCTGCTTCTAAATCCAAAACGCAGCTATGTAACAGAGCGGTTGTCAATGTGTGCACTCAACTTCCAGAGTTAAAGCCGTGTGTGGATTCAGCAGTCTGCACACACTTTCTCTGCAGAGTCCCAAAACAGGCGTTTTCAGCCCTTTACCGGCATATGGAAGAAACAGCAGTAAGCACAGGGAAATATCTGCTTCTAAATCCGAAACACAGCTATCTAACAGAACGGTTGTCAATGTGTGCACTCAACTTCCAGAGTTAAACCTGTGTGTGGATTCAGCAGTCTGCAAACACTTTCTCTGCAGAGTCCCAAAACAGGCGTTTTCAGCCCATTACCGGCATAGGGAAGAAACAGCAGTAAGCACAGGGAAATATCTGCTTCTAAATCCAAAACGCAGGTATCTAACAGAACGGTTGTCAATGTGTGCACTCAACTTCCAGAGTTAAACCCATGTGTGGATTCAGCAGTCTGCAAACACTTTCTCTGCAGACTCCAAAAACAGGCGTTTTCAGCCCATTACCGGCATAGGGAAGAAACAGCAGTAAGCACAGGGAAATATCTGCTTCTAAATCCAAAACGCAGCTATCTAACAGAACGGTTGTCAATGTGTGCACTCAACTTCCAGAGTTAAACCCGTGTGTGGATTCAGCAGTCTGCAAACACTTTCTCTGCAGAGTCCCAAAACAGGCGTTTTCAGCCCATTACCGGCATAGGGAAGATACAGCAGTAAGCACAGGGAAATATCTGCTTCTAAATCCAAAACGCAGCTTTCTAACAGAACGGTTGTCAATGAGTGCACTCAACTTCCAGAGTTAAACCCGTGTGTGGATTCAGCAGTCTGCAGACACTTTCCCTGCAGAGTCCCTAAACAGGCGTTTTCAGCCCATTACCGGCATAGGGAAGAAACAGCAGTAAGCACAGGGAAATATCTGCTTCTAAATCCGAAACGCAGCTATCTAACAGAACGGTTGTCAATGTGTGCACTCAACTTCCAGAGTTAAACCCGTGTGTGGATTCAGCAGTCTGCAAACACTTTCTCTGCAGAGTCCCAAAACAGGCGTTTTCAGCCCATTACCGGCATAGGGAAGAAACAGCAGTAAGCACAGGGAAATATCTGCTTCTAAATCCAAAACGCAGCTATGTAACAGAGCGGTTGTCAATGTGTGCACTCAACTTCCAGAGTTAAAGCCGTGTGTGGATTCAGCAGTCTGCACACACTTTCTCTGCAGAGTCCCAAAACAGGCGTTTTCAGCCCATTACCGGCATAGGGAAGAAACAGCAGTAAGCACAGGGAAATATCTGCTTCTAAATCCAAAACGCAGCTATCTAAGAAACGGTTGTCAATGTGTGCACTCAACTTCCAGAGTTAAACCCGTGTGTGGATTCTGCAGTCTGCAAACACTTTCTCTGCAGAGTCCCAAAACAGGCGTTTTCAGCCCATTACCGGCATAGGGAAGAAACAGCAGTAAGCACAGGGAAATATCTGCTTCTAAATCCAAAACGCAGTTATCTAACAGAACGGTTGTCAATGTGTGCACTCAACTTACAGAGTTAAACCCGTGTGTGGATTCAGCAGTCTGCAAACACTTTCTCTGCAGAGTCCCAAAACAGGCGTTTTCAGCCCATTACCGGCATATGGAAGAAACAGTAGTAAGCACAGGGAAATATCTACTTCTAAATCCAAAACGCAGCTATCTAAGAGAACGGTTGTCAATGTGTGCACTCAACTTCCAGAGTTAAACCCGTGTGTGGATTCAGCAGTCTGCAAACACTTTCTCTGCAGAGTCCCAAAACAGGCGTTTTCAGCCCATTACCGGCATACGGAAGAAACAGCAGTAAGCACAGGGAAATATCTGCTTCTAAATCCAAAACGCAGCTATCTAACAGAACGGTTGTCAATGTGTGCACTCAACTTACAGAGGTAAACCCGTGTGTGGATTTAGCAGTCTGCAAACACTTTCTCTGCAGAGTCCCAAAACAGGCGTTTTCAGCCCATTACCGGCATATGGAAGAAACAGCAGTAAGCACAGGGAAATATCTGCTTCTAAATCCAAAACGCAGCTATCAAAGAGAACGGTTGTCAATGTGTGCACTCAACTTCCAGAGTTAAACCCGTGTGTGGATTCAGCAGTCTACACACACTTTCCCTGCAGAGTCCCAAAACAGGTGTTTTCAGCCCATTACCTGCATAGGGAAGAAACAGCAGTAAGCACAGGGAAATATCTGCTTCTAAATCCAAAACGCAGCTATCTAACAGAACGGTTGTCAATGTGTGCACTCGACTTCCAGAGTTAAACCCGTGTGTGAATTCAGCAGTCTGCAGACACTTTCTCTGCAGAGTCCCAAAACAGGCGTTTTCAGCCCATTACCGGCATAGGGAAGAAACAGCAGTAAGCACAGGGAAATATCTGCTTCTAAATCCAAAACGCAGCTATCTAACAGAACGGTTGTCAATGTGTGCACTCAACTTCCAGAGTTAAACCCGTGTGTGGATTCAGCAGTCTGCGAACACTTTCTCTGCAGAGTCCCAAAACAGGCGTTTTCAGCCCATTACCGGCATATGGAAGAAACAGCAGTAAGCACTGGGAAATATCTGTTTCTAAATCCAAAACGCAGCTATCTAACAGAACGGTTGTCAATGTGTGCACTCAACTTCCAGAGTTAAACCCGTGTGTGGATTCAGCAGTCTGCAGACACTTTCTCTGCAGAGTCCCAAAACAGGCGTTTTCAGCCCATTACCGGCATAGGGAAGAAACAGCAGTAAGCACAGGGAAATGTCTGCTTCTAAATCCAAAACGCAGCTATCTAACAGAACGGTTGTCAATGTGTGCACTCAACTTCCAGAGTTAAATTCGTGTGTGGATTCCGCAGTCTGCAGACACTTTCTCTGCAGAGTCCCAAAAAAGGCGTTTTCAGCCCATTACCGGCATAGGGAAGAAACAGCAGTAAGCACAGGGAAATATCTGCTTCTAAATCCAAAACGCAGCTATCTAACAGAACGGTTGTCAATGTGTGCACTCAACTTCCAGAGTTAAACCCATGTGTGGATTCAGCAGTCTGCAAACACTTTCTCTGCAGAGTCCCAAAACAGGCGTTTTCAGCCCATTACCGGCATAGGGAAGAAACAGCAGTAAGCACAGGGAAATATCTGCTTCTAAATCCAAAACGCAGCTATCTAACAGAACGGTTGTCAATGTGTGCACTCAACTTCCATAGTTAAACCTGTGTGTGGATTCAGCAGTCTGCAAACACTTTCTCTACAGAGTCCCAAAACAGGCGTTTTCAGCCCATTACCGGCATAGGGAAGAAACAGCAGTAAGCACAGGGAAATATCTGCTTCTAAATCCAAAACGCAGCTATCTAACAGAACGGTTGTCAATGTGTGCACTCAACTTCCAGAGTTAAACCCGTGTGTGGATTCAGCAGTCTGCAGACACTTTCTCTGCAGGGTCCCAAAACAGGCGTTTTCAGCCCATTACCGGCATATGGATGAAACAACAGTAAGCACAGGGAAATATCTCCTTCTGAATCCAAAACGCAGCTATCTAACAGAACGGTTGTCAATGTGTGCACTCAACTTCCAGAGTTAAACCCGTGTGTGGATTCAGCAGTCTGCAAACACTTTCTTTGCAGAGTCCCAAAACAGGCGTTTTCAGCCCATTACCGGCATAGGGAAGAAACAGCAGTAAGCACAGGGAAATATCTGCTTCTAAATCCAAAACGCAGGTATCTAACAGAACGGTTGTCAATGTGTGCACTCAACTTCCATAGTTAAACCTGTGTGTGGATTCAGCAGTCTGCAAACACTTTCTCTGCAGAGTCCCAAAACAGGCGTTTTCAGCCCATTACCGGCATATGGAAGAAACAGCAGTAAGCACAGGGAAATATCTGCTTCTAAATCCAAAACGCAGCTATCTAACAGAACGGTTGTCAATGTGTGCACTCAACTTCCAGAGTTAAACCCGTGTGTGGATTCAGCAGTCCGCAAACACTTTCTCTGCAGAGTCCCAAAACAGGCGTTTTCAGCCCATTACCGGCATAGGGAAGAAACAGCAGTAAGCACAGGGAAATATCTGCTTCTAAATCGAAAACGCAGCTATCTAACAGAACGGTTGTCAATGTGTGCACTCAACTTCCAGAGTTAAACCCGTGTGTGTATTCAGCAGTCTGCAAACACTTTCTCTGCAGAGTCCCAAAACAGGCGTTTTCAGCCCATTACCGGCATATGGAAGAAACAGCAGTAAGCACAGGGAAATATCTGCTTCTAAATCCAAAACGCAGCTATCTAACAGAACGGTTGTCAATGTGTGCACTCAACTTCCAGAGTTAAACCCGTGTGTGGATTCAGCAGTCTGCAGACACTTTCTCTGCAGGGTCCCAAAACAGGCGTTTTCAGCCCATTACCGGCATATGGATGAAACAACAGTAAGCACAGGGAAATATCTGCTTCTAAATCCAAAACGCAGCTATCTAACAGAACGGTTGTCAATGTGTGCACTCAACTTCCAGAGTTAAACCCGTGTGTGGATTCAGCAGTCTGCAAACACTTTCTCTGCAGAGTCCCAAAACAGGCGTTTTCAGCCCATTACCGGCATAGGGAAGAAACAGAAGTAAGCACAGGGAAATATCTGCTTCTAAATCCAAAACGCAGGTATCTAACAGAACGGTTGTCAACGTGTGCACTCAACTTCCAGAGTTAAACCCGTGTGTGGATTCAGCCGTCTGCAGACACTTTCTCTGCAGAGTCCCTAAACAGGCGTTTTCAGCCCATTACCGGCATAGGGAAGAAACAGCAGTAAGCACAGGGAAATATCTGCTTCTAAATCCGAAACGCAGCTATCTAACAGAACGGTTGTCAATGTGTACACTCAACTTCCAGAGTTAAACCCGTGTGTGGATTCAGCAGTCTGCAAACACTTTCTCTGCAGAGTCCCAAAACAGGCGTTTTGGGCCCATTACCGGCATAGGGAAGAAACAGCAGTAAGCACAGGGAAATATCTGCTTCTAAATCCAAAACGCAGCTATGTAACAGAGCGGTTGTCAATGTGTGCACTCAACTTCCAGAGTTAACGCCGTGTGTGGATTCAGCAGTCTGCAAACACTTTCTCTGCAGAGTCCCAAAACAGGCGTTTTCAGCCCATTACCGGCATATGGAAGAAACAGCAGTAAGCACAGGGAAATATCTGCTTCTAAATCAGAAACACAGCTATCTAACAGAACGGTTGTCAATGTGTGCACTCAACTTCCAGAGTTAAACCCGTGTGTGGATTCAGCAGTCTGCAAACACTTTCTCTGCAGAGTCCCAAAACAGGCTTTTTCAGCCCATTACCGGCATAGGGAAGAAACAGCAGTAAGCACAGAGAAATATCTGCTTCTAAATCCAAAACGCAGCTATCTAACAGAACGGTTGTCAATGTGTGCACTCAACTTCCAGAGTTAAACCCGTGTGTGGATTCAGCAGTCTGCAGAGACTTTCTCTGCAGAGTCCCAAAACAGGCGTTTTCAGCCCATTACCGGCATATGGAAGAAACAGCAGTAAGCACAGGGAAATATCTGCTTCTAAATCCAAAACGCAGCTATCTAACAGAACGGTTGTCAATGTGTGCACTCAACTTCCAGAGTTAAACCCGTGTGTGGATTCAGCAGTCTGCAGACACTTTCTCTGCAGGGTCCCAAAACAGGCGTTTTCAGCCCATTACCGGCATATGGATGAAACAACAGTAAGCACAGGGAAATATCTGCTTCTAAATCCAAAACGCAGCTATCTAACAGAACGGTTGTCAATGTGTGCACTCAACTTCCAGAGTTAAACCTGTGTGTGGATTCAGCAGTCTGCAAACACTTTCTCTGCAGAGTCCCAAAACAGGCGTTTTCAGCCCATTACCGGCATAGGGAAGAAACAGCAGTAAGCACAGGGAAATATCTGCTTCTAAATCCAAAACGCAGGTATCTAACAGAACGGTTGTCAATGTGTGCACTCAACTTCCATAGTTAAACCTGTGTGTGGATTCAGCAGTCTGCAAACACTTTCTCTGCAGAGTCCCAAAACAGGCGTTTTCAGCCCATTACCGGCATATGGAAGAAACAGCAGTAAGCACAGGGAAATATCTGCTTCTAAATCCAAAACGCAGCTATCTAACAGAACGGTTGTCAATGTGTGCACTCAACTTCCAGAGTTAAACCCGTGTGTGGATTCAGCAGTCTGCAAACACTTTCTCTGCAGAGTCCCAAAACAGGCGTTTTCAGCCCATTAGCGGCATAGGGAAGAAACAGCAGTAAGCACAGGGAAATATCTGCTTCTAAATCGAAAACGCAGCTATCTAACAGAACGGTTGTCAATGTGTGCACTCAACTTCCAGAGTTAAACCCGTGTGTGGATTCAGCAGTCTGCAAACACTTTCTCTGCAGAGTCCCAAAACAGGCGTTTTCAGCCCATTACCGGCATATGGAAGAAACAGCAGTAAGCACAGGGAAATATCTGCTTCTAAATCCAAAACGCAGCTTTCTAACAGAACGGTTGTCAATGTGTGCACTCAACTTCCAGAGTTAAACCTGTGTGTGGATTCAGCAGTCTGCAGACACTTTCTCTGCAGGGTCCCAAAACAGGCGTTTTCAGCCCATTACCGGCATATGGATGAAACAACAGTAAGCACAGGGAAATATCTGCTTCTAAATCCAAAACGCAGCTATCTAACAGAACGGTTGTCAATGTGTGCACTCAACTTCCAGAGTTAAACCCGTGTGTGGATTCAGCAGTCTGCAAACACTTTCTCTGCAGAGTCCCAAAACAGGCGTTTTCAGCCCATTACCGGCATAGGGAAGAAACAGAAGTAAGCACAGGGAAATATCTGCTTCTAAATAAAAAACGCAGGTATCTAACAGAACGGTTGTCAATGTGTGCACTCAACTTCCAGAGTTAAACCCGTGTGTGGATTCAGCAGTCTGCAGACACTTTCTCTGCAGAGTCCCTAAACAGGCGTTTTCAGCCCATTACCGGCATAGGGAAGAAACAGCAGTAAGCACAGGGAAATATCTGCTTCTAAATCCGAAACGCAGCTATCTAACAGAACGGTTGTCAATGTGTGCACTCAACTTCCAGAGTTAAACCCGTGTGTGGATTCAGCAGTCTGCAAACACTTTCTCTGCAGAGTCCCAAAACAGGCGTTTTGGGCCCATTACCGGCATAGGGAAGAAACAGCAGTAAGCACAGGGAAATATCTGCTTCTAAATCCAAAACGCAGCTATGTAACAGAGCGGTTGTCAATGTGTGCACTCAACTTCCAGAGTTAACGCCGTGTGTGGATTCAGCAGTCTGCACACACTTTCTCTGCAGAGTCCCAAAACAGGCGTTTTCAGCCCATTACCGGCATATGGAAGAAACAGCAGTAAGCACAGGGAAATATCTGCTTCTAAATCCGAAACACAGCTATCTAACAGAACGGTTGTCAATGTGTGCACTCAACTTCCAGAGTTAAACCCGTGTGTGGATTCAGCAGTCTGCAAACACTTTCTCTGCAGAGTCCCAAAACAGGCTTTTTCAGCCCATTACCGGCATAGGGAAGAAACAGCAGTAAGCACAGGGAAATATCTGCTTCTAAATCCAAAACGCAGCTATCTAACAGAACGGTTGTCAATGTGTGCACTCAACTTCCAGAGTTAAACCCGTGTGTGGATTCAGCAGTCTGCAAACACTTTCTCTGCAGAGTCCCAAAACAGGCGTTTTCAGCCCATTACCGGCATAGGGAAGAAACAGCAGTAAGCAAAGGGAAATATCTGCTTCTAAATCCAAAACGCAGGTATCTAACAGAACGGTTGTCAATGTGTGCAATCAACTTCCAGAGTTAAACCCATGTGTGGATTCAGCAGTCTGCAAACACTTTCTCTGCAGAGTACAAAAACAGGCGTTTTCAGCCCATTACCGGCATAGGGAAGAAACAGCAGTAAGCACAGGGAAATATCTGCTTCTAAATCCAAAACGCAGCTATCTAACAGAACGGTTGTCAATGTGTGCACTCAACTTCCAGAGTTAAACCCGTGTGTGGATTCAGCAGTCTGCAAACACTTTCTCTGCAGAGTCCCAAAACAGGCGTTTTCAGCCCATTACCGGCATAGGGAAGATACAGCAGTAAGCACAGGGAAATATCTGCTTCTAAATCCAAAACGCAGCTTTCTAACAGAACGGTTGTCAATGTGTGCACTCAACTTCCAGAGTTAAACCCGTGTGTGGATTCAGCAGTCTGCAGACACTTTCTCTGCAGAGTCCCTAAACAGGCGTTTTCAGCCCATTACCGGCATAGGGAAGAAACAGCAGTAAGCACAGGGAAATATCTGCTTCTAAATCCGAAACGCAGCTATCTAACAGAACGGTTGTCCATGTGTGCACTCAACTTCCAGAGTTAAACCCGTGTGTGGATTCAGAAGTCTGCAAACACTTTCTCTGCAGAGTCCCAAAACAGGCGTTTTCAGCCCATTACCGGCATAGGGAAGAAACAGCAGTAAGCACAGGGAAATATCTGCTTCTAAATCCAAAACGCAGCTATGTAACAGAGCGGTTGTCAATGTGTGCACTCAACTTCCAGAGTTAAAGCCGTGTGTGGATTCAGCAGTCTGCACACACTTTCTCTGCAGAGTCCCAAAACAGGCGTTTTCAGCCCATTACCGGCATATGGAAGAAACAGCAGTAAGCACAGGGAAATATCTGCTTCTAAATCCGAAACACAGCTATCTATCAGAACGGTTGTCAATGTGTGCACTCAACTTCCAGAGTTAAACCCGTGTGTGGATTCAGCAGTCTGCAAACACTTTCTCTGCAGAGTCCCAAAACAGGCTTTTTCAGCCCATTACCGGCATAGGGAAGAAACAGCAGTAAGCACAGGGAAATATCTGCTTCTAAATCCAAAACGCAGCTATGTAACAGAACGGTTGTCAATGTGTGCACTCAACTTCCAGAGTTAAATCCGTGTATGGATTCAGCAGTCTGCAAACACTTTCTCTGCAGAGTCCAAAAACAGGCGTTTTCAGCCCATTACCGGCATATGGAAGAAACAGCAGTAAGCACAGGGAAATATCTGCTTCTAAATCCAAAACGCAGCTATCTAACAGAACGGTTGTCAATGTGTGCACTCAACTTCCAGAGTTAAACCCGTGTGTGGATTCAGCAGTCTGCCAACACTTTCTCTGCAGAGTCCCAAAACAGGCGTTTTGGGCCCATTACCGGCATAGGGAAGAAACAGCAGTAAGCACAGGGAAATATCTGCTTCTAAATCCAAAACGCAGCTATCTAACAGAACGGTTGTCAATGTGTGCACTCAACTTCCGGAGTTAAACCCGTGTGTGGACTCAGCAGTCTGCAAACACTTTCTCTGCAGAGTCCCAAAACAGGCGTTTTCAGCCCATTACCGGCATAGGGAAGAAACAGCAGTAAGCACAGGGAAATATCTGCTTCTAAATCCAAAACGCAGCTATCTAACAAACGGTTGTCAATGTGTGCACTCAACTTCCAGAGTTAAACCCGTGTGTGGATTCTGCAGTCTGCAAACACTTTCTCTGCAGAGTCCCAAAACAGGCGTTTTCAGCCCATTACCGGCATACGGAAGAAACAGCAGTAAGCACAGGGAAATATCTGCTTCTAAATCCAAAACGCAGCTATCTAACCGAACGGTTGTCAATGTGTGCACTCAGCTTCCAGAGTTAACCCGTGTGTGGATTCAGCAGTCTGCAAACACATTCTCTGCAGAGTCCCAAAACAGGCGTTTTCAGCCCATTACCGGCATAGGGAAGAAACAGCAGTAAGCACAGGGAAATATCTGCTTCTAAATCCAAAACGCAGCTATCTAACAGAACGGTTGCCAATGTGTGCACTCAACTTCCACAGTTAAACCCGTGTGTGGATTCAGCAATCTGCAAACACTTTCTCTGCAGAGTCCCAAAACAGGCCTTTTCAGCCCATTACCAGCATAGGGAAGAAACAGCAGTAAGCACAGGGAAATATCTGCTTCTAAATCCAAAACGCAGCTATCTAACAGAACGGTTGTCAATGTGTGCACTCAACTTCCAGAGTTAAACCCGTGTGTGGATTCAGCAGTCTGCAAACACTTTCTCTGCAGAGTCCCAAAACAGGCGTTTTCAGCCCATTACCGGCATAGGGAAGAAACAGCAGTAAGCACAGGGAAATATCTGCTTCTAAATCCAAAACGCAGCTATCTAACAGAACGGTTGTCAATGTGTGCACTCAACTTCCGGAGTTAAACCCGTGTGTGGATTCAGCAGTCTGCAAACACTTTCTCTGCAGAGTCCAAAAACAGGCGTTTTCAGCCCATTACCGGCATATGGAAGAAACAGCAGTAAGCACAGGGAAATATCTGCTTCTAAATCCAAAACGCAGCTATCTAACAGAACGGTTGTCAATGTGTGCACTCAACTTCCAGAGATAAACCCGTGTGTGGATTCAGCAGTGTGCAAACACTTTCTCTGCAGAGTCCCAAAACAGGCGTTTTCAGCCCATTACCGGCATAGGGAAGAAACAGCAGTAAGCACAGGGAAATATCTGCTTCTAAATCCAAAACGCAGCTATCTAACAGAACGGTTGTCAATGTGTGCACTCAACTTCCGGAGTTAAACCCGTGTGTGGATTCAGCAGTCTGCAAACACTTTCTCTGCAGAGTCCCAAAACAGGCGTTTTCAGCCCACTGCCGGCATAGGGAAGAAACAGCAGTAAGCACAGGGAAATATCTGCTTCTACATCCAAAACGCAGCTATCTAACAAACGGTTGTCAATGTGTGCACTCAACTTCCAGAGTTAAACCCGTGTGTGGATTCTGCAGTCTGCAAACACTTTCTCTGCAGAGTCCCAAAACAGGCGTTTTCAGCCCATTACCGGCATACGGAAGAAACAGCAGTAAGCACAGGGAAATATCTGCTTCTAAATCCAAAACGCAGCTATCTAACCGAACGGTTGTCAATGTGTGCACTCAGCTTCCAGAGTTAACCCGTGTGTGGATTCAGCAGTCTGCAAACACATTCTCTGCAGAGTCCCAAAACAGGCGTTTTCAGCCCATTACCGGCATAGGGAAAAACAGCAGTAAGCACAGGGAAATATCTGCTTCTAAATCCAAAACGCAGCTATCTAACAGAACGGTTGTCAATGTGTGCACTCAACTTCCAGAGTTAAACCCGTGTGTGGATTCAGCAGTCTGCAAACACTTTCTCTGCAGAGTCCCAAAACAGGCCTTTTCAGCCCATTACCAGCATAGGGAAGAAACAGCAGTAAGCACAGGGAAATATCTGCTTCTAAATCCAAAACGCAGCTATCTAACAGAACGGTTGTCAATGTGTGCACTCAACTTCCAGAGTTAAACCCGTGTGTGGATTCAGCAGTCTGCAAACACTTTCTCTGCAGAGTCCCAAAACAGGCGTTTTCAGCCCATTACCGGCATAGGGAAGAAACAGCAGTAAGCACAGGGAAATATCTGCTTCTAAATCCAAAACGCAGCTATCTAACAGAACGGTTGTCAATGTGTGCACTCAACTTCCGGAGTTAAACCCGTGTGTGGATTCAGCAGTCTGCAAACACTTTCTCTGCAGAGTCCCAAAACAGGCGTTTTCAGCCCATTACCGGCATAGGGAAGAAACAGCAGTAAGCACAGGGAAATATCTGCTTCTAAATCCAAAACTCAGCTATCTAACAAACGGTTTTCAATGTGTGCACTCAACTTCCAGAGATAAACCCGTGTGTGGATTTTGCAGTCTGCAAACACTTTCTCTGCAGAGTCCCAAAACAGGCGTTTTCAGCCCATTACCGGCATATGGAAGAAACAGCAGTAAGCACAGGGAAATATCTGCTTCTAAATCCAAAACGCAGCTATCTAACAAACGGTTGTCAATGTGTGCACTCAACTTCCAGAGTTAAACCTGTGTGCAGATTCAGCAGTCTGCAGACACTTTCTCTGCAGAGTCCCAAAACAGGCGTTTTCAGCCCATTACCGGCATAGGGAAGAAACAGCAGTAAGCACAGGGAAATATCTGCTTCTAAATCCGAAACGCAGCTATCTAACAGAACGTTTGTCAATGTGTGCACTCAACTTCCGGAGTTAAACCCGTGTGTGGATTCAGCAGTCTGCAAACACTTTCTCTGCAGAGTCCCAAAACAGGCGTTTTCAGCCCATTACCGGCACAGGGAAGAAACAGCAGTAAGCACAGGGAAATATCTGCTTCTAAATCCAAAACGCAGTTATTTAACAGAACGGTTGTCAATGTGTGCACTCAACTTACAGAGTTAAACCCGTGTGTGGATTCAGCAGTCTGCAAACACTTTCTCTGCAGAGTCCCAAAACAGGCGTTTTCAGCCCATTGCCGGCATATGGAAGAAACAGCAGTAAGCACAGGGAAATATCTACTTCTAAATCCAAAACGCAGCTATCTAAGAGAACGGTTGTCAATGTGTGCACTCAACTTCCAGAGTTAAACCCGTGTGTGGATTCAGCATTCTGCAAACACTTTCTCTGCAGAGTCCCAAAACAGGCGTTTTCAGCCCATTACCGGCATACGGAAGAAACAGCAGTAAGCACAGGGAAATATCTGCTTCTAAATCCAAAACGCAGCTATCTAACAGAACGGTTGTCAATGTGTGCACTCAACTTACAGAGTTAAACCCGTGTGTGGATTTAGCAGTCTGCAAACACTTTCTCTGCAGAGTCCCAAAACAGGCGTTTTCAGCCCATTACCGGCATATGGAAGAAACAGCAGTAAGCACAGGGAAATATCTGCTTCTAAATCCAAAACGCAGCTATCAAAGAGAACGGTTGTCAATGTGTGCACTCAACTTCCATAGTTAAACCCGTGTGTGGATTCAGCAGTCTACACACACTTTCTCTGCAGAGTCCCAAAACAGGTGTTTTCAGCCCATTACCTGCATAGGGAAGAAACAGCAGTAAGCACAGGGAAATATCTGCTTCTAAATCCAAAACGCAGCTATCTAACAGAACGGTTGTCAATGTGTGCACTCGACTTCCAGAGTTAAACCCGTGTGTGGATTCAGCAGTCTGCAGACACTTTCTCTGCAGAGTCCCAAAACAGGCGTTTTCAGCCCATTACCGGCATAGGGAAGAAACAGCAGTAAGCACAGGGAAATATCTGCTTCTAAATCCAAAACGCAGCTATCTAACAGAACGGTTGTCAATGTGTGCACTCAACTTCCAGAGTTAAACCCGTTTGTGGATTCAGCAGTCTGCGAACACTTTCTCTGCAGAGTCCCAAAACAGGCGTTTTCAGCCCATTACCGGCATATGGAAGAAACAGCAGTAAGCACTGGGAAATATCTGCTTCTAAATCCAAAACGCATGTATCTAACAGAACGGTTGTCAATGTGTGCACTCAACTTCCAGAGTTAAACCCGTGTGTGGATTCAGCAGTCTGCAGACACTTTCTCTGCAGAGTCCCTAAACAGGCGTTTTCAGCCCATTACCGGCATAGGGAAGAAACAGCAGTAAGCACAGGGAAATATCTGCTTCTAAATCCGAAACGCAGCTATCTAACAGAACGGTTGTCAATGTGTGCACTCAACTTCCAGAGTTAAACCCGTGTGTGGATTCAGCAGTCTGCAAACACTTTCTCTGCAGAGTCCCAAAACAGGCGTTTTGGGCCCATTACCGGCATAGGGAAGAAACAGCAGTAAGCACAGGGAAATATCTGCTTCTAAATCCAAAACGCAGCTATGTAACAGAGCGGTTGTCAATGTGTGCACTCAACTTCCAGAGTTAACGCCGTGTGTGGATTCAGCAGTCTGCACACACTTTCTCTGCAGAGTCCCAAAACAGGCGTTTTCAGCCCATTACCGGCATATGGAAGAAACAGCAGTAAGCACAGGGAAAAATCTGCTTCTAAATCCGAAACACAGCTATCTAACAGAACGGTTGTCAATGTGTGCACTCAACTTCCAGAGTTAAACCCGTGTGTGGATTCAGCAGTCTGCAAACACTTTCTCTGCAGAGTCCCAAAACAGGCTTTTTCAGCCCATTACCGGCATAGGGAAGAAACAGCACTAAGCACAGGGAAATATCTGCTTCTAAAGCCAAAACGCAGCTATCTAAAAGAACGGTTGTCAATGTGTGCACTCAACTTCCAGAGTTAAACCCGTGTGTGGATTCAGCAGTCTGCAAACACTTTCTCTGCAGAGTCCCAAAACAGGCGTTTTCAGCCCATTACCGGCATAGGGAAGAAACAGCAGTAAGCAAAGGGAAATATCTGCTTCTAAATCCAAAACGCAGGTATCTAACAGAACGGTTGTCAATGTGTGCACTCAACTTCCAGAGTTAAACCCATGTGTGGATTCAGCAGTCTGCAAACACTTTCTCTGCAGAGTCCAAAAACAGGCGTTTTCAGCCCATTACCGGCATAGGGAAGAAACAGCAGTAAGCACAGGGAAATATCTGCTTCTAAATCCAAAACGCAGCTATCTAACAGAACGGTTGTCAATGTGTGCACTCAACTT
The DNA here is from genome assembly GCF_030222135.1 of Aotus nancymaae. Lineage (NCBI taxonomy): Eukaryota > Metazoa > Chordata > Mammalia > Primates > Aotidae > Aotus > Aotus nancymaae. The sequence continues at coordinate 188,245 of NW_026988793.1, forward strand.
CCAGAGTTAAACCCGTGTGTGGATTCAGCAGTCTGCAAACACTTTCTCCACAGAGTCCCAAAACAGGCGTTTTCAGCCCATTACCGGCATAGGGAAGATACAGCAGTAAGCACAGGGAAATATCTGCTTCTAAATCCAAAACGCAGCTTTCTAACAGAACGGTTGTCAATGTGTGCACTCAACTTCCAGAGTTAAACCCGTGTGTGGATTCAGCAGTCTGCAGACACTTTCTCTGCAGAGTCCCTAAACAGGCGTTTTCAGCCCATTACCGGCATAGGGAAGAAACAGCAGTAAGCACAGGGAAATATCTGCTTCTAAATCCGAAACGCAGCTATCTAACAGAACGGTTGTCAATGTGTGCACTCAACTTCCAGAGTTAAACCCGTGTGTGGATTCAGCAGTCTGCAAACACTTTCTCTGCAGAGTCCCAAAACAGGCGTTTTCAGCCCATTACCGGCATAGGGAAGAAACAGCAGTAAGCACAGGGAAATATCTGCTTCTAAATCCAAAACGCAGCTATGTAACAGAGCGGTTGTCAATGTGTGCACTCAACTTCCAGAGTTAAAGCCGTGTGTGGATTCAGCAGTCTGCACACACTTTCTCTGCAGAGTCCCAAAACAGGCGTTTTCAGCCCATTACCGGCATATGGAAGAAACAGCAGTAAGCACAGGGAAATATCTGCTTCTAAATCCAAAACACAGCTATCTAACAGAACGGTTGTCAATGTGTGCACTCAACTTCCAGAGTTAAACCCGTGTGTGGATTCAGCAGTCTGCAAACACTTTCTCTGCAGAGTCCCAAAACAGGCTTTTTCAGCCCATTACCGGCATAGGGAAGAAACAGCAGTAAGCACAGGGAAATATCTGCTTCTAAATCCAAAACGCAGCTATCTAACAGAACGGTTGTCAATGTGTGCACTCAACTTCCAGAGTTAAATCCGTGTATGGATTCAGCAGTCTGCAAACACTTTCTCTGCAGAGTCCAAAAACAGGCGTTTTCAGCCCATTACCGGCATATGGAAGAAACAGCAGTAAGCACAGGGAAATATCTGCTTCTAAATCCGAAACGCAGCTATCTAACAGAACGGTTGTCAATGTGTGCACTCAACTTCCAGAGTTAAACCCGTGTGTGGATTCAGCAGTCTGCAAACACTTTCTCTGCAGAGTCCCAAAACAGGCGTTTTCAGCCCATTACCGGCATAGGGAAGAAACAGCAGTAAGCACAGGGAAATATCTGCTTCTAAATCCAAAACGCAGCTATGTAACAGAGCGGTTGTCAATGTGTGCACTCAACTTCCAGAGTTAAAGCCGTGTGTGGATTCAGCAGTCTGCACACACTTTCTCTGCAGAGTCCCAAAACAGGCGTTTTCAGCCCATTACCGACATATGGAAGAAACAGCAGTAAGCACAGGGAAATATCTGCTTCTAAATCCGAAACACAGCTATCTAACAGAACGGTTGTCAATGTGTGCACTCAACTTCCAGAGTTAAACCCGTGTGTGGATTCAGCAGTCTGCAAACACTTTCTCTGCAGAGTCCCAAAACAGGCTTTTTCAGCCCATTACCGGCATAGGGAAGAAACAGCAGTAAGCACAGGGAAATATCTGCTTCTAAATCCAAATCGCAGCTATGTAACAGAACGGTTGTCAATGTGTGCACTCAACTTCCAGAGTTAAACCCGTGTATGGATTCAGCAGTCTGCAAACACTTTCTCTGCAGAGTCCAAAAACAGGCGTTTTCAGCCCATTACCGGCATATGGAAGAAACAGCAGTAAGCACAGGGAAATATCTGCTTCTAAATCCAAAACGCAGCTATCTAACAGAACGGTTGTCAATGTGTGCACTCAACTTCCAGAGTTAAACCCGTGTGTGGATTCAGCAGTCTGCAAACACTTTCTCTGCAGAGTCCAAAAACAGGCGTTTTCAGCCCATTACCGGCATAGGGAAGAAACAGCAGTAAGCACAGGGAAATATCTGCTTCTAAATCCAAAACGCAGCTATCTAACAAACGGTTTTCAATGTGTGCACTCAACTTCCAGAGATAAACCCGTGTGTGGATTTTGCAGTCTGCAAACACTTTCTCTGCAGAGTCCCAAAACAGGCGTTTTCAGCCCATTACCGGCATATGGAAGAAACAGCAGTAAGCACAGGGAAATATCTGCTTCTAAATCCAAAACGCAGCTATCTAACAAACGGTTGTCAATGTGTGCACTCAACTTCCAGAGTTAAACCTGTGTGCAGATTCAGCAGTCTGCAGACACTTTCTCTGCAGAGTCCCAAAACAGGCGTTTTCAGCCCATTACCGGCATAGGGAAGAAACAGCAGTAAGCACAGGGAAATATCTGCTTCTAAATCCGAAACGCAGCTATCTAACAGAACGTTTGTCAATGTGTGCACTCAACTTCCGGAGTTAAACCCGTGTGTGGATTCAGCAGTCTGCAAACACTTTCTCTGCAGAGTCCCAAAACAGGCGTTTTCAGCCCATTACCGGCACAGGGAAGAAACAGCAGTAAGCACAGGGAAATATCTGCTTCTAAATCCAAAACGCAGTTATCTAACAGAACGGTTGTCAAAGTGTGCACTCAACTTACAGAGTTAAACCCGTGTGTGGATTCAGCAGTCTGCAAACACTTTCTCTGCAGAGTCCCAAAACAGGCGTTTTCAGCCCATTGCCGGCATATGGAGGAAACAGCAGTAAGCACAGGGAAATATCTACTTTTAAATCCAAAACGCAGCTATCTAAGAGAACGGTTGTCAATGTGTGCACTCAACTTCCAGAGTTCAACCCGTGTGTGGATTCAGCAGTCTGCAAACACTTTCTCTGCAGAGTCCCAAAACAGGCGTTTTCAGCCCATTACCGGCATACGGAAGAAACAGCAGTAAGCACAGGGAAATATCTGCTTCTAAATCCAAAACGCAGCTATCTAACAGAACGGTTGTCAATGTGTGCACTCAACTTCCAGAGTTAAACCCGTGTGTGGATTCAGCAGTCTGCAAACACTTTCTCCACAGAGTCCCAAAACAGGCGTTTTCAGCCCATTACCGGCATAGGGAAGATACAGCAGTAAGCACAGGGAAATATCTGCTTCTAAATCCAAAACGCAGCTTTCTAACAGAACGGTTGTCAATGTGTGCACTCAACTTCCAGAGTTAAACCCGTGTGTGGATTCAGCAGTCTGCAGACACTTTCTCTGCAGAGTCCCTAAACAGGCGTTTTCAGCCCATTACCGGCATAGGGAAGAAACAGCAGTAAGCACAGGGAAATATCTGCTTCTAAATCCGAAACGCAGCTATCTAACAGAACGGTTGTCAATGTGTGCACTCAACTTCCAGAGTTAAACCCGTGTGTGGATTCAGCAGTCTGCAAACACTTTCTCTGCAGAGTCCCAAAACAGGCGTTTTCAGCCCATTACCGGCATATGGAAGAAACAGCAGTAAGCACAGGGAAATATCTGCTTCTAAATCCGAAACACAGCTATCTCACAGAACGGTTGTCAATGTGTGCACTCAACTTCCAGAGTTAAACCCGTGTGTGGATTCAGCAGTCTGCAAACACTTTCTCTGCAGAGTCCCAAAACAGGCTTTTTCAGCCCATTACCGGCATAGGGAAGAAACAGCAGTAAGCACAGGGAAATATCTGCTTCTAAATCCAAAACGCAGCTATCTAACAGAACGGTTGTCAATGTGTGCACTCAACTTCCAGAGTTAAATCCGTGTATGGATTCAGCAGTCTGCAAACACTTTCTCTGCAGAGTCCAAAAACAGGCGTTTTCAGCCCATTACCGGCATATGGAAGAAACAGCAGTAAGCACAGGGAAATATCTGCTTCTAAATCCGAAACGCAGCTGTCTAACAGAACGGTTGTCAATGTGTGCACTCAACTTCCAGAGTTAAACCCGTGTGTGGATTCAGCAGTCTGCAAACACTTTCTCTGCAGAGTCCCAAAACAGGCGTTTTCAGCCCATTACCGGCATAGGGAAGAAACAGCAGTAAGCACAGGGAAATATCTGCTTCTAAATCCAAAACGCAGCTATGTAACAGAGCGGTTGTCAATGTGTGCACTCAACTTCCAGAGTTAAAGCCGTGTGTGGATTCAGCAGTCTGCACACACTTTCTCTGCAGAGTCCCAAAACAGGCGTTTTCAGCCCATTACCGGCATATGGAAGAAACAGCAGTAAGCACAGGGAAATATCTGCTTCTAAATCCGAAACACAGCTATCTAACAGAACGGTTGTCAATGTGTGCACTCAACTTCCAGAGTTAAACCCGTGTGTGGATTCAGCAGTCTGCAAACACTTTCTCTGCAGAGTCCCAAAACAGGCTTTTTCAGCCCATTACCGGCATAGGGAAGAAACAGCAGTAAGCACAGGGAAATATCTGCTTCTAAATCCAAATCGCAGCTATGTAACAGAACGGTTGTCAATGTGTGCACTCAACTTCCAGAGTTAAACCCGTGTATGGATTCAGCAGTCCGCAAACACTTTCTCTGCAGAGTCCAAAAACAGGCGTTTTCAGCCCATTACCGGCATATGGAAGAAACAGCAGTAAGCACAGGGAAATATCTGCTTCTAAATCCAAAACGCAGCTATCTAACAGAACGGTTGTCAATGTGTGCACTCAACTTCCAGAGTTAAACCCGTGTGTGGATTCAGCAGTCTGCAAACACTTTCTCTGCAGAGTCCCAAAACAGGCGTTTTCAGCCCATTACCGGCATAGGGAAGAAACAGCAGTAAGCACAGGGAAATATCTGCTTCTAAATCCAAAACTCAGCTATCTAACAAACGGTTTTCAATGTGTGCACTCAACTTCCAGAGATAAACCCGTGTGTGGATTTTGCAGTCTGCAAACACTTTCTCTGCAGAGTCCCAAAACAGGCGTTTTCAGCCCATTACCGGCATATGGAAGAAACAGCAGTAAGCACAGGGAAATATCTGCTTCTAAATCCAAAACGCAGCTATCTAACAAACGGTTGTCAATGTGTGCACTCAACTTCCAGAGTTAAACCTGTGTGCAGATTCAGCAGTCTGCAGACACTTTCTCTGCAGAGTCCCAAAACAGGCGTTTTCAGCCCATTACCGGCATAGGGAAGAAACAGCAGTAAGCACAGGGAAATATCTGCTTCTAAATCCGAAACGCAGCTATCTAACAGAACGTTTGTCAATGTGTGCACTCAACTTCCGGAGTTAAACCCGTGTGTGGATTCAGCAGTCTGCAAACACTTTCTCTGCAGAGTCCCAAAACAGGCGTTTTCAGCCCATTACCGGCACAGGGAAGAAACAGCAGTAAGCACAGGGAAATATCTGCTTCTAAATCCAAAACGCAGTTATCTAACAGAACGGTTGTCAATGTGTGCACTCAACTTACAGAGTTAAACCCGTGTGTGGATTCAGCAGTCTGCAAACACTTTCTCTGCAGAGTCCCAAAACAGGCGTTTTCAGCCCATTGCCGGCATATGGAGGAAAGAGCAGTAAGCACAGGGAAATATCTACTTTTAAATCCAAAACGCAGGTATCTAAGAGAACGGTTGTCAATGTGTGCACTCAACTTCCAGAGTTAAACCCGTGTGTGGATTCAGCAGTCTGCAAACACTTTCTCTGCAGAGTCCCAAAACAGGCGTTTTCAGCCCATTACCGGCATACGGAAGAAACAGCAGTAAGCACAGGGAAATATCTGCTTCTAAATCCAAAACGCAGCTATCTAACAGAACGGTTGTCAATGTGTGCACTCAACTTACAGAGTTAAACCCGTGTGTGGATTTAGAAGTCTGCAAACACTTTCTCTGCAGAGTCCCAAAACAGGCGTTTTCAGACCATTACCGGCATATGGAAGAAACAGCAGTAAGCACAGGGAAATATCTGCTTCTAAATCCAAAACGCAGCTATCAAAGAGAACGGTTGTCAATGTGTGCACTCAACTTCCATAGTTAAACCCGTGTGTGGATTCAGCAGTCTACACACACTTTCTCTGCAGAGTCCCAAAACAGGTGTTTTCAGCCCATTACCTGCATAGGGAAGAAACAGCAGTAAGCACAGGGAAATATCTGCTTCTAAATCCAAAACGCAGCTATCTAACAGAACGGTTGTCAATGTGTGCACTCGACTTCCAGAGTTAAACCCGTGTGTGGATTCAGCAGTCTGCAGACACTTTCTCTGCAGAGTCCCAAAACAGGCGTTTTCAGCCCATTACCGGCATAGGGAAGAAACAGCAGTAAGCACAGGGAAATATCTGCTTCTAAATCCAAAACGCAGCTATCTAACAGAACGGTTGTCAATGTGTGCACTCAACTTCCAGAGTTAAACCCGTTTGTGGATTCAGCAGTCTGCAGAGACTTTCTCTGCAGAGTCCCAAAACAGGCGTTTTCAGCCCATTACCGGCATATGGAAGAAACAGCCGTAAGCACTGGGAAATATCTGCTTCTAAATCCAAAACGCAGGTATCAAACAGAACGGTTGTCAATGTGTGCACTCAACTTCCAGAGTTAAACCCGTGTGTGGATTCAGCAGTCTGCAGACACTTTCTCTGCAGAGTCCCTAAACAGGCGTTTTCAGCCCATTACCGGCATAGGGAAGAAACAGCAGTAAGCACAGGGAAATATCTGCTTCTAAATCCGAAACGCAGCTATCTAACAGAACGGTTGTCAATGTGTGCACTCAACTTCCAGAGTTAAACCCGTGTGTGGATTCAGCAGTCTGCAAACACTTTCTCTGCAGAGTCCCAAAACAGGCGTTTTGGGCCCATTACCGGCATAGGGAAGAAACAGCAGTAAGCACAGGGAAATATCTGCTTCTAAATCCAAAACGCAGCTATGTAACAGAGCGGTTGTCAATGTGTGCACTCAACTTCCAGAGTTAACGCCGTGTGTGGATTCAGCAGTCTGCACACACTTTCTCTGCAGAGTCCCAAAACAGGCGTTTTCAGCCCATTACCGGCATATGGAAGCAACAGCAGTAAGCACAGGGAAATATCTGCTTCTAAATCCGAAACACAGCTATCTAACAGAACGGTTGTCAATGTGTGCACTCAACTTCCAGAGTTAAACCCGTGTGTGGATTCAGCAGTCTGCAAACACTTTCTCTGCAGAGTCCCAAAACAGGCTTTTTCAGCCCATTACCGGCATAGGGAAGAAACAGCAGTAAGCACCGGGAAATATCTGCTTCTAAATCCAAAACGCAGCTATCTAACAGAACGGTTGTCAATGTGTGCACTCAACTTCCAGAGTTAAACCCGTGTGTGGATTCAGCAGTCTGCAAACACTTTCTCTGCAGAGTCCCAAAACAGGCGTTTTCAGCCCATTACCGGCATAGGGAAGAAACAGCAGTAAGCAAAGGGAAATATCTGCTTCTAAATCCAAAACGCAGGTATCTAACAGAACGGTTGTCAATGTGTGCACTCAACTTCCAGAGTTAAACCCATGTGTGGATTCAGCAGTCTGCAAACACTTTCTCTGCAGAGTCCAAAAACAGGCGTTTTCAGCCCATTACCGGCATAGGGAAGAAACAGCAGTAAGCACAGGGAAATATCTGCTTCTAAATCCAAAACGCAGCTATCTAACAGAACGGTTGTCAATGTGTGCACTCAACTTCCAGAGTTAAACCCGTGTGTGGATTCAGCAGTCTGCAAACACTTTCTCCACAGAGTCCCAAAACAGGCGTTTTCAGCCCATTACCGGCATAGGGAAGATACAGCAGTAAGCACAGGGAAATATCTGCTTCTAAATCCAAAACGCAGCTTTCTAACAGAACGGTTGTCAATGTGTGCACTCAACTTCCAGAGTTAAACCCGTGTGTGGATTCAGCAGTCTGCAGACACTTTCTCTGCAGAGTCCCTAAACAGGCGTTTTCAGCCCATTACCGGCATAGGGAAGAAACAGCAGTAAGCACAGGGAAATATCTGCTTCTAAATCCGAAACGCAGCTATCTAACAGAACGGTTGTCAATGTGTGCACTCAACTTCCAGAGTTAAACCCGTGTGTGGATTCAGCAGTCTGCAAACACTTTCTCTGCAGAGTCCCAAAACAGGCGTTTTCAGCCCATTACCGGCATAGGGAAGAAACAGCAGTAAGCACAGGGAAATATCTGCTTCTAAATCCAAAACGCAGCTATGTAACAGAGCGGTTGTCAATGTGTGCACTCAACTTCCAGAGTTAAACCCGTGTGTGGAATCAGCAGTCTGCAAACACTTTCTCTGCAGAGTCCCAAAACAGGCGTTTTCAGCCCATTACCGGCATATGGAAGAAACAGCAGTAAGCACAGGGAAATATCTGCTTCTAAATCCGAAACACAGCTATCTAACAGAACGGTTGTCAATGTGTGCACTCAACTTCCAGAGTTAAACCCGTGTGTGGATTCAGCAGTCTGCAAACACTTTCTCTGCAGAGTCCCAAAACAGGCTTTTTCAGCCCATTACCGGCATAGGGAAGAAACAGCAGTAAGCACAGGGAAATATCTGCTTCTAAATCCAAAACGCAGCTATCTAACAGAACGGTTGTCAATGTGTGCACTCAACTTCCAGAGTTAAACCCGTGTGTGGATTCAGCAGTCTGCAGACACTTTCTCTGCAGAGTCCCTAAACAGGCGTTTTCAGCCCATTACCGGCATAGGGAAGAAACAGCAGTAAGCACAGGGAAATATCTGCTTCTAAATCCGAAACGCAGCTATCTAACAGAACGGTTGTCAATGTGTGCACTCAACTTCCAGAGTTAAACCCGTGTGTGGATTCAGCAGTCTGCAAACACTTTCTCTGCAGAGTCCCAAAACAGGCGTTTTCAGCCCATTACCGGCATAGGGAAGAAACAGCAGTAAGCACAGGGAAATATCTGCTTCTAAATCCAAAACGCAGCTATGTAACAGAGCGGTTGTCAATGTGTGCACTCAACTTCCAGAGTTAAACCCGTGTGTGGAATCAGCAGTCTGCAAACACTTTCTCTGCAGAGTCCCAAAACAGGCGTTTTCAGCCCATTACCGGCATATGGAAGAAACAGCAGTAAGCACAGGGAAATATCTGCTTCTAAATCCGAAACACAGCTATCTAACAGAACGGTTGTCAATGTGTGCACTCAACTTCCAGAGTTAAACCCGTGTGTGGATTCAGCAGTCTGCAAACACTTTCTCTGCAGAGTCCCAAAACAGGCTTTTTCAGCCCATTACCGGCATAGGGAAGAAACAGCAGTAAGCACAGGGAAATATCTGCTTCTAAATCCAAAACGCAGCTATCTAACAGAACGGTTGTCAATGTGTGCACTCAACTTCCAGAGTTAAATCCGTGTATGGATTCAGCAGTCTGCAAACACTTTCTCTGCAGAGTCCAAAAACAGGCGTTTGCAGCCCATTACCGGCATATGGAAGAAACAGCAGTAAGCACAGGGAAATATCTGCTTCTAAATCCGAAACGCAGCTATCTAACAGAACGGTTGTCAATGTGTGCACTCAACTTCCAGAGTTAAACCCGTGTGTGGATTCAGCAGTCTGCAAACACTTTCTCTGCAGAGTCCCAAAACAGGCGTTTTCAGCCCATTACCGGCATAGGGAAGAAACAGCAGTAAGCACAGGGAAATATCTGCTTCTAAATCCAAAACGCAGCTATGTAACAGAGCGGTTGTCAATGTGTGCACTCAACTTCCAGAGTTAAAGCCGTGTGTGGATTCAGCAGTCTGCACACACTTTCTCTGCAGAGTCCCAAAACAGGCGTTTTCAGCCCATTACCGGCATATGGAAGAAACAGCAGTAAGCACAGGGAAATATCTGCTTCTAAATCCGAAACACAGCTATCTAACAGAACGGTTGTCAATGTGTGCACTCAACTTCCAGAGTTAAACCCGTGTGTGGATTCAACAGTCTGCAAACACTTTCTCTGCAGAGTCCCAAAACAGGCTTTTTCAGCCCATTACCGGCATAGGGAAGAAACAGCAGTAAGCACAGGGAAATATCTGCTTCTAAATCCAAAACGCAGCTATGTAACAGAACGGTTGTCAATGTGTGCACTCAACTTCCAGAGTTAAACCCGTGTATGGATTCAGCAGTCTGCAAACACTTTCTCTGCAGAGTCCAAAAACAGGCGTTTTCAGCCCATTACCGGCATATGGAAGAAACAGCAGTAAGCACAGGGAAATATCTGCTTCTAAATCCAAAACGCAGCTATCTAACAGAACGGTTGTCAATGTGTGCACTCAACTTCCAGAGTTAAACCCGTGTGTGGATTCAGCAGTCTGCAAACACTTTCTCTGCAGAGTCCCAAAACAGGCGTTTTCAGCCCATTACCGGCATAGGGAAGAAACAGCAGTAAGCACAGGGAAATATCTGCTTCTAAATCCAAAACGCAGCTATCTAACAGAACGGTTGTCAATGTGTGCACTCAACTTCCGGTGTTAAACCCGTGTGTGGATTCAGCAGTCTGCAAACACTTTCTCTGCAGAGTCCCAAAACAGGCGTTTTCAGCCCACTACCGGCATAGGGAAGAAACAGCAGTAAGCACAGGGAAATATCTGCTTCTACATCCAAAACGCAGCTATCTAACAAACGGTTGTCAATGTGTGCACTCAACTTCCAGAGTTAAACCCGTGTGTGGATTCTGCTGTCTGCAAACACTTTCTCTGCAGAGTCCCAAAACAGGCGTTTTCAGCCCATTACCGGCATACGGAAGAAAAAGCAGTAAGCACAGGGAAATATCTGCTTCTATATCCAAAACGCAGCTATCTAACCAAACGGTTGTCAATGTGTGCACTCAGCTTCCAGAGTTAACCCGTGTGTGGATTCAGCAGTCTGCAAACACATTCTCTGCAGAGTCCCAAAACAGGCGTTTTCAGCCCATTACCGGCATAGGGAAGAAACAGCAGTAAGCACAGGGAAATATCTGCTTCTAAATCCAAAACTCAGCTATCTAACAAACGGTTGTCAATGTGTGCACTCAACTTCCAGAGTTAAACCCGTGTGTGGATTTTGCAGTCTGCAAACACTTTCTCTGCAGAGTCCCAAAACAGGCGTTTTCAGCCCATTACCGGCATATGGAAGAAACAGCAGTAAGCACAGGGAAATATCTGCTTCTAAATCCAAAACGCAGCTATCTAACAAACGGTTGTCAATGTGTGCACTCAACTTCCAGAGTTAAACCTGTGTGCAGATTCAGCAGTCTGCAGACACTTTCTCTGCAGAGTCCCAAAACAGGCGTTTTCAGCCCATTACCGGCATAGGGAAGAAACAGCAGTAAGCACAGGGAAATATCTGCTTCTAAATCCGAAACGCAGCTATCTAACAGAACGTTTGTCAATGTGTGCACTCAACTTCCGGAGTTAAACCCGTGTGTGGATTCAGCAGTCTGCAAACACTTTCTCTGCAGAGTCCCAAAACAGGCGTTTTCAGCCCATTACCGGCACAGGGAAGAAACAGCAGTAAGCACAGGGAAATATCTGCTTCTAAATCCAAAACGCAGTTATCTAACAGAACGGTTGTCAATGTGTGCACTCAACTTCCAGAGTTAAACCCGTGTGTGGATTCAGCAGTCTGCAAACACTTTCTCTGCAGAGTCCCAAAACAGGCGTTTTCAGCCCATTACCGGCATATGGAAGAAACAGCAGTAAGCACTGGGAAATATCTGTTTCTAAATCCAAAACGCAGCTATCTAACAGAACGGTTGTCAATGTGTGCACTCAACTTCCAGAGTTAAACCCGTGTGTGGATTCAGCAGTCTGCAGACACTTTCTCTGCAGAGTCCCAAAACAGGCGTTTTCAGCCCATTACCGGCATAGGGAAGAAACAGCAGTAAGCACAGGGAAATATCTGCTTCTAAATCCAAAACGCAGCTATCTAACAGAACGGTTGTCAATGTGTGCACTCAACTTCCAGAGTTAAACTCGTGTGTGGATTCCGCAGTCTGCAGACACTTTCTCTGCAGAGTCCCAAAACAGGCGTTTTCAGCCCATTACCGGCATATGGAAGAAACAGCAGTAAGCACAGGGAAATATCTGCTTCTAAATCCAAAACGCAGCTATCTAACAGAACGGTTGTCAATGTGTGCACTCAACTTCCAGAGTTAAACCCGTGTGTGGATTCAGCAGTCTGCAAACACTTTCTCTGCAGAGTCCCAAAACAGGCGTTTTCAGCCCATTACCGGCATAGGGAAGAAACAGCAGTAAGCACAGGGAAATATCTGCTTCTAAATCCAAAACTCAGCTATCTAACAAACGGTTTTCAATGTGTGCACTCAACTTCCAGAGATAAACCCGTGTGTGGATTTTGCAGTCTGCAAACACTTTCTCTGCAGAGTCCCAAAACAGGCGTTTTCAGCCCATTACCGGCATATGGAAGAAACAGCAGTAAGCACAGGGAAATATCTGCTTCTAAATCCAAAACGCAGCTATCTAACAAACGGTTGTCAATGTGTGCACTCAACTTCCAGAGTTAAACCTGTGTGCAGATTCAGCAGTCTGCAGACACTTTCTCTGCAGAGTCCCAAAACAGGCGTTTTCAGCCCATTACCGGCATAGGGAAGAAACAGCAGTAAGCACAGGGAAATATCTGCTTCTAAATCCGAAACGCAGCTATCTAACAGAACGTTTGTCAATGTGTGCACTCAACTTCCGGAGTTAAACCCGTGTGTGGATTCAGCAGTCTGCAAACACTTTCTCTGCAGAGTCCCAAAACAGGCGTTTTCAGCCCATTACCGGCACAGGGAAGAAACAGCAGTAAGCACAGGGAAATATCTGCTTCTAAATCCAAAACGCAGTTATCTAACAGAACGGTTGTCAATGTGTGCACTCAACTTACAGAGTTAAACCCGTGTGTGGATTCAGCAGTCTGCAAACACTTTCTCTGCAGAGTCCCAAAACAGGCGTTTTCAGCCCATTGCCGGCATATGGAGGAAACAGCAGTAAGCACAGGGAAATATCTACTTTTAAATCCAAAACGCAGCTATCTAAGAGAACGGTTGTCAATGTGTGCACTCAACTTCCAGAGTTAAACCCGTGTGTGGATTCAGCAGTCTGCAAACACTTTCTCTGCAGAGTCCCAAAACAGGCGTTTTCAGCCCATTACCGGCATACGGAAGAAACAGCAGTAAGCACAGGGAAATATCTGCTTCTAAATCCAAAACGCAGCTATCTAACAGAACGGTTGTCAATGTGTGCACTCAACTTACAGAGTTAAACCCGTGTGTGGATTTAGAAGTCTGCAAACACTTTCTCTGCAGAGTCCCAAAACAGGCGTTTTCAGACCATTACCGGCATATGGAAGAAACAGCAGTAAGCACAGGGAAATATCTGCTTCTAAATCCAAAACGCAGCTATCAAAGAGAACGGTTGTCAATGTGTGCACTCAACTTCCATAGTTAAACCCGTGTGTGGATTCAGCAGTCTACACACACTTTCTCTGCAGAGTCCCAAAACAGGTGTTTTCAGCCCATTACCTGCATAGGGAAGAAACAGCAGTAAGCACAGGGAAATATCTGCTTCTAAATCCAAAACGCAGCTATCTAACAGAACGGTTGTCAATGTGTGCACTCGACTTCCAGAGTTAAACCCGTGTGTGGATTCAGCAGTCTGCAGACACTTTCTCTGCAGAGTCCCAAAACAGGCGTTTTCAGCCCATTACCGGCATAGGGAAGAAACAGCAGTAAGCACAGGGAAATATCTGCTTCTAAATCCAAAACGCAGCTATCTAACAGAACGGTTGTCAATGTGTGCACTCAACTTCCAGAGTTAAACCCGTTTGTGGATTCAGCAGTCTGCGAACACTTTCTCTGCAGAGTCCCAAAACAGGCGTTTTCAGCCCATTACCGGCATATGGAAGAAACAGCAGTAAGCACTGGGAAATATCTGCTTCTAAATCCAAAACGCAGGTATCAAACAGAACGGTTGTCAATGTGTGCACTCAACTTCCAGAGTTAAACCCGTGTGTGGATTCAGCAGTCTGCAGACACTTTCTCTGCAGAATCCCTAAACAGGCGTTTTCAGCCCATTACCGGCATAGGGAAGAAACAGCAGTAAGCACAGGGAAATATCTGCTTCTAAATCCGAAACGCAGCTATCTAACAGAACGGTTGTCAATGTGTGCACTCAACTTCCAGAGTTAAACCCGTGTGTGGATTCAGCAGTCTGCAAACACTTTCTCTGCAGAGTCCCAAAACAGGCGTTTTGGGCCCATTACCGGCATAGGGAAGAAACAGCAGTAAGCACAGGGAAATATCTGCTTCTAAATCCAAAACGCAGCTATGTAACAGAGCGGTTGTCAATGTGTGCACTCAACTTCCAGAGTTAACGCCGTGTGTGGATTCAGCAGTCTGCACACACTTTCTCTGCAGAGTCCCAAAACAGGCGTTTTCAGCCCATTACCGGCATATGGAAGCAACAGCAGTAAGCACAGGGAAATATCTGCTTCTAAATCCGAAACACAGCTATCTAACAGAACGGTTGTCAATGTGTGCACTCAACTTCCAGAGTTAAACCCGTGTGTGGATTCAGCAGTCTGCAAACACTTTCTCTGCAGAGTCCCAAAACAGGCTTTTTCAGCCCATTACCGGCATAGGGAAGAAACAGCAGTAAGCACAGGGAAATATCTGCTTCTAAATCCAAAATGCAGCTATCTAACAGAACGGTTGTCAATGTGTGCACTCAACTTCCAGAGTTAAACCCGTGTGTGGATTCAGCAGTCTGCAAACACTTTCTCTGCAGAGTCCCAAAACAGGCGTTTTCAGCCCATTACCGGCATAGGGAAGAAACAGCAGTAAGCAAAGGGAAATATCTGCTTCTAAATCCAAAACGCAGGTATCTAACAGAACGGTTGTCAATGTGTGCACTCAACTTCCAGAGTTAAACCCATGTGTGGATTCAGCAGTCTGCAAACACTTTCTCTGCAGAGTCCAAAAACAGGCGTTTTCAGCCCATTACCGGCATAGGGAAGAAAGAGCAGTAAGCACAGGGAAATATCTGCTTCTAAATCCAAAACGCAGCTATCTAACAGAACGGTTGTCAATGTGTGCACTCAACTTCCAGAGTTAAACCCGTGTGTGGATTCAGCAGTCTGCAAACACTTTCTCCACAGAGTCCCAAAACAGGCGTTTTCAGCCCATTACCGGCATAGGGAAGATACAGCAGTAAGCACAGGGAAATATCTGCTTCTAAATCCAAAACGCAGCTTTCTAACAGAACGGTTGTCAATGTGTGCACTCAACTTCCAGAGTTAAACCCGTGTGTGGATTCAGCAGTCTGCAGACACTTTCTCTGCAGAGTCCCTAAACAGGCGTTTTCAGCCCATTACCGGCATAGGGAAGAAACAGCAGTAAGCACAGGGAAATATCTGCTTCTAAATCCGAAACGCAGCTATCTAACAGAACGGTTGTCAATGTGTGCACTCAACTTCCAGAGTTAAACCCGTGTGTGGATTCAGCAGTCTGCAAACACTTTCTCTGCAGAGTCCCAAAACAGGCGTTTTCAGCCCATTACCGGCATAGGGAAGAAACAGCAGTAAGCACAGGGAAATATCTGCTTCTAAATCCAAAACGCAGCTATGTAACAGAGCGGTTGTCAATGTGTGCACTCAACTTCCAGAGTTAAACCCGTGTGTGGATTCAGCAGTCTGCAAACACTTTCTCTGCAGAGTCCCAAAACAGGCGTTTTCAGCCCATTACCGGCATATGGAAGAAACAGCAGTAAGCACAGGGAAATATCTGCTTCTAAATCCGAAACACAGCTATCTAACAGAACGGTTGTCAATGTGTGCACTCAACTTCCAGAGTTAAACCCGTGTGTGGATTCAGCAGTCTGCAAACACTTTCTCTGCAGAGTCCCAAAACAGGCTTTTTCAGCCCATTACCGGCATAGGGAAGAAACAGCAGTAAGCACAGGGAAATATCTGCTTCTAAATCCAAAACGCAGCTATCTAACAGAACGGTTGTCAATGTGTGCACTCAACTTCCAGAGTTAAATCCGTGTATGGATTCAGCAGTCTGCAAACACTTTCTCTGCAGAGTCCAAAAACAGGCGTTTGCAGCCCATTACCGGCATATGGAAGAAACAGCAGTAAGCACAGGGAAATATCTGCTTCTAAATCCGAAACGCAGCTATCTAACAGAACGGTTGTCAATGTGTGCACTCAACTTCCAGAGTTAAACCCGTGTGTGGATTCAGCAGTCTGCAAACACTTTCTCTGCAGAGTCCCAAAACAGGCGTTTTCAGCCCATTACCGGCATAGGGAAGAAACAGCAGTAAGCACAGGGAAATATCTGCTTCTAAATCCAAAACGCAGCTATGTAACAGAGCGGTTGTCAATGTGTGCACTCAACTTCCAGAGTTAAAGCCGTGTGTGGATTCAGCAGTCTGCACACACTTTCTCTGCAGAGTCCCAAAACAGGCGTTTTCAGCCCATTACCGGCATATGGAAGAAACAGCAGTAAGCACAGGGAAATATCTGCTTCTAAATCCGAAACACAGCTATCTAACAGAACGGTTGTCAATGTGTGCACTCATCTTCCAGAGTTAAACCCGTGTGTGGATTCAACAGTCTGCAAACACTTTCTCTGCAGAGTCCCAAAACAGGCTTTTTCAGCCCATTACCGGCATAGGGAAGAAACAGCAGTAAGCACAGGGAAATATCTGCTTCTAAATCCAAAACGCAGCTATGTAACAGAACGGTTGTCAATGTGTGCACTCAACTTCCAGAGTTAAACCCGTGTATGGATTCAGCAGTCTGCAAACACTTTCTCTGCAGAGTCCAAAAACAGGCGTTTTCAGCCCATTACCGGCATATGGAAGAAACAGCAGTAAGCACAGGGAAATATCTGCTTCTAAATCCAAAACGCAGCTATCTAACAGAACGGTTGTCAATGTGTGCACTCAACTTCCAGAGTTAAACCCGTGTGTGGATTCAGCAGTCTGCAAACACATTCTCTGCAGAGTCCCAAAACAGGCGTTTTCAGCCCATTACCGGCATAGGGAAGAAACAGCAGTAAGCACAGGGAAATATCTGCTTCTAAATCCAAAACGCAGCTATCTAACAGAACGGTTGTCAATGTGTGCACTCAACTTCCGGTGTTAAACCCGTGTGTGGATTCAGCAGTCTGCAAACACTTTCTCTGCAGAGTCCCAAAACAGGCGTTTTCAGCCCACTACCGGCATAGGGAAGAAACAGCAGTAAGCACAGGGAAATATCTGCTTCTACATCCAAAACGCAGCTATCTAACAAACGGTTGTCAATGTGTGCACTCAACTTCCAGAGTTAAACCCGTGTGTGGATTCTGCAGTCTGCAAACACTTTCTCTGCAGAGTCCCAAAACAGGCGTTTTCAGCCCATTACCGGCATACGGAAGAAAAAGCAGTAAGCACAGGGAAATATCTGCTTCTAAATCCAAAACGCAGCTATCTAACCAAACGGTTGTCAATGTGTGCACTCAGCTTCCAGAGTTAACCCGTGTGTGGATTCAGCAGTCTGCAAACACATTCTCTGCAGAGTCCCAAAACAGGCGTTTTCAGCCCATTACCGGCATAGGGAAGAAACAGCAGTAAGCACAGGGAAATATCTGCTTCTAAATCCAAAACTCAGCTATCTAACAAACGGTTGTCAATGTGTGCACTCAACTTCCAGAGTTAAACCCGTGTGTGGATTTTGCAGTCTGCAAACACTTTCTCTGCAGAGTCCCAAAACAGGCGTTTTCAGCCCATTACCGGCATATGGAAGAAACAGCAGTAAGCACAGGGAAATATCTGCTTCTAAATCCAAAACGCAGCTATCTAACAAACGGTTGTCAATGTGTGCACTCAACTTCCAGAGTTAAACCTGTGTGCAGATTCAGCAGTCTGCAGACACTTTCTCTGCAGAGTCCCAAAACAGGCGTTTTCAGCCCATTACCGGCATAGGGAAGAAACAGCAGTAAGCACAGGGAAATATCTGCTTCTAAATCCGAAACGCAGCTATCTAACAGAACGTTTGTCAATGTGTGCACTCAACTTCCGGAGTTAAACCCGTGTGTGGATTCAGCAGTCTGCAAACACTTTCTCTGCAGAGTCCCAAAACAGGCGTTTTCAGCCCATTACCGGCACAGGGAAGAAACAGCAGTAAGCACAGGGAAATATCTGCTTCTAAATCCAAAACGCAGTTATCTAACAGAACGGTTGTCAATGTGTGCACTCAACTTACAGAGTTAAACCCGTGTGTGGATTCAGCAGTCTGCAAACACTTTCTCTGCAGAGTCCCAAAACAGGCGTTTTCAGCCCATTACCGGCATATGGAAGAAACAGCAGTAAGCACTGGGAAATATCTGTTTCTAAATCCAAAACGCAGCTATCTAACAGAACGGTTGTCAATGTGTGCACTCAACTTCCAGAGTTAAACCCGTGTGTGGATTCAGCAGTCTGCAGACACTTTCTCTGCAGAGTCCCAAAACAGGCGTTTTCAGCCCATTACCGGCATAGGGAAGAAACAGCAGTAAGCACAGGGAAATATCTGCTTCTAAATCCAAAACGCATCTATCTAACAGAACGGTTGTCAATGTGTGCACTCAACTTCCAGAGTTAAACTCGTGTGTGGATTCCGCAGTCTGCAGACACTTTCTCTGCAGAGTCCCAAAACAGGCGTTTTCAGCCCATTACCGGCATAGGGAAGAAACAGCAGTAAGCACAGGGAAATATCTGCTTCTATATCCAAAACGCAGCTATCTAACACAACGGTTGTCAATGTGTGCACTCAACTTCCAGAGTTAAACCCATGTGTGGATTCAGCAGTCTGCAAACACTTTCTCTGCAGAGTCCCAAAACAGGCGTTTTCAGCCCATTACCGGCATAGGGAAGAAACAGCAGTAACCACAGGGAAATATCTGCTTCTAAATCCAAAACTCAGCTATCTAACAGAACGGTTGTCAATGTGTGCACTCAACTTCCAGAGTTAAACCCGTGTGTGGATTCAGCAGTCTGCAAACACTTTCTCTGCAGAGTCCCAAAACAGGCGTTTTCAGCCCATTACCGGCATAGGGAAGATACAGCAGTAAGCCCAGGGAAATATCTGCTTCTAAATCCAAAACGCAGCTTTCTAACAGAATGGTTGTCAATGTGTGCGCTCAACTTCCAGAGTTAAACCCGTGTGTGGATTCAGCAGTCTGCATACACTTTCTCTGCAGAGTCCCAAAACAGGCGTTTTCAGCCCATTACCGCCATAGGGAAGAAACAGCAGTAAGCACAGGGAAATATCTGCTTCTAAATCCGAAACGCAGCTATCTAACAGAACGGTTGTCAATGTGTGCACTCAACTTCCAGAGTTAAACCCGTGTGTGGATTCAGCAGTCTGCAAACACTTTCTCTGCAGAGTCCCAAAACAGCCGTTTTCAGCCCATTACCGGCATAGGGAAGAAACAGCAGTAAGCACAGGGAAATATCTGCTTCTAAATCCGAAACGCAGCTATCTAACAGAACGGTTGTCAATGTGTGCACTCAACTTCCAGAGTTAAACCCGTGTGTGGATTCAGCAGTCTGCAAACACTTTCTCTGCAGAGTCCAAAAACAGGCGTTTTCAGCCCATTACCGGCATAGGTAAGAAACAGCAGTAAGCACAGGGAAATATCTGCTTCTAAATCCAAAACGCAGCTATCTAACAGAACGGTTGTCAATGTGTGCACTCAACTTCCAGAGTTAAACCTGTGTGTGGATTCAGCAGTCTGCAGACACTTTCTCTGCAGAGTCCCTAAACAGGCGTATTCAGCCCATTACCGGCATAGGGAAGAAACAGCAGTAAGCACAGGGAAATATCTGCTTCTAAATCCGAAACGCAGCTATCTAACAGAACGGTTGTCAATGTGTGCACTCAACTTCCAGAGTTAAACCCGTGTGTGGATTCAGCAGTCTGCAAACACTTTCTCTGCAGAGTCCCAAAACAGGCGTTTTCAGCCCATTACCGGCATAGGGAAGAAACAGCAGTAAGCACAGGGAAATATCTGCTTCTAAATCCAAAACGCAGCTATGTAACAGAGCGGTTGTCAATGTGTGCACTCAACATCCAGAGTTAAAGCCGTGTGTGGATTCAGCAGTCTGCACACACTTTCTCTGCAGAGTCCCAAAACAGGCGTTTTCAGCCCATTATCGGCATATGGAAGAAACAGCAGTAAGCACAGGGAAATATCTGCTTCTAAATCCGAAACACAGCTATCTAACAGAACGGTTGTCAATGTGTGCACTCAACTTCCAGAGTTAAACCCGTGTGTGGATTCAGCAGTCTGCAAACACTTTCTCTGCAGAGTCCCAAAACAGGCTTTTTCAGCCCATTACCGGCATAGGGAAGAAACAGCAGTAAGCACAGGGAAATATCTGCTTCTAAATCCAAAACGCAGCTATGTAACAGAACGGTTGTCAATGTGTGCACTCAACTTCCAGAGTTAAACCCGTGTGTGGATTCAGCAGTCTGCAGACACTTTCTCTGCAGAGCCCAAAAACAGGCGTTTTCAGCCCATTACCGGCATATGGAAGAAACAGCAGTAAGCACAGGGAAATATCTGCTTCTAAATCCAAAACGCAGCTATCTAACAGAACGGTTGTCAATGTGTGCACTCAACTTCCAGAGTTAAACCCGTGTGTGGATTCAGCAGTCTGCAAACACTTTCTCTGCAGAGTCCCAAAACAGGCGTTTTCAGCCCATTACTGGCATAGGGAAGAAACAGCAGTAAGCACAGGGAAATATCTGCTTCTAAATCCAAAACGCAGCTATCTAACAGAACGGTTGTCAATGTGTGCACTCAACTTCCGGAGTTGAACCCGTGTGTGGATTCAGCGGTCTGCAAACACTTTCTCTGCAGAGTCCCAAACAGGCGTTTTCAGCCCATTACCGGCATAGGGAAGAAACAGCAGTAAGCACAGGGAAATATCTGCTTCTAAATCGAAACGCAGCTATCTAACAAACGGTTGTCAATGTGTGCCCTCAACTTCCAGAGTTAAACCCGTGTGTGGATTCTGCAGTCTGCAAACACTTTCTCTGCAGAGTCCCAAAAAAGGCGTTTTCA
Source organism: Aotus nancymaae (assembly GCF_030222135.1). Classification (NCBI taxonomy): domain Eukaryota; kingdom Metazoa; phylum Chordata; class Mammalia; order Primates; family Aotidae; genus Aotus; species Aotus nancymaae. The sequence goes on from NW_026988793.1 coordinate 209,208, forward strand.
GCCCATTACCGGCATACGGAAGAAACAGCAGTAAGCACAGGGAAATATCTGCTTCTAAATCCAAAACGCAGCTATCTAACAAACGGTTGTCAATGTGTGCACTCAACTTCCAGAGTTAACCCGTGTGTGGATTCAGCAGTCTGCAAACACTTTCTCTGCAGAGTCCCAAAACAGGCGTTTTCAGCCCATTACCGGCATAGGGAAGAAACAGCAGTAAGCACAGGGAAATATCTGCTTCTAAATCCAAAATGCAGCTATCTAACAGAACGGTTGTCAATGTGTGCACTCAACTTCCAGAGTTAAACCCGTGTGTGGATTCAGCAGTCTGCAAACACTTTCTCTGCAGAGTCCCAAAACAGGCGTTTTCAGCCCATTACCAGCATAGGGAAGAAACAGCAGTAAGCACAGGGAAATATCTGCTTCTAAATCCAAAACGCAGCTATCTAACAGAACGGTTGTCAATGTGTGCACTCAACTTCCAGAGTTAAACCCGTGTGTGGATTCAGCAGTCTGCAAACACTTTCTCTGCAGAGTCCCAAAACAGGCGTTTTCAGCCCATTACCGCCATATGGAAGAAACAGCAGTAAGCACAGGGAAATATCTGCTTCTAAATCCAAAACGCAGCTATCTAACAGAACGGTTGTCAATGTGTGCACTCAACTTCCGGAGTTAAACCCGTGTGTGGATTCAGCAGTCTGCAAACACTTTCTCTGCAGAGTCCCAAAACAGGCGTTTTCAGCCCATTACCGGCATAGGGAAGAAACAGCAGTAAGCACAGGGAAATATCTGCTTCTAAATCCAAAACGCAGCTATCTAACAAACGGCTGTCAATGTGTGCACTCAACTTCCAGAGTTAAACCCGTGTGTGGATTCTGCAGTCTGCAAACACTTTCTCTGCTGAGTCCCAAAACAGGCGTTTTCAGCCCATTACCGGCATATGGAAGAAACAGCAGTAAGCACAGGGAAATATCTGCTTCTAAATCCAAAACGCAGCTATCTAACCGAACGGTTGTCAATGTGTGCACTCAACTTCCAGAGTTAACCCGTGTGTGGATTCAGCAGTCTGCAAACACTTTCTCTGCAGAGACCCAAAACAGGCGTTTTCAGCCCATTACCGGCATAGGGAAGAAACAGCAGTAAGCACAGGGAAATATCTGCTTCTAAATCCAAAACGCAGCTATCTAACAGAACGGTTGTCAATGTGTGCACTCAACTTCCAGAGTTAAACCCGTGTGTGGATTCAGCAGTCTGCAAACACTTTCTCTGCAGAGTCCCAAAACAGGCCTTTTCAGCCCATTACCAGCATAGGGAAGAAACAGCAGTAAGCACAGGGAAATATCTGCTTCTAAATCCAAAACGCAGCTATCTAACAGAACGGTTGTCAATGTGTGCACTCAACTTCAAGAGTTAAACCTGTGTGCAGATTCAGCAGTCTGCAGAGACTTTCTCTGCAGAGTCCCAAAACAGGCGTTTTCAGCCCATTACCGGCATAGGGAAGAAACAGCAGTAAGCACAGGGAAATATCTGCTTCTAAATCCGAAACGCAGCTATCTAACAGAACGGTTGTCAATGTGTGCACTCAACTTCCGGAGTTAAACCCGTGTGTGGATTCAGCAGTCTGCAAACACTTTCTCTGCAGAGTCCCAAAACAGGCGTTTTCAGCCCATTACCGGCATAGGGAAGAAACAGCAGTAAGCACAGGGAAATATCTGCTTCTAAATCCAAAACGCAGTTATCTAACAGAACGGTTGTCAATGTGTGCACTCAACTTCCAGAGTTAAACCCGTGTGTGGATTCAGCAGTCTGCAAACACTTTCTCTGCAGAGTCCCAAAACAGGCGTTTTCAGCCCATTACCGGCATATGGAAGAAACAACAGTAAGCACAGGGAAATATCTACTTCTAAATCCAAAACGCAGCTATCTAAGAGAACGGTTGTCAATGTGTGCACTCAACTTCCAGAGTTAAACCCGTGTGTGGATTCAGCAGTCTGCAAACACTTTCTCTGCAGAGTCCCAAAACAGGCGTTTTCAGCCCATTACCGGCATACGGAAGAAACAGCAGTAAGCACAGGGAAATATCTGCTTCTAAATCCAAAACGCAGCTATCTAACAGAACGGTTGTCAATGTGTGCACTCAACTTCCAGAGTTAAACCCGTGTGTGGATTTAGCAGTCTGCAAACACTTTCTCTGCAGAGTCCCAAAACAGGCGTTTTCAGCCCATTACCGTCATATGGAAGAAACAGCAGTAAGCACAGGGAAATATCTGCTTCTAAATCCAAAACGCAGCTATCAAAGAGAACGGTTGTCAATGTGTGCACTCAACTTCCAGAGTTAAACCCGTGTGTGGATTCAGCAGTCTACACACACTTTCTCTGCAGAGTCCCAAAACAGGTGTTTTCAGCCCATTACCTGCATAGGGAAGAAACAGCAGTAAGCACAGGGAAATATCTGCTTCTAAATCCAAAACGCAGCTATCTAACAGAACGGTTGTCAATGTGTGCACTCGACTTCCAGAGTTAAACCCGTGTGTGGATTCAGCAGTCTGCAGACACTTTCTCTGCAGAGTCCCAAAACAGGCGTTTTCAGCCCATTACCGGCATAGGGAAGAAACAGCAGTAACCACAGGGAAATATCTGCTTCTAAATCCAAAACTCAGCTATCTAACAGAACGGTTGTCAATGTGTGCACTCAACTTCCAGAGTTAAACCCGTGTGTGGATTCAGCAGTCTGCAGACACTTTCTCTGCAGAGTCCCAAAACAGGCGTTTTCAGCCCATTACCGGCATAGGGAAGAAACAGCAGTAAGCACAGGGAAATATCTGCTTCTAAATCCAAAACGCAGCTATCTAACAGAACGGTTGTCAATGTGTGCACTCAACTTCCAGAGTTAAACCCGTGTGTGGATTCAGCAGTCTGCAAACACTTTCTCTGCAGAGTCCCAAAACAGGCGTTTTCAGCCCATTACCGGCATAGGGAAGAAACAGCAGTAAGCACAGGGAAATATCTACTTCTAAATCCAAAACGCAGCTATCAAACAGAACGGTTGTCAATGTGTGCACTCAACTTCCAGAGTCAAACCCGTGTGTGGATTCAGCAGTCTGCAAACACTTTCTCTGCAGAGTCCCAAAACAGGCGTTTGCAGCCCATTACCGGCATATGGAAGAAACAGCAGTAAGCACAGGGAAATATCTGCTTCTAAATCCAAAACGCAGCTATCTAACAGAAAGGTTGTCAATGTGTGCACTCAACTTCCAGAGTTAAACCGGTCTGTGGATTCAGCAGTCTGCAAACACTTTCTCTGCAGAGTCCCAAAACAGGCGTTTTCAGCCCATTACCGGCATAGGGAAGAAACAGCAGTAAGCATAGGGAAATATCTGCTTCTAAATCCAAAACGTAGCTATCTAACAGAACGGTTGTCAATGTGTGCACTCAACTTCCAGAGTTAACCCGTGTGTGGATTCAGCAGTCTGCAAACACTTTCTCTGCAGAGTCCCAAAACAGGCGTTTTCAGCCCATTACCGGCATAGGGAAGAAACAGCAGTAAGCACAGGGAAATATCTGCTTCTAAATCCAAAACGCAGCTATCTAACAGAACGGTTGTCAAAGTGTGCACTCAACTTCCAGAGTTAAACCCGTGTGTGGATTCAGCAGTCTGCAAACACTTTCTGTGCAGAGTCCCAAAACAGCCGTTTTCAGCCCATTACCAGCATAGGGAAGAAACAGCAGTAAGCACAGGGAAATATCTGCTTCTAAATCCAAAACGCAGCTATCTAACAGAACGGTTGTCAATGTGTGCACTCAACTTCCAGAGTTAAACCCGTGTGTGGATTCAGCAGTCTGCAGACACTTTCTCTGCAGAGTCCCAAAACAGGCGTTTTCAGCCCATTACCGGCATATGGAAGAAACAGCAGTAAGCACAGGGAAATATCTGCTTCTAAATCCAAAACGCAGCTATCTAACAGAACGGTTGTCAATGTGTGCACTCAACTTCCAGAGTTAAACCCGTGTGTGGATTCAGCAGTCTGCAGACACTTTCTCTGCAGAGTCCCAAAACAGGCGTTTTCAGCCCATTACCGGCATAGGGAAGATACAGCAGTAAGCACAGGGAAATATCCGCTTCTGAATCCAAAACGCAGCTTTCTAACAGAACGGTTGTCAATGTGTGCACTCAACTTCCAGAGTTAAACCCGTGTGTGGATTCAGCAGTCTGCAGACACTTTCTCTGCAGAGTCCCTAAACAGGCGTTTTCAGCCCATTACCGGCATAGGGAAGAAACAGCAGTAAGCACAGGGAAATATCTGCTTCTAAATCCGAAACGCAGCTATCTAACAGAACGGTTGTCAATGTGTGCACTCAACTTCCAGAGTTAAACCCGTGTGTGGATTCAGCAGACTGCAAACACTTTCTCTGCAGAGTCCCAAAACAGGCGTTTTCAGCCCATTACCGGCATAGGGAAGAAACAGCAGTAAGCACAGGGAAATATCTGCTTCTAAATCCAAAACGCAGCTATGTAACAGAGCGGTTGTCAATGTGTGCACTCAACTTCCAGAGTTAAAGCCGTGTGTGGATTCAGCAGTCTGCACACACTTTCTCTGCAGAGTCCCAAAACAGGCGTTTTCAGCCCATTACCGGCATATGGAAGAAACAGCAGTAAGCACAGGGAAATATCTGCTTCTAAATCCGAAACACAGCTATCTAACAGAACGGTTGTCAATGTGTGCACTCAACTTCCAGAGTTAAACCCGTGTGTGGATTCAGCAGTCTGCAAACACTTTCTCTGCAGAGTCCCAAAACAGGCTTTTTCAGCCCATTACCGGCATAGGGAAGAAACAGCAGTAAGCACAGGGAAATATCTGCTTCTAAATCCAAAACGCAGCTATCTAACAGAACGGTTGTCAATGTGTGCACTCAACTTCCAGAGCTAAACCCGTGTGTGGATTCAGCAGTCTGCAGACACTTTCTCTGCAGGGTCCCAAAACAGGCGTTTTCAGCCCATTACCGGCATATGGATGAAACAACAGTAAGCACAGGGAAATATCTGCTTCTAAATCCAAAACGCAGCTATCTAACAGAACAGTTGTCAATGTGTGCACTCAACTTCCAGAGTTAAACCCGTGTGTGGATTCAGCAGTCTGCAAACACTTTCTCTGCAGAGTCCCAAAAGAGGCGTTTTCAGCCCATTACCGGCATAGGGAAGAAACAGCAGTAAGCACAGGGAAATATCTGCTTCTAAATCCAAAACGCAGGTATCTAACAAAACGGTTGTCAATGTGTGCACTCAACTTCCAGAGTTAAACCCATGTGTGGATTCAGCAGTCTGCAAACACTTTCTCTGCAGAGTCCAAAAACAGGCGTTTTCAGCCCATTACCGGCATAGGGAAGAAACAGCAGTAAGCACAGGGAAATATCTGCTTCTAAATCCAAAACGCAGCTATCTAACAGAACGGTTGTCAATGTGTGCACTCAACTTCCAGAGTTAAACCCGTGTGTGGATTCAGCAGTCTGCAAACACTTTCTCTGCAGAGTCCCAAAACAGGCGTTTTCAGCCCATTACCGGCATAGGGAAGATACAGCAGTAAGCACAGGGAAATATCTGCTTCTAAATCCAAAACGCAGCTTTCTAACAGAACGGTTGTCAATGTGTGCACTCAACTTCCAGAGTTAAACCCGTGTGTGGATTCAGCAGTCTGCAGACACTTTCTCTGCAGAGTCCCTAAACAGGCGTATTCAGCCCATTACCGGCATAGGGAAGAAACAGCAGTAAGCACAGGGAAATATCTGCTTCTAAATCCGAAACGCAGCTATCTAACAGAACGGTTGTCAATGTGTGCACTCAACTTCCAGAGTTAAACCCGTGTGTGGATTCAGCAGTCTGCAAACACTTTCTCTGCAGAGTCCCAAAACAGGCGTTTTCAGCCCATTACCGGCATAGGGAAGAAACAGCAGTAAGCACAGGGAAATATCTGCTTCTAAATCCAAAACGCAGCTATGTAACAGAGCGGTTGTCAATGTGTGCACTCAACATCCAGAGTTAAAGCCGTGTGTGGATTCAGCAGTCTGCACACACTTTCTCTGCAGAGTCCCAAAACAGGCGTTTTCAGCCCATTATCGGCATATGGAAGAAACAGCAGTAAGCACAGGGAAATATCTGCTTCTAAATCCGAAACACAGCTATCTAACAGAACGGTTGTCAATGTGTGCACTCAACTTCAAGAGTTAAACCCGTGTGTGGATTCAGCAGTCTGCAAACACTTTCTCTGCAGAGTCCCAAAACAGGCTTTTTCAGCCCATTACCGGCATAGGGAAGAAACAGCAGTAAGCACAGGGAAATATCTGCTTCTAAATCCAAAACGCAGCTATGTAACAGAACGGTTGTCAATGTGTGCACTCAACTTCCAGAGTTAAACCCGTGTGTGGATTCAGCAGTCTGCAGACAATTTCTCTGCAGAGCCCAAAAACAGGCGTTTTCAGCCCATTACCGGCATATGGAAGAAACAGCAGTAAGCACAGGGAAATATCTGCTTCTAAATCCAAAACGCAGCTATCTAACAGAACGGTTGTCAATGTGTGCACTCAACTTCCAGAGTTAAACCCGTGTGTGGATTCAGCAGTCTGCAAACACTTTCTCTGCAGAGTCCCAAAACAGGCGTTTTCAGCCCATTACTGGCATAGGGAAGAAACAGCAGTAAGCACAGGGAAATATCTGCTTCTAAATCCAAAACGCAGCTATCTAACAGAACGGTTGTCAATGTGTGCACTCAACTTCCGGAGTTGAACCCGTGTGTGGATTCAGCGGTCTGCAAACACTTTCTCTGCAGAGTCCCAAACAGGCGTTTTCAGCCCATTACCGGCATAGGGAAGAAACAGCAGTAAGCACAGGGAAATATCTGCTTCTAAATCCAAAACGCAGCTATCTAACAAACGGTTGTCAATGTGTGCCCTCAACTTCCAGAGTTACACCCGTGTGTGGATTCTGCAGTCTGCAAACACTTTCTCTGCAGAGTCCCAAAACAGGCGTTTTCAGCCCATTACCGGCATACGGAAGAAACAGCAGTAAGCACAGGGAAATATCTGCTTCTAAATCCAAAACGCAGCTATCTAACAGAACGGTTGTCAATGTGTGCACTCAACTTCCAGAGTTAACCCGTGTGTGGATTCAGCAGTCTGCAAACACTTTCTCTGCAGAGTCCCAAAACAGGCGTTTTCAGCCCATTACCGGCATAGGGAAGAAACAGCAGTAAGCACAGGGAAATATCTGCTTCTAAATCCAAAATGCAGCTATCTAACAGAACGGTTGTCAATGTGTGCACTCAACTTCCAGAGTTAAACCCGTGTGTGGATTCAGCAGTCTGCAAACACTTTCTCTGCAGAGTCCCAAAACAGGCGTTTTCAGCCCATTACCAGCATAGGGAAGAAACAGCAGTAAGCACAGGGAAATATCTGCTTCTAAATCCAAAACGCAGCTATCTAACAGAACGGTTGTCAATGTGTGCACTCAACTTCCAGAGTTAAACCCGTGTGTGGATTCAGCAGTCTGCAAACACTTTCTCTGCAGAGTCCCAAAACAGGCGTTTTCAGCCCATTACCGGCATAGGGAAGAAACAGCAGTAAGCACAGGGAAATATCTGCTTCTAAATCCAAAACGCAGCTATCTAACAGAACGGTTGTCAATGTGTGCACTCAACTTCCGGAGTTAAACCCGTGTGTGGATTCAGCAGTCTGCAAACACTTTCTCTGCAGAGTCCCAAAACAGGCGGTTTCAGCCCATTACCGGCATAGGGAAGAAACAGCAGTAAGCACAGGGAAATATCTGCTTCTAAATCCAAAACGCAGCTATCTAACAAACGGTTGTCAATGTGTGCACTCAACTTCCAGAGTTAAACCCGTGTGTGGATTCTGCAGTCTGCAAACACTTTCTCTGCTGAGTCCCAAAACAGGCGTTTTCAGCCCATTACCGGCATATGGAAGAAACCGCAGTAAGCACAGGGAAATATCTGCTTCTAAATCCAAAACGCAGCTATCTAACCGAACGGTTGTCAATGTGTGCACTCAACTTCCAGAGTTAACCCGTGTGTGGATTCAGCAGTCTGCAAACACTTTCTCTGCAGAGTCCCAAAACAGGCGTTTTCAGCCCATTACCGGCATAGGGAAGAAACAGCAGTAAGCACAGGGAAATATCTGCTTCTAAATCCAAAACGCAGCTATCTAACAGAACGGTTGTCAATGTGTGCACTCAACTTCCAGAGTTAAACCCGTGTGTGGATTCAGCAGTCTGCAAACACTTTCTCTGCAGAGTCCCAAAACAGGCCTTTTCAGCCCATTACCAGCATAGGGAAGAAACAGCAGTAAGCACAGGGAAATATCTGCTTCTAAATCCAAAACGCAGCTATCTAACAGAACGGTTGTCAATGTGTGCACTCAACTTCCAGAGTTAAACCTGTGTGCAGATTCAGCAGTATGCAGACACTTTCTCTGCAGAGTCCCAAAACAGGCGTTTTCAGCCCATTACCGGCATAGGGAAGAAACAGCAGTAAGCACAGGGAAATATCTGCTTCTAAATCCGAAACGCAGCTATCTAACAGAACGGTTGTCAATGTGTGCACTCAACTTCCGGAGTTAAACCCGTGTGTGGATTCAGCAGTCTGCAAACACTTTCTCTGCAGAGTCCCAAAACAGGCGTTTTCAGCCCATTACCGGCATAGGGAAGAAACAGCAGTAAGCACAGGGAAATATCTGCTTCTAAATCCAAAACGCAGTTATCTAACAGAACGGTTGTCAATGTGTGCACTCAACTTACAGAGTTAAACCCGTGTGTGGATTCAGCAGTCTGCAAACACTTTCTCTGCAGAGTCCCAAAACAGGCGTTTTCAGTCCATTACTGGCATATGGAAGAAACAGCAGTAAGCACAGGGAAATATCTACTTCTAAATCCAAAACGCAGCTATCTAAGAGAACGGTTGTCAATGTGTGCACTCAACTTCCAGAGTTAAACCCGTGTGTGGATTCAGCAGTCTGCAAACACTTTCTCTGCAGAGTCCCAAAACAGGCGTTTTCAGCCCATTACCGGCATACGGAAGAAACAGCAGTAAGCACAGGGAAATATCTGCTTCTAAATCCAAAACGCAGCTATCTAACAGAACGGTTGTCAATGTGTGCACTCAACTTACAGAGTTAAACCCGTGTGTGGATTTAGCAGTCTGCAAACACTTTCTCTGCAGAATCCCAAAACAGGCGTTTTCAGCCCATTACCGGCATATGGAAGAAACAGCAGTAAGCACAGGGAAATATCTGCTTCTAAATCCAAAACGCAGCTATCAAAGAGAACGGTTGTCAATGTGTGCACTCAACTTCCAGAGTTAAACCCGTGTGTGGATTCAGCAGTCTACACACACTTTCTCTGCAGAGTCCCAAAACAGGTGTTTTCAACCCATTACCTGCATAGGGAAGAAACAGCAGTAAGCACAGGGAAATATCTGCTTCTAAATCCAAAACGCAGCTATCTAACAGAACGGTTGTCAATGTGTGCACTCGACTTCCAGAGTTAAACCCGTGTGTGGATTCAGCAGTCTGCAGACACTTTCTCTGCAGAGTCCCAAAACAGGCGTTTTCAGCCCATTACCGGCATAGGGAAGAAACAGCAGTAAGCACAGGGAAATATCTGCTTCTAAATCCAAAACGCAGCTATCTAACAGAACGGTTGTCAATGTGTGCACTCAACTTCCAGAGTTAAACCCGTTTGTGGATTCAGCAGTCTGCGAACACTTTCTCTGCAGAGTCCCAAAACAGGCGTTTTCAGCCCATTACCGGCATAGGGAAGAAACAGCAGTAAGCACTGGGAAATATCTGCTTCTAAATCCAAAACGCAGCTATCTAACAGAACGGTTGTCAATGTGTGCACTCAACTTCCAGTGTTAAACCCGTGTGTGGATTCAGGAGTCTGCAGACACTTTCTCTGCAGAGTCCCAGAACAGGCGTTTTCAGCCCTTTACCGGCATAGGGAAGAAACAGCAGTAAGCACAGGGAAATATCTGCTTCTAAATCCAAAACGCAGCTATCTAACAGAACGGTTGTCAATGTGTGCACTCAACTTCCAGAGTTAAACCGGTCTGTGGATTCAGCAGTCTGCAAACACTTTCTCTGCAGAGTCCCAAAACAGGCGTTTTCAGCCCATTACCGGCATAGGGAAGAAACAGCAGTAAGCATAGGGAAATATCTGCTTCAAAATCCAAAACGTAGCTATCTAACAGAACGGTTGTCAATGTGTGCACTCAACTTCCAGAGTTAAACCGTGTGTGGATTCAGCAGTCTGCAGAGACTTTCTCTGCAGAGTCCCAAAACAGGCGTTTTCAGCCCATTACCGGCATATGGAAGAAACAGCAGTAAGCACAGGGAAATATCTGCTTCTAAATCCAAAACGCAGCTATCTAACAGAACGGTTGTCAATGTGTGCACTCAACTTCCAGAGTTAAACCCGTGTGTGGATTCAGCAGTCTGCAAACACTTTCTCTGCAGAGTCCCAAAACAGCCGTTTTCAGCCCATTACCGGCATAGGGAAGAAACAGCAGTAAGCACAGGGAAATATCTGCTTCTAAATCCAAAACGCAGCTATCTAACAGAACGGTTGTCAATGTGTGCACTCAACTTCCAGAGTTAAACCCGTGTGTGGATTCAGCAGTCTGCAGACACTTTCTCTGCAGAGTCCCAAAACAGGCGTTTTCAGCCCATTACCGGCATATGGAAGAAACAGCAGTAAGCACAGGGAAATATCTGCTTCTAAATCCAAAACGCAGCTATCTAACAGAACGGTTGTCAATGTGTGCACTCAACTTCCAGAGTTAAACCCGTGTGTGGATTCAGCAGTCTGCAAACACTTTCTCTGCAGAGTCCCAAAACAGGCGTTTTCAGCCCATTACCGGCATATGGAAGAAACAGCAGTAAGCACAGGGAAATATCTGCTTCTAAATCCAAAACGCAGCTATCTAACAGAACGGTTGTCAATGTGTGCACTCAACTTCCAGAGTTAAACCCGTGTGTGGATTCAGCAGTCTGCAGACACTTTCTCTGCAGAGTCCCAAAACTGGCGTTTTCAGCCCATTACCGGCATAGGGAAGAAACAGCAGTAAGCACAGGGAAATATCTGCTTCTAAATCCAAAACGCAGCTATCTAACAGAAAGGTTGTCAATGTGTGCACTCAACTTCCAGAGTTAAACCCGTGTGTGGATTCAGCAGTCTGCAAACACTTTCTCTGCAGAGTCCCAAAACAGGCGTTTTCAGTCCATTACTGGCATATGGAAGAAACAGCAGCAAGCACAGGGAAATATCTGCTTCTAAATCCAAAACGCAGCTATCTAACAGAACGGTTGTCAATGTGTGCACTCAACTTCCAGAGTTAAACTCGTGTGTGGATTCAGCAGTCTGCAAAAACTTTCTCTGCAGAGTTCCCAAACAGGCGTTTTCAGCACATTACCGGCATATGGAAGAAACAGCAGTAAGCACAGGGAAATATCTTCTTCTAAATCCAAAACGCAGCTATCTAACAGAACGGTTGTCAATGTGTGCACTCAACTTCCAGAGTTAAACCCGTGTGTGGATTCAGCAGTCTGCAAACACTTTCTCTGCAGAGTCCCAAAACAGGCGTTTTCAGCCCATTACCGGCATAGGGAAGAAACAGCAGTAAGCACAGGGAAATATCTGCTTCTAAATCCAAAATGCAGCTATCTAACAGAACGGTTGTCAATGTGTGCACTCAACTTCCAGAGTTAAACCCGTGTGTGGATTCAGCAGTCTGCAAACACTTTCTCTGCAGAGTCCCAAAACAGGCGTTTTCAGCCCATTACCAGCATAGGGAAGAAACAGCAGTAAGCACAGGGAAATATCTGCTTCTAAATCCAAAACGCAGCTATCTAACAGAACGGTTGTCAATGTGTGCACTCAACTTCCAGAGTTAAACCCGTGTGTGGATTCAGCAGTCTGCAAACACTTTCTCTGCAGAGTCCCAAAACAGGCGTTTTCAGCCCATTACCGGCATAGGGAAGAAAGAGCAGTAAGCACAGGGAAATATCTGCTTCTAAATCCAAAACGCAGCTATCTAACAGAACGGTTGTCAATGTGTGCACTCAACTTCCGGAGTTAAACCCGTGTGTGGATTCAGCAGTCTGCAAACATTTTCTCTGCAGAGTCCCAAAACAGGCGTTTTCAGCCCATTACCGGCATAGGGAAGAAACAGCAGTAAGCACAGGGAAATATCTGCTTCTAAATCCAAAACGCAGCTATCTAACAAACGGTTGTCAATGTGTGCACTCAACTTCCAGAGTTAAACCCGTGTGTGGATTCTGCAGTCTGCAAACACTTTCTCTGCTGAGTCCCAAAACAGGCGTTTTCAGCCCATTACCGGCATATGGAAGAAACAGCAGTAAGCACAGGGAAATATCTGCTTCTAAATCCAAAACGCAGCTATCTAACCGAACGGTTGTCAATGTGTGCACTCAACTTCCAGAGTTAACCCGTGTGTGGATTCAGCAGTCTGCAAACACTTTCTCTGCAGAGTCCCAAAACAGGCGTTTTCAGCCCATTACCGGCATAGGGAAGAAACAGCAGTAAGCACAGGGAAATATCTGCTTCTAAATCCAAAACGCAGCTATCTAACAGAACGGTTGTCAATGTGTGCACTCAACTTCCAGAGTTAAACCCGTTTGTGGATTCAGCAGTCTGCAAACACTTTCTCTGCAGAGTCCCAAAACAGGCCTTTTCAGCCCATTACCAGCATAGGGAAGAAACAGCAGTAAGCACAGGGAAATATCTGCTTCTAAATCCAAAACGCAGCTATCTAACAGAACGGTTGTCAATGTGTGCACTCAACTTCAAGAGTTAAACCTGTGTGCAGATTCAGCAGTCTGCAGACACTTTCTCTGCAGAGTCCCAAAATAGGCGTTTTCAGCCCATTACCAGCATAGGGAAGAAACAGCAGTAAGCACAGGGAAATATCTGCTTCTAAATCCGAAACGCAGCTATCTAACAGAACGGTTGTCAATGTGTGCACTCAACTTCCGGAGTTAAACCCGTGTGTGGATTCAGCAGTCTGCAAACACTTTCTCTGCAGAGTCCCAAAACAGGCGTTTTCAGCCCATTACCGGCATAGGGAAGAAACAGCAGTAAGCACAGGGAAATATCTGCTTCTAAATCCAAAACGCAGTTATCTAACAGAACGGTTGTCAATGTGTGCACTCAACTTACAGAGTTAAACCCGTGTGTGGATTCAGCAGTCTGCAAACACTTTCTCTGCAGAGTCCCAAAACAGGCGTTTTCAGCCCATTACCGGCATATGGAAGAAACAGCAGTAAGCACAGGGAAATATCTACTTCTAAATCCAAAACGCAGCTATCTAAGAGAACGGTTGTCAATGTGTGCACTCAACTTCCAGAGTTAAACCCGTGTGTGGATTCAGCAGTCTGCAAACACTTTCTCTGCAGAGTCCCAAAACAGGCGTTTTCAGCCCATTACCGGCATACGGAAGAAACAGCAGTAAGCACAGGGAAATATCTGCTTCTAAATCCAAAACGCAGCTATCTAACAGAACGGTTGTCAATGTGTGCACTCAACTTACAGAGTTAAACCCGTGTGTGGATTTAGCAGTCTGCAAACACTTTCTCTGCAGAGTCCCAAAACAGGCGTTTTCAGCCCATTACCGGCATATGGAAGAAACAGCAGTAAGCACAGGGAAATATCTGCTTCTATATCCAAAACGCAGCTATCAAAGAGAACGGTTGTCAATGTGTGCACTCAACTTCCAGAGTTAAACCCGTGTGTGGATTCAGCAGTCTACACACACTTTCTCTGCAGAGTCCCAAAACAGGTGTTTTCATCCCATTACCTGCATAGGGAAGAAACAGCAGTAAGCACAGGGAAATATCTGCTTCTAAATCCAAAACGCAGCTATCTAACAGAACGGTTGTCAATGTGTGCACTCGACTTCCAGAGTTAAACCCGTGTGTGGATTCAGCAGTCTGCAGACACTTTCTCTGCAGAGTCCCAAAACAGGCGTTTTCAGCCCATTACCGGCATAGGGAAGAAACAGCAGTAAGCACAGGGAAATATCTGCTTCTAAATCCAAAACGCAGCTATCTAACAGAACGGTTGTCAATGTGTGCACTCAACTTCCAGAGTTAAACCCGTTTGTGGATTCAGCAGTCTGCGAACACTTTCTCTGCAGAGTCCCAAAACAGGCGTTTTCAGCCCATTACCGGCATATGGAAGAAACAGCAGTAAGCACTGGGAAATATCTGCTTCTAAATCCAAAACGCAGCTATCTAACAGAACGGTTGTCAATGTGTGCACTCAACTTCCAGTGTTAAACCCGTGTGTGGATTCAGCAGTCTGCAGACACTTTCTCTGCAGAGTCCCAAAACAGGCGTTTTCAGCCCATTACCGGCATAGGGAAGAAACAGCAGTAAGCACAGGGAAATATCTGCTTCTAAATCCAAAACGCAGCTATCTAACAGAACGGTTGTCAATGTGTGCACTCAACTTCCAGATTTAAACCCGTGTGTGGATTCAGCAGTCTGCAGACACTTTCTCTGCAGGGTCCCAAAACAGGTGTTTTCCGCCCATTACCGGCATAGGGATGAAACAGCAGTAAGCACAGGGAAATATCTGCTTCTAAATCCAAAACGCAGCTATCTAACAGAACGGTTGTCAATGTGTGCACTCAACTTCCAGAGTTAAACCCGTGTGTGGATTCAGCAGTCTGCAAACACTTTCTCTGCAGAGTCCCAAAACAGGCGTTTTCAGCCCATTACCGGCATAGGGAAGAAACAGAAGTAAGCACAGGGAAATATCTGCTTCTAAATCCAAAACGCAGGTATCTAACAGAACGGTTGTCAATGTGTGCACTCAACTTCCAGAGTTAAACCCATGTGTGGATTCAGCAGTCTGCTAACACTTTCTCTGCAGAGTCCCAAAACAGGCGTTTTCAGCCCATTACCGGCATAGGGAAGAAACAGAAGTAACCACAGGGAAATATCTGCTTCTAAATCCAAAACTCAGCTATCTAACAGAACGGTTGTCAATGTGTGCACTCAACTTCCAGAGTTACACCCGTGTGTGGATTCAGCAGTC
This sequence comes from Aotus nancymaae, assembly GCF_030222135.1. Classification (NCBI taxonomy): domain Eukaryota; kingdom Metazoa; phylum Chordata; class Mammalia; order Primates; family Aotidae; genus Aotus; species Aotus nancymaae. Next base: position 224,323 of record NW_026988793.1, read on the forward strand.
TGCAGACACTTTCTCTGCAGAGTCCCAAAACAGGCGTTTTCAGCCCATTACCGGCATAGGGAAGAAACAGCAGTAAGCACAGGGAAATATCTGCTTCTAAATCCAAAACGCAGCTATCTAACAGAACGGTTGTCAATGTGTGCACTCAACTTCCAGAGTTAAACCCGTGTGTGGATTCAGCAGTCTGCAAACACTTTCTCTGCAGAGTCCCAAAACAGGCGTTTTCAGCCCATTACCGGCATAGGGAAGAAACAGCAGTAAGCACAGGGAAATATCTACTTCTAAATCCAAAACGCAGCTATCTAAAAGAACGGTTGTCAATGTGTGCACTCAACTTCCAGAGTCAAACCCGTGTGTGGATTCAGCAGTCTGCAAACACTTTCTCTGCAGAGTCCCAAAACAGGCGTTTGCAGCCCATTACCGGCATATGGAAGAAACAGCAGTAAGCACAGGGAAATATCTGCTTCTAAATCCAAAACGCAGCTATCTAACAGAACGGTTGTCAATGTGTGCACTCAACTTCCAGAGTTAAACCGGTCTGTGGATTCAGCAGTCTGCAAACACTTTCTCTGCAGAGTCCCAAAACAGGCGTTTTCAGCCCATTACCGGCATAGGGAAGAAACAGCAGTAAGCATAGGGAAATATCTGCTTCTAAATCCAAAACGTAGCTATCTAACAGAACGGTTGTCAATGTGTGCACTCAACTTCCAGAGTTAAACCGTGTGTGGATTCAGCAGTCTGCAAACACTTTCTCTGCAGAGTCCCAAAACAGGCGTTTTCAGCCCATTACCGGCATAGGGAAGAAACAGCAGTAAGCACAGGGAAATATCTGCTTCTAAATCCAAAACGCAGCTATCTAACAGAACGGTTGTCAATGTGTGCACTCAACTTCCAGAGTTAAACCCGTGTGTGGATTCAGCAGTCTGCAAACACTTTCTCTGCAGAGTCCCAAAACAGCCGTTTTCAGCCCATTACCGGCATAGGGAAGAAACAGCAGTAAGCACAGGGAAATATCTGCTTCTAAATCCAAAACGCAGCTATCTAACAGAACGGTTGTCAATGTGTGCACTCAACTTCCAGAGTTAAACCCGTGTGTGGATTCAGCAGTCTGCAGACACTTTCTCTGCAGAGTCCCAAAACAGGCGTTTTCAGCCCATTACCGGCATATGGAAGAAACAGCAGTAAGCACAGGGAAATATCTGCTTCTAAATCCAAAACGCAGCTATCTAACAGAACGGTTGTCAATGTGTGCACTCAACTTCCAGAGTTAAACCCGTGTGTGGATTCAGCAGTCTGCAAACACTTTCTCTGCAGAGTCCCAAAACAGGCGTTTTCAGCCCATTACCGGCATATGGAAGAAACAGCAGTAAGCACAGGGAAATATCTGCTTCTAAATCCAAAACGCAGCTATCTAACAGAACGGTTGTCAATGTGTGCACTCAACTTCCAGAGTTAAACCCGTGTGTGGATTCAGCAGTCTGCAGACACTTTCTCTGCAGAGTCCCAAAACAGGCGTTTTCAGCCCATTACCGGCATAGGGAAGAAACAGCAGTAAGCACAGGGAAATATCTGCTTCTAAATCCAAAACGCAGCTATCTAACAGAAAGGTTGTCATTGTGTGCACTCAACTTCCAGAGTTAAACCCGTGTGTGGATTCAGCAGTCTGCAAACACTTTCTCTGCAGAGTCCCAAAACAGGCGTTTTCAGTCCATTACTGGCATATGGAAGAAACAGCAGCAAGCACAGGGAAATATCTGCTTCTAAATCCAAAACGCAGCTATCTAACAGAACGGTTGTCAATGTGTGCACTCAACTTCCAGAGTTAAACTCGTGTGTGGATTCAGCAGTCTGCAAAAACTTTCTCTGCAGAGTTCCCAAACAGGCGTTTTCAGCCCATTACCGGCATATGGAAGAAACAGCAGTAAGCACAGGGAAATATCTTCTTCTAAATCCAAAACGCAGCTATCTAACAGAACGGTTGTCAATGTGTGCACTCAACTTCCAGAGTTAAACCCGTGTGTGGATTCAGCAGTCTGCAAACACTTTCTCTGCAGAGTCCCAAAACAGGCGTTTTCAGCCCATTACCGGCATATGGAAGAAACAGCAGTAAGCACAGGGAAATATCTGCTTCTAAATCCAAAACGCAGCTATCTAACAGAACGGTTGTCAATGTGTGCACTCAACTTCCAGAGTTAAACCCGTGTGTGGATTCAGCAGTCTGCAGACACTTTCTCTGCAGAGTCCCAAAACAGGCGTTTTCAGCCCATTACCGGCATAGGGAAGAAACAGCAGTAAGCACAGGGAAATATCTGCTTCTAAATCCAAAACGCAGCTATCTAACAGAAAGGTTGTCAATGTGTGCACTCAACTTCCAGAGTTAAATCCGTGTGTGGATTCAGCAGTCTGCAAACACTTTCTCTGCAGAGTCCCAAAACAGGCGTTTTCAGTCCATTACCGGCATATGGAAGAAACAGCAGCAAGCACAGGGAAATATCTGCTTCTAAATCCAAAACGCAGCTATCTAACAGAACGGTTGTCAATGTGTGCACTCAACTTCCAGAGTTAATCTCGTGTGTGGATTCAGCAGTCTGCAAAAACTTTCTCTGCAGAGTTCCCAAACAGGCGTTTTCAGCCCATTACCGGCATATGGAAGAAACAGCAGTAAGCACAGGGAAATATCTTCTTCTAAATCCAAAACGCAGCTATCTAACAGAACGGTTGTCAATGTGTGCACTCCACTTCCAGAGTTAAACCCGTGTGTGGATTCAGCAGTCTGCAAACACTTTCTCTGCAGAGTCCCAAAAGAGGCGTTTTCAGCCCATCACCGGCATATGGAAGAAACAGCAGTAAGCACAGGGAAATATCTGCTTCTAAATCCAAAACGCAGCTATCTAACAGAACGGTTGTCAATGTGTGCACTCAACTTCCAGAGTTAAACCCGTGTGTGGATTCAGCAGTCTGCAGACACTTTCTCTGCAGAGTCCCAAAACAGGCGTTTTCAGCCCATTACCGGTATATGGAAGAAACAGCTGTAAGCACAGGGAAATATCTGCTTCTAAATCCAAAACGCAGCTAACTAACAGAACGGTTGTCAATGTGTGCACTCAACTTCCAGAGTTAAACCTGTGTGTGGATTCAGCAGTCTGCAAACACTTTCTCTGCAGAGTCCAAAAACAGGCGTTTTCAGCCCATTACCGGCATATGGAAGAAACAGCAGTAAGCACAGGGAAATATCTGCTTCTAAATCCAAAACGCAGCTATGTAACAGAACGGTTGTCAATGTGTGCACTCAACTTCCAGAGTTAAAGCCGTGTGTGGATTCAGCAGTCTGCAGAGACTTTCTCTGCAGAGTCCCAAAACAGGCGTTTTCAGCCCATTACCGGCATATGGAAGAAACAGCAGTAAGCACAGGGAAATATCTGCTTCTAAATCCAAAACGCAGCTATCTAACAGAACGGTTGTCAATGTGTGCACTCAACTTCCAGAGTCAAACCCGTGTGTGGATTCAGCAGTCTGCAAACACTTTCTCTGCAGAGTCCGAAAACAGGCGTTTGCAGCCCATTACCGGCATATGGAAGAAACAGCAGTAAGCACAGGGAAATATCTGCTTCTAAATCCAAAACGCAGCTATCTAACAGAACGGTTGTCAATGTGTGCACTCAACTTCCAGAATTAACCCGTGTGTGGATTCAGCAGTCTGCAAACACTTTCTCTGCAGAGTCCCAAAACAGGCGTTTTCAGCCCATTACCGGCATATGGAAGAAACAGCAGTAAGCACAGGGAAATATCTGCTTCTAAATCCAAAACGCAGCTATCTAACAGAACGGTTGTCAATGTGTGCACTCAACTTCCAGAGTTAAACCCGTGTGTGGATTCAGCAGTCTGCAAACACTTTCTCTGTAGAGTCCCAAAACAGGCGTTTTCAGCCCATTACCGGCATATGGAAGAAACAGCAGTAAGCACAGGGAAATATCTGCTTCTAAATCCAAAACGCAACGATCTAACAGAACGGTTGTCAATGTGTGCACTCAACTTCCAGAGTTAAACCCGTGTGTGGATTCAGCAGTCTGCAAACACTTTCTCTGCAGAGTCCCAAAACATGGGTTTGCAGCCCATTACCGGCATAGGGAAGAAACAGCAGTAAGCCCAGGGAAATATCTGCTTCTAAATCCAAAATGCAGCTACCTAATAGAACGGTTGTCAATGTGTGCACTCAACTTCCAGAGTTAAACCCATGTGTGGATTCAGCAGTCTGAAAACACTTTCTCTGCAGAGTCCCAAAACAGGCGTTTTCAGCCCATTACCGGCATATGGAAGAAACAGCAGTAAGCACAGGGAAATATCTGCTTCTAAATCCAAAACGCAGCTATCTAACAGAACGGTTGTCAATGTGTGCACTCAACTTCCAGAGTTAACCCGTGTGTGGATTCAGCAGTCTGCAAACACTTTCTCTGCAGAGTCCCAAAACAGGCGTTTTCAGCCCGTTACCGGCATATGGAAGAAACAGCAGTAAGCACAGGGAAATATCTGCTTCTGAATCCAAAACGCAGCTATCTAACAGAACGTTTTTCAATGTGTGCACTCAACTTCCAGAGTTAAACCCGTGTGTGGATTCAGCAGTCTGCAAACACTTTCTCTGCAGAGTCCCAAAACAGGCGTTTTCAGCCCATTACCGGCATATGGAAGAAACAGCAGTAAGCACAGGGAAATATCTGCTTCTAAATCCAAAACGCAGCTATCTAACAGAACGGTTGTCAATGTGTGCACTCAACTTCCAGAGTTAAACCCGTGTGTATTCAGCAGTCTGCAAACACTTTCTGTGCAGAGTCCCAAAACAGGCGTTTTCAGCCCATTACCAGCATAGGGAAGAAACAGCAGTAAGCACAGTGAAATATCTGCTTCTAAATCCAAAACGCAGCTATCTAACAGAACGGTTGTCAATGTGTGCACTCAACTTCCAGAGTTAAACCCGTGTGTGGATTCAGCAGTCTGCAAACACTTTCTCTGCAGAGTCCCAAAACAGGCGTTTTCAGCCCATTACCGGCATATGGAAGAAACAGCAGCAAGCACAGGGAAATATCTGCTTCTAAATCCAAAACGCAGCTATCTAACAGAACGGTTGTCAATGTGTGCACTCAACTTCCAGAGTTAAACTCGTGTGTGGATTCCGCAGTCTGCAAAAACTTTCTCTGCAGAGTTCCCAAACAGTCGTTTTCAGCCCATTACCGGCATATGGAAGAAATAGCAGTAAGCACAGGGAAATATCTGCTTCTAAATCCAAAACGCAGCTCTCTAACAGAACGGTTGTCAATGTGTGCACTCAACTTCCAGAGTTAAACCCGTGTGTGGATTCAGCAGTCTGCAAACACTTTCTCTGCAGAGTCCCAAAACAGGCGTTTTCAGCCCATTACCGGCATATGGAAGAAACAGCAGTAAGCACAGGGAAATATCTGCTTCTAAATCCAAAACGCAGCTATCTAACAGAACGGTTGTCAATGTGTGCACTCAACTTCCAGAGTTAAACCCGTGTGTGGATTCAGCAGTCTGCAAACACTTTCTCTGCAGAGTCCCAAAACAGGCGTTTTCAGCCCGTTACCGGCATAGGGAAGAAGCAGCAGTAAGCACAGGGAAATATCTGCTTCTAAATCCAAAACGCAGCTATCTAACAGAACGGTTGTCAATGTGTGCACTCAACTTCCAGAGTTAAACCCGTGTGTGGATTCAGCAGTCTGCAAACACTTTCTCTGCAGAGTCCAAAAACAGGCGTTTTCAGCCCATTACCGGCATAGGGAAGAAACAGCAGTAATCACAGGGAAATATCTGCTTCTAAATCCAAAACGCAGCTATCTAACAGAAAGGTTGTCAATGTGTGCACTCAACTTCCAGAGTTAAACCCGTGTGTGGATTCAGCAGTCTGCAAACACTTTCTCTGCAGAGTCCCAAAACAGGCGTTTGCAGCCCATTACCGGCATATGGAAGAAACAGCAGTAAGCACAGGGAAATATCTGCTTCTAAATCCAAAACGCAGCTATCTAACAGAACGGTTGTCAATGTGTGCACTCAACTTCCAGAGTTAACCCGTGTGTGGATTCAGCAGTCTGTAAACACTTTCTCTGCAGAGTCCCAAAACTGGCGTTTTCAGCCCATTACCGGCATAGGGAAGAAACAGCAGTAAGCACAGGGAAATATCTGCTTCTAAATCCAAAACGCAGCTATCTAACAGAACGGTTGTCAATGTGTGCACTCAACTTCCAGAGTTAAACCCGTGTGTGGATTCAGCAGTCTGCAAACACTTTCTCTGCAGAGTCCCAAAACAGCCGTTTTCAGCCCATTACCGGCATAGGGAAGAAACAGCAGTAAGCACAGGGAAATATCTGCTTCTAAATCCAAAACGCAGCTATCTAACAGAACGGTTGTCAATGTGTGCACTCAACTTCCAGAGTTAAACCCGTGGGTGGATTCAGCAGTCTGCAGACACTTTCTCTGCAGAGTCCCAAAACAGGCGTTTTCAGCCCATTACCGGCATAGGGAAGAAACAGCAGTAAGCACAGGGAAATATCTGCTTCTAAATCCAAAACGCAGCTATCTAAAAGAAAGGTTGTCAATGTGTGCACTCAACTTCCAGAGTTAAATCCGTGTGTGGATTCAGCAGTCTGCAAACACTTTCTCTGCAGAGTCCCAAAACAGGCGTTTTCAGTCCATTACCGGCATATGGAAGAAACAGCAGCAAGCACAGGGAAATATCTGCTTCTAAATCCAAAACGCAGCTATCTAACAGAACGGTTGTCAATGTGTGCACTCAACTTCCAGAGTTAATCTCGTGTGTGGATTCAGCAGTCTGCAAAAACTTTCTCTGCAGAGTTCCCAAACAGGCGTTTTCAGCCCATTACCGGCATATGGAAGAAACAGCAGTAAGCACAGGGAAATATCTTCTTCTAAATCCAAAACGCAGCTATCTAACAGAACGGTTGTCAATGTGTGCACTCCACTTCCAGAGTTAAACCCGTGTGTGGATTCAGCAGTCTGCAAACACTTTCTCTGCAGAGTCCCAAAAGAGGCGTTTTCAGCCCATCACCGGCATATGGAAGAAACAGCAGTAAGCACAGGGAAATATCTGCTTCTAAATCCAAAACGCAGCTATCTAACAGAACGGTTGTCAATGTGTGCTCTCAACTTCCAGAGTTAAACCCGTGTGTGGATTCAGCAGTCTGCAGACACTTTCTCTGCAGAGTCCCAAAACAGGCGTTTTCAGCCCATTACCGGCATATGGAAGAAACAGCTGTAAGCACAGGGAAATATCTGCTTCTAAATCCAAAACGCAGCTAACTAACAGAACGGTTGTCAATGTGTGCACTCAACTTCCAGAGTTAAACCTGTGTGTGGATTCAGCAGTCTGCAAACACTTTCTCTGCAGAGTCCAAAAACAGGCGTTTTCAGCCCATTACCGGCATATGGAAGAAACAGCAGTAAGCACAGGGAAATATCTGCTTCTAAATCCAAAACGCAGCTATCTAACAGGACGGTTGTCAATGTGTGCACTCAACTTCCAGAGTTAACCCGTGTGTGGATTCAGCAGTCTGCAAACACTTTCTCTGCAGAGTCCCAAAACAGGCGTTTTCAGCCCATTACCGGCATATGGAAGAAACAGCAGTAAGCACAGGGAAATATCTGCTTCTAAATCCAAAACGCAGCTATCTAACAGAACGGTTGTCAATGTGTGCACTCAACTTCCAGAGTTAAACCCGTGTGTGGATTCAGCAGTCTGCAAACACTTTCTCTGTAGAGTCCCAAAACAGGCGTTTTCAGCCCATTACCGGCATATGGAAGAAACAGCAGTAAGCACAGGGAAATATCTGCTTCTAAATCCAAAACGCAACGATCTAACAGAACGGTTGTCAATGTGTGCACTCAACTTCCAGAGTTAAACCCGTGTGTGGATTCAGCAGTCTGCAAACACTTTCTCTGCAGAGTCCCAAAACATGGGTTTGCAGCCCATTACCGGCATAGGGAAGAAACAGCAGTAAGCACAGGGAAATATCTGCTTCTAAATCCAAAACGCAGCTATCTAATAGAACGGTTGTCAATGTGTGCACTCAACTTCCAGAGTTAAACCCATGTGTGGATTCAGCAGTCTGAAAACACTTTCTCTGCAGAGTCCCAAAACAGGCGTTTTCAGCCCATTACCGGCATATGGAAGAAACAGCAGTAAGCACAGGGAAATATCTGCTTCTAAATCCAAAACGCAGCTATCTAACAGAAAGGTTGTCAATGTGTGCACTCAACTTCCAGAGTTAACCCGTGTGTGGATTCAGCAGTCTGCAAACACTTTCTCTGCAGAGTCCCAAAACAGGCGTTTTCAGCCCGTTACCGGCATATGGAAGAAACAGCAGTAAGCACAGGGAAATATCTGCTTCTGAATCCAAAACGCAGCTATCTAACAGAACGTTTTTCAATGTGTGCACTCAACTTCCAGAGTTAAACCCGTGTGTGGATTCAGCAGTCTGCAAACACTTTCTCTGCAGAGTCCCAAAACAGGCGTTTTCAGCCCATTACCGGCATATGGAAGAAACAGCAGTAAGCACAGGGAAATATCTGCTTCTAAATCCAAAACGCAGCTATCTAACAGAACGGTTGTCAATGTGTGCACTCAACTTCCAGAGTTAAACCCGTGTGTATTCAGCAGTCTGCAAACACTTTCTCTGCAGAGTCCCAAAACAGGCGTTTTCAGCCCATTACCAGCATAGGGAAGAAACAGCAGTAAGCACAGTGAAATATCTGCTTCTAAATCCAAAACGCAGCTATCTAACAGAACGGTTGTCAATGTGTGCACTCAACTTCCAGAGTTAAACCCGTGTGTATTCAGCAGTCTGCAAACACTTTCTCTGCAGAGTCCCAAAACAGGCGTTTTCAGCCCATTACCAGCATAGGGAAGAAACAGCAGTAAGCACAGGGAAATATCTGCTTCTAAATCCAAAACGCAGCTATCTAACAGAACGGTTGTCAATGTGTGCACTCAACTTCCAGAGTTAAACCCGTGTGTGGATTCAGCAGTCTGCAAACACTTTCTCTGCAGAGTCCCAAAACAGGCGTTTTCAGCCCATTACCGGCATATGGAAGAAACAGCAGCAAGCACAGGGAAATATCTGCTTCTAAATCCAAAACGCAGCTATCTAACAGAACGGTTGTCAATGTGTGCACTCAACTTCCAGAGTTAAACTCGTGTGTGGATTCCGCAGTCTGCAAAAACTTTCTCTGCAGAGTTCCCAAACAGTCGTTTTCAGCCCATTACCGGCATATGGAAGAAATAGCAGTAAGCACAGGGAAATATCTGCTTCTAAATCCAAAACGCAGCTATCTAACAGAACGGTTGTCAATGTGTGCACTCAACTTCCAGAGTTAAACCCGTGTGTGGATTCAGCAGTCTGCAAACACTTTCTCTGCAGAGTCCCAAAACAGGCGTTTTCAGCCCATTACCGGCATATGGAAGAAACAGCAGTAAGCACAGGGAAATATCTGCTTCTAAATCCAAAACGCAGCTATCTAACAGAACGGTTGTCAATGTGTGCACTCAACTTCCAGAGTTAAACCCGTGTGTGGATTCAGCAGTCTGCAAACACTTTCTCTGCAGAGTCCCAAAACAGGCGTTTTCAGCCCGTTACCGGCATAGGGAAGAAACAGCAGTAAGCACAGGGAAATATCTGCTTCTAAATCCAAAACGCAGCTATCTAACAGAACGGTTGTCAATGTGTGCACTCAACTTCCAGAGTTAAACCCGTGTGTGGATTCAGCAGTCTGCAAACACTTTCTCTGCAGAGTCCAAAAACAGGCGTTTTCAGCCCATTACCGGCATAGGGAAGAAACAGCAGTAATCACAGGGAAATATCTGCTTCTAAATCCAAAACGCAGCTATCTAACAGAAAGGTTGTCAATGTGTGCACTCAACTTCCAGAGTTAAACCCGTGTGTGGATTCAGCAGTCTGCAAACACTTTCTCTGCAGAGTCCCAAAACAGGCGTTTGCAGCCCATTACCGGCATATGGAAGAAACAGCAGTAAGCACAGGGAAATATCTGCTTCTAAATCCAAAACGAAGCTATCTAACAGAACGGTTGTCAATGTGTGCACTCAACTTCCAGAGTTAACCCGTGTGTGGATTCAGCAGTCTGTAAACACTTTCTCTGCAGAGTCCCAAAACTGGCGTTTTCAGCCCATTACCGGCATAGGGAAGAAACAGCAGTAAGCACAGGGAAATATCTGCTTCTAAATCCAAAACGCAGCTATCTAACAGAACGGTTGTCAATGTGTGCACTCAACTTCCAGAGTTAAACCCGTGTGTGGATTCAGCAGTCTGCAAACACTTTCTCTGCAGAGTCCCAAAACAGCCGTTTTCAGCCCATTACCGGCATAGGGAAGAAACAGCAGTAAGCACAGGGAAATATCTGCTTCTAAATCCAAAACGCAGCTATCTAACAGAACGGTTGTCAATGTGTGCACTCAACTTCCAGAGTTAAACCCGTGTGTGGATTCAGCAGTCTGCAAACACTTTCTCTGCAGAGTCCCAAAACAGGCTTTTTCAGCCCATTACCGGCATAGGGAAGAAACGGCAGTAAGCACAGGGAAATATCTGCTTCTAAATCCAAAACGCAACAATCTAACAGAACGGTTGTCAATGTGTGCACTCAACTTCCAGAGTTAAACCCGTGTGTGGATTCAGCAGTCTGCAAACACTTTCTCTGCAGAGTCCCAAAAGAGGCGTTTTCAGCCCATTACCGGCATATGGAAGAAACAGCAGTAAGCACAGGGAAATATCTGCTTCTAAATCCAAAACGCAGCTATCTAACAGAACGGTTGTCAATGTGTGCACTCAACTTCCAGAGTTAAACCCGTGTGTGGATTCAGCAGTCTGCAGACACTTTCTCTGCAGAGTCCCAAAACAGGCGTTTTCAGCCCATTACCGGCATATGGAAGAAACAGCAGTAAGAACAGGGAAATATCTGCTTCTAAATCCAAAATGCAGCTAACTAACCGAACGGTTGTCAATGTGTGCACTCAACTTCCAGAGTTAAACCTGTGTGTGGATTCAGCAGTCTGCAAACTCTTTCTCTGTAGAGTTCACGAACAGGCGTTTTCAGTCCATTACCGGCATATGGAAGAAACAGCAGCAAGCACAGGGAAATATCTGCTTCTAAATCCAAAACGCAGCTATCTAACAGAACGGTTGTCAATGTGTGCACTCAACTTCCAGAGTTAAACTCGTGTGTGGATTCAGCAGTCTGCAAAAACTTTCTCTGCAGAGTTCCCAAACAGGCGTTTTCAGCCCATTACCGGCATATGGAAGAAACAGCAGTAAGCACAGGGAAATATCTTCTTCTAAATCCAAAACGCAGCTATCTAACAGAACGGTTGTCAATGTGTGCACTCAACTTCCAGAGTTAAACCCGTGTGTGGATTCAGCAGTCTGCAAACACTTTCTCTGCAGAGTCCCAAAAGAGGCGTTTTCAGCCCATTACCGGCATATGGAAGAAACAGCAGTAAGCACAGGGAAATATCTGCTTCTAAATCCAAAACGCAGCTATCTAACAGAACGGTTGTCAATGTGTGCACTCAACTTCCAGAGTTAAACCCGTGTGTGGATTCAGCAGTCTGCAAACACTTTCTCTGCAGAGTCCCAAAACAGGCGTTTTCAGCCCATTACCGGCATATGGAAGAAACAGCAGTAAGCACAGGGAAATATCTGCTTCTAAATCCAAAACGCAACGATCTAACAGAACGGTTGTCAATGTGTGCACTCAACTTCCAGAGTTAAACCCGTGTGTGGATTCAGCAGTCTGCAAACACTTTCTCTGCAGAGTCCCAAAACATGGGTTTGCAGCCCATTACCGGCATAGGGAAGAAACAGCAGTAAGCCCAGGGAAATATCTGCTTCTAAATCCAAAATGCAGCTATCTAATAGAACGGTTGTCAATGTGTGCACTCAACTTCCAGAGTTAAACCCATGTGTGGATTCAGCAGTCTGAAAACACTTTCTCTGCAGAGTCCCAAAACAGGCGTTTTCAGCCCATTACCGGCATATGGAAGAAACAGCAGTAAGCACAGGGAAATATCTGCTTCTAAATCCAAAACGCAGCTATCTAACAGAAAGGTTGTCAATGTGTGCACTCAACTTCCAGAGTTAACCCGTGTGTGGATTCAGCAGTCTGCAAACACTTTCTCTGCAGAGTCCCAAAACAGGCGTTTTCAGCCCGTTACCGGCATATGGAAGAAACAGCAGTAAGCACAGGGAAATATCTGCTTCTGAATCCAAAACGCAGCTATCTAACAGAACGTTTTTCAATGTGTGCACTCAACTTCCAGAGTTAAACCCGTGTGTGGATTCAGCAGTCTGCAAACACTTTCTCTGCAGAGTCCCAAAACAGGCGTTTTCAGCCCATTACCGGCATATGGAAGAAACAGCAGTAAGCACAGGGAAATATCTGCTTCTAAATCCAAAAAGCAGCTATCTAACAGAACGGTTGTCAATGTGTGCACTCAACTTCCAGAGTTAAACCCGTGTGTATTCAGCAGTCTGCAAACACTTTCTCTGCAGAGTCCCAAAACAGGCGTTTTCAGCCCATTACCAGCATAGGGAAGAAACAGCAGTAAGCACAGTGAAATATCTGCTTCTAAATCCAAAACGCAGGTATCTAACAGAACGGTTGTCAATGTGTGCACTCAACTTCCAGAGTTAAACCCGTGTGTATTCAGCAGTCTGCAAACACTTTCTCTGCAGAGTCCCAAAACAGGCGTTTTCAGCCCATTACCAGCATAGGGAAGAAACAGCAGTAAGCACAGGGAAATATCTGCTTCTAAATCCAAAACGCAGCTATCTAACAGAACGGTTGTCAATGTGTGCACTCAACTTCCAGAGTTAAACCCGTGTGTGGATTCAGCAGTCTGCAAACACTTTCTCTGCAGAGTCCCAAAACAGGCGTTTTCAGCCCATTACCGGCATATGGAAGAAACAGCAGCAAGCACAGGGAAATATCTGCTTCTAAATCCAAAACGCAGCTATCTAACAGAACGGTTGTCAATGTGTGCACTCAACTTCCAGAGTTAAACTCGTGTGTGGATTCCGCAGTCTGCAAAAACTTTCTCTGCAGAGTTCCCAAACAGTCGTTTTCAGCCCATTACCGGCATATGGAAGAAATAGCAGTAAGCACAGGGAAATATCTGCTTCTAAATCCAAAACGCAGCTATCTAACAGAACGGTTGTCAATGTGTGCACTCAACTTCCAGAGTTAAACCCGTGTGTGGATTCAGCAGTCTGCAAACACTTTCTCTGCAGAGTCCCAAAACAGGCGTTTTCAGCCCATTACCGGCATATGGAAGAAACAGCAGTAAGCACAGGGAAATATCTGCTTCTAAATCCAAAACGCAGCTATCTAACAGAACGGTTGTCAATGTGTGCACTCAACTTCCAGAGTTAAACCCGTGTGTGGATTCAGCAGTCTGCAAACACTTTCTCTGCAGAGTCCCAAAACAGGCGTTTTCAGCCCGTTACCGGCATAGGGAAGAAACAGCAGTAAGCACAGGGAAATATCTGCTTCTAAATCCAAAACGCAGCTATCTAACAGAACGGTTGTCAATGTGTGCACTCAACTTCCAGAGTTAAACCCGTGTGTGGATTCAGCAGTCTGCAAACACTTTCTCTGCAGAGTCCAAAAACAGGCGTTTTCAGCCCATTACCGGCATAGGGAAGAAACAGCAGTAATCACAGGGAAATATCTGCTTCTAAATCCAAAACGCAGCTATCTAACAGAAAGGTTGTCAATGTGTGCACTCAACTTCCAGAGTTAAACCCGTGTGTGGATTCAGCAGTCTGCAAACACTTTCTCTGCAGAGTCCCAAAACAGGCGTTTGCAGCCCATTACCGGCATATGGAAGAAACAGCAGTAAGCACAGGGAAATATCTGCTTCTAAATCCAAAACGAAGCTATCTAACAGAACGGTTGTCAATGTGTGCACTCAACTTCCAGAGTTAACCCGTGTGTGGATTCAGCAGTCTGTAAACACTTTCTCTGCAGAGTCCCAAAACTGGCGTTTTCAGCCCATTACCGGCATAGGGAAGAAACAGCAGTAAGCACAGGGAAATATCTGCTTCTAAATCCAAAACGCAGCTATCTAACAGAACGGTTGTCAATGTGTGCACTCAACTTCCAGAGTTAAACCCGTGTGTGGATTCAGCAGTCTGCAAACACTTTCTCTGCAGAGTCCCAAAACAGCCGTTTTCAGCCCATTACCGGCATAGGGAAGAAACAGCAGTAAGCACAGGGAAATATCTGCTTCTAAATCCAAAACGCAGCTATCTAACAGAACGGTTGTCAATGTGTGCACTCAACTTCCAGAGTTAAACCCGTGTGTGGATTCAGCAGTCTGCAAACACTTTCTCTGCAGAGTCCCAAAACAGGCTTTTTCAGCCCATTACCGGCATAGGGAAGAAACAGCAGTAAGCACAGGGAAATATCTGCTTCTAAATCCAAAACGCAACAATCTAACAGAACGGTTGTCAATGTGTGCACTCAACTTCCAGAGTTAAACCCGTGTGTGGATTCAGCAGTCTGCAAACACTTTCTCTGCAGAGTCCCAAAAGAGGCGTTTTCAGCCCATTACCGGCATATGGAAGAAACAGCAGTAAGCACAGGGAAATATCTGCTTCTAAATCCAAAACGCAGCTATCTAACAGAACGGTTGTCAATGTGTGCACTCAACTTCCAGAGTTAAACCCGTGTGTGGATTCAGCAGTCTGCAGACACTTTCTCTGCAGAGTCCCAAAACAGGCGTTTTCAGCCCATTACCGGCATATGGAAGAAACAGCAGTAAGCACAGGGAAATATCTGCTTCTAAATCCAAAATGCAGCTAACTAACCGAACGGTTGTCAATGTGTGCACTCAACTTCCAGAGTTAAACCTGTGTGTGGATTCAGCAGTCTGCAAACTCTTTCTCTGTAGAGTTCACGAACAGGCGTTTTCAGTCCATTACCGGCATATGGAAGAAACAGCAGCAAGCACAGGGAAATATCTGCTTCTAAATCCAAAACGCAGCTATCTAACAGAACGGTTGTCAATGTGTGCACTCAACTTCCAGAGTTAAACTCGTGTGTGGATTCAGCAGTCTGCAAAAACTTTCTCTGCAGAGTTCCCAAACAGGCGTTTTCAGCCCATTACCGGCATATGGAAGAAACAGCAGTAAGCACAGGGAAATATCTTCTTCTAAATCCAAAACGCAGCTATCTAACAGAACGGTTGTCAATGTGTGCACTCAACTTCCAGAGTTAAACCCGTGTGTGGATTCAGCAGTCTGCAAACACTTTCTCTGCAGAGTCCCAAAAGAGGCGTTTTCAGCCCATTACCGGCATATGGAAGAAACAGCAGTAAGCACAGGGAAATATCTGCTTCTAAATCCAAAACGCAGCTATCTAACAGAACGGTTGTCAATGTGTGCACTCAACTTCCAGAGTTAAACCCGTGTGTGGATTCAGCAGTCTGCAAACACTTTCTCTGCAGAGTCCCAAAACAGGCGTTTTCAGCCCATTACCGGCATATGGAAGAAACAGCAGTAAGCACAGGGAAATATCTGCTTCTAAATCCAAAACGCAACGATCTAACAGAACGGTTGTCAATGTGTGCACTCAACTTCCAGAGTTAAACCCGTGTGTGGATTCAGCAGTCTGCAAACACTTTCTCTGCAGAGTCCCAAAACATGGGTTTGCAGCCCATTACCGGCATAGGGAAGAAACAGCAGTAAGCCCAGGGAAATATCTGCTTCTAAATCCAAAATGCAGCTATCTAATAGAACGGTTGTCAATGTGTGCACTCAACTTCCAGAGTTAAACCCATGTGTGGATTCAGCAGTCTGAAAACACTTTCTCTGCAGAGTCCCAAAACAGGCGTTTTCAGCCCATTACCGGCATATGGAAGAAACAGCAGTAAGCACAGGGAAATATCTGCTTCTAAATCCAAAACGCAGCTATCTAACAGAAAGGTTGTCAATGTGTGCACTCAACTTCCAGAGTTAACCCGTGTGTGGATTCAGCAGTCTGCAAACACTTTCTCTGCAGAGTCCCAAAACAGGCGTTTTCAGCCCGTTACCGGCATATGGAAGAAACAGCAGTAAGCACAGGGAAATATCTGCTTCTGAATCCAAAACGCAGCTATCTAACAGAACGTTTTTCAATGTGTGCACTCAACTTCCAGAGTTAAACCCGTGTGTGGATTCAGCAGTCTGCAAACACTTTCTCTGCAGAGTCCCAAAACAGGCGTTTTCAGCCCATTACCGGCATATGGAAGAAACAGCAGTAAGCACAGGGAAATATCTGCTTCTAAATCCAAAAAGCAGCTATCTAACAGAACGGTTGTCAATGTGTGCACTCAACTTCCAGAGTTAAACCCGTGTGTATTCAGCAGTCTGCAAACACTTTCTCTGCAGAGTCCCAAAACAGGCGTTTTCAGCCCATTACCAGCATAGGGAAGAAACAGCAGTAAGCACAGTGAAATATCTGCTTCTAAATCCAAAACGCAGGTATCTAACAGAACGGTTGTCAATGTGTGCACTCAACTTCCAGAGTTAAACCCGTGTGTATTCAGCAGTCTGCAAACACTTTCTCTGCAGAGTCCCAAAACAGGCGTTTTCAGCCCATTACCAGCATAGGGAAGAAACAGCAGTAAGCACAGGGAAATATCTGCTTCTAAATCCAAAACGCAGCTATCTAACAGAACGGTTGTCAATGTGTGCACTCAACTTCCAGAGTTAAACCCGTGTGTGGATTCAGCAGTCTGCAAACACTTTCTCTGCAGAGTCCCAAAACAGGCGTTTTCAGCCCATTACCGGCATATGGAAGAAACAGCAGCAAGCACAGGGAAATATCTGCTTCTAAATCCAAAACGCAGCTATCTAACAGAACGGTTGTCAATGTGTGCACTCAACTTCCAGAGTTAAACTCGTGTGTGGATTCCGCAGTCTGCAAAAACTTTCTCTGCAGAGTTCCCAAACAGTCGTTTTCAGCCCATTACCGGCATATGGAAGAAATAGCAGTAAGCACAGGGAAATATCTGCTTCTAAATCCAAAACGCAGCTATCTAACAGAACGGTTGTCAATGTGTGCACTCAACTTCCAGAGTTAAACCCGTGTGTGGATTCAGCAGTCTGCAAACACTTTCTCTGCAGAGTCCCAAAACAGGCGTTTTCAGCCCATTACCGGCATATGGAAGAAACAGCAGTAAGCACAGGGAAATATCTGCTTCTAAATCCAAAACGCAGCTATCTAACAGAACGGTTGTCAATGTGTGCACTCAACTTCCAGAGTTAAACCCGTGTGTGGATTCAGCAGTCTGCAAACACTTTCTCTGCAGAGTCCCAAAACAGCCGTTTTCAGCCCATTACCGGCATAGGGAAGAAACAGCAGTAAGCACAGGGAAATATCTGCTTCTAAATCCAAAACGCAGCTATCTAACAGAACGGTTGTCAATGTGTGCACTCAACTTCCAGAGTTAAACCCGTGTGTGGATTCAGCAGTCTGCAAACACTTTCTCTGCAGAGTCCCAAAACAGGCTTTTTCAGCCCATTACCGGCATAGGGAAGAAACGGCAGTAAGCACAGGGAAATATCTGCTTCTAAATCCAAAACGCAACAATCTAACAGAACGGTTGTCAATGTGTGCACTCAACTTCCAGAGTTAAACCCGTGTGTGGATTCAGCAGTCTGCAAACACTTTCTCTGCAGAGTCCCAAAAGAGGCGTTTTCAGCCCATTACCGGCATATGGAAGAAACAGCAGTAAGCACAGGGAAATATCTGCTTCTAAATCCAAAACGCAGCTATCTAACAGAACGGTTGTCAATGTGTGCACTCAACTTCCAGAGTTAAACCCGTGTGTGGATTCAGCAGTCTGCAGACACTTTCTCTGCAGAGTCCCAAAACAGGCGTTTTCAGCCCATTACCGGCATATGGAAGAAACAGCAGTAAGCACAGGGAAATATCTGCTTCTAAATCCAAAATGCAGCTAACTAACCGAACGGTTGTCAATGTGTGCACTCAACTTCCAGAGTTAAACCTGTGTGTGGATTCAGCAGTCTGCAAACTCTTTCTCTGTAGAGTTCACGAACAGGCGTTTTCAGTCCATTACCGGCATATGGAAGAAACAGCAGCAAGCACAGGGAAATATCTGCTTCTAAATCCAAAACGCAGCTATCTAACAGAACGGTTGTCAATGTGTGCACTCAACTTCCAGAGTTAAACTCGTGTGTGGATTCAGCAGTCTGCAAAAACTTTCTCTGCAGAGTTCCCAAACAGGCGTTTTCAGCCCATTACCGGCATATGGAAGAAACAGCAGTAAGCACAGGGAAATATCTTCTTCTAAATCCAAAACGCAGCTATCTAACAGAACGGTTGTCAATGTGTGCACTCAACTTCCAGAGTTAAACCCGTGTGTGGATTCAGCAGTCTGCAAACACTTTCTCTGCAGAGTCCCAAAAGAGGCGTTTTCAGCCCATTACCGGCATATGGAAGAAACAGCAGTAAGCACAGGGAAATATCTGCTTCTAAATCCAAAACGCAGCTATCTAACAGAACGGTTGTCAATGTGTGCACTCAACTTCCAGAGTTAAACCCGTGTGTGGATTCAGCAGTCTGCAAACACTTTCTCTGCAGAGTCCCAAAACAGGCGTTTTCAGCCCATTACCGGCATATGGAAGAAACAGCAGTAAGCACAGGGAAATATCTGCTTCTAAATCCAAAACGCAACGATCTAACAGAACGGTTGTCAATGTGTGCACTCAACTTCCAGAGTTAAACCCGTGTGTGGATTCAGCAGTCTGCAAACACTTTCTCTGCAGAGTCCCAAAACATGGGTTTGCAGCCCATTACCGGCATAGGGAAGAAACAGCAGTAAGCCCAGGGAAATATCTGCTTCTAAATCCAAAATGCAGCTATCTAATAGAACGGTTGTCAATGTGTGCACTCAACTTCCAGAGTTAAACCCATGTGTGGATTCAGCAGTCTGAAAACACTTTCTCTGCAGAGTCCCAAAACAGGCGTTTTCAGCCCATTACCGGCATATGGAAGAAACAGCAGTAAGCACAGGGAAATATCTGCTTCTAAATCCAAAACGCAGCTATCTAACAGAAAGGTTGTCAATGTGTGCACTCAACTTCCAGAGTTAACCCGTGTGTGGATTCAGCAGTCTGCAAACACTTTCTCTGCAGAGTCCCAAAACAGGCGTTTTCAGCCCGTTACCGGCATATGGAAGAAACAGCAGTAAGCACAGGGAAATATCTGCTTCTGAATCCAAAACGCAGCTATCTAACAGAACGTTTTTCAATGTGTGCACTCAACTTCCAGAGTTAAACCCGTGTGTGGATTCAGCAGTCTGCAAACACTTTCTCTGCAGAGTCCCAAAACAGGCGTTTTCAGCCCATTACCGGCATATGGAAGAAACAGCAGTAAGCACAGGGAAATATCTGCTTCTAAATCCAAAAAGCAGCTATCTAACAGAACGGTTGTCAATGTGTGCACTCAACTTCCAGAGTTAAACCCGTGTGTATTCAGCAGTCTGCAAACACTTTCTCTGCAGAGTCCCAAAACAGGCGTTTTCAGCCCATTACCAGCATAGGGAAGAAACAGCAGTAAGCACAGTGAAATATCTGCTTCTAAATCCAAAACGCAGGTATCTAACAGAACGGTTGTCAATGTGTGCACTCAACTTCCAGAGTTAAACCCGTGTGTATTCAGCAGTCTGCAAACACTTTCTCTGCAGAGTCCCAAAACAGGCGTTTTCAGCCCATTACCAGCATAGGGAAGAAACAGCAGTAAGCACAGGGAAATATCTGCTTCTAAATCCAAAACGCAGCTATCTAACAGAACGGTTGTCAATGTGTGCACTCAACTTCCAGAGTTAAACCCGTGTGTGGATTCAGCAGTCTGCAAACACTTTCTCTGCAGAGTCCCAAAACAGGCGTTTTCAGCCCATTACCGGCATATGGAAGAAACAGCAGCAAGCACAGGGAAATATCTGCTTCTAAATCCAAAACGCAGCTATCTAACAGAACGGTTGTCAATGTGTGCACTCAACTTCCAGAGTTAAACTCGTGTGTGGATTCCGCAGTCTGCAAAAACTTTCTCTGCAGAGTTCCCAAACAGTCGTTTTCAGCCCATTACCGGCATATGGAAGAAATAGCAGTAAGCACAGGGAAATATCTGCTTCTAAATCCAAAACGCAGCTATCTAACAGAACGGTTGTCAATGTGTGCACTCAACTTCCAGAGTTAAACCCGTGTGTGGATTCAGCAGTCTGCAAACACTTTCTCTGCAGAGTCCCAAAACAGGCGTTTTCAGCCCATTACCGGCATATGGAAGAAACAGCAGTAAGCACAGGGAAATATCTGCTTCTAAATCCAAAACGCAGCTATCTAACAGAACGGTTGTCAATGTGTGCACTCAACTTCCAGAGTTAAACCCGTGTGTGGATTCAGCAGTCTGCAAACACTTTCTCTGCAGAGTCCCAAAACAGGCGTTTTCAGCCCGTTACCGGCATAGGGAAGAAACAGCAGTAAGCACAGGGAAATATCTGCTTCTAAATCCAAAACGCAGCTATCTAACAGAACGGTTGTCAATGTGTGCACTCAACTTCCAGAGTTAAACCCGTGTGTGGATTCAGCAGTCTGCAAACACTTTCTCTGCAGAGTCCAAAAACAGGCGTTTTCAGCCCATTACCGGCATAGGGAAGAAACAGCAGTAATCACAGGGAAATATCTGCTTCTAAATCCAAAACGCAGCTATCTAACAGAAAGGTTGTCAATGTGTGCACTCAACTTCCAGAGTTAAACCCGTGTGTGGATTCAGCAGTCTGCAAACACTTTCTCTGCAGAGTCCCAAAACAGGCGTTTGCAGCCCATTACCGGCATATGGAAGAAACAGCAGTAAGCACAGGGAAATATCTGCTTCTAAAT
Organism: Aotus nancymaae; assembly: GCF_030222135.1. Lineage (NCBI taxonomy): Eukaryota > Metazoa > Chordata > Mammalia > Primates > Aotidae > Aotus > Aotus nancymaae. The sequence goes on from NW_026988793.1 coordinate 245,301, forward strand.
CCAAAACGAAGCTATCTAACAGAACGGTTGTCAATGTGTGCACTCAACTTCCAGAGTTAACCCGTGTGTGGATTCAGCAGTCTGTAAACACTTTCTCTGCAGAGTCCCAAAACTGGCGTTTTCAGCCCATTACCGGCATAGGGAAGAAACAGCAGTAAGCACAGGGAAATATCTGCTTCTTAATCCAAAACGCAGCTATCTAACAGAACGGTTGTCAATGTGTGCACTCAACTTCCAGAGTTAAACCCGTGTGTGGATTCAGCAGTCTGCAAACACTTTCTCTGCAGAGTCCCAAAACAGCCGTTTTCAGCCCATTACCGGCATAGGGAAGAAACAGCAGTAAGCACAGGGAAATATCTGCTTCTAAATCCAAAACGCAGCTATCTAACAGAACGGTTGTCAATGTGTGCACTCAACTTCCAGAGTTAAACCCGTGTGTGGATTCAGCAGTCTGCAAACACTTTCTCTGCAGAGTCCCAAAACAGGCTTTTTCAGCCCATTACCGGCATAGGGAAGAAACAGCAGTAAGCACAGGGAAATATCTGCTTCTAAATCCAAAACGCAACAATCTAACAGAACGGTTGTCAATGTGTGCACTCAACTTCCAGAGTTAAACCCGTGTGTGGATTCAGCAGTCTGCAAACACTTTCTCTGCAGAGTCCCAAAAGAGGCGTTTTCAGCCCATTACCGGCATATGGAAGAAACAGCAGTAAGCACAGGGAAATATCTGCTTCTAAATCCAAAACGCAGCTATCTAACAGAACGGTTGTCAATGTGTGCACTCAACTTCCAGAGTTAAACCCGTGTGTGGATTCAGCAGTCTGCAGACACTTTCTCTGCAGAGTCCCAAAACAGGCGTTTTCAGCCCATTACCGGCATATGGAAGAAACAGCAGTAAGCACAGGGAAATATCTGCTTCTAAATCCAAAATGCAGCTAACTAACCGAACGGTTGTCAATGTGTGCACTCAACTTCCAGAGTTAAACCTGTGTGTGGATTCAGCAGTCTGCAAACTCTTTCTCTGTAGAGTTCACGAACAGGCGTTTTCAGTCCATTACCGGCATATGGAAGAAACAGCAGCAAGCACAGGGAAATATCTGCTTCTAAATCCAAAACGCAGCTATCTAACAGAACGGTTGTCAATGTGTGCACTCAACTTCCAGAGTTAAACTCGTGTGTGGATTCAGCAGTCTGCAAAAACTTTCTCTGCAGAGTTCCCAAACAGGCGTTTTCAGCCCATTACCGGCATATGGAAGAAACAGCAGTAAGCACAGGGAAATATCTTCTTCTAAATCCAAAACGCAGCTATCTAACAGAACGGTTGTCAATGTGTGCACTCAACTTCCAGAGTTAAACCCGTGTGTGGATTCAGCAGTCTGCAAACACTTTCTCTGCAGAGTCCCAAAAGAGGCGTTTTCAGCCCATTACCGGCATATGGAAGAAACAGCAGTAAGCACAGGGAAATATCTGCTTCTAAATCCAAAACGCAGCTATCTAACAGAACGGTTGTCAATGTGTGCACTCAACTTCCAGAGTTAAACCCGTGTGTGGATTCAGCAGTCTGCAAACACTTTCTCTGCAGAGTCCCAAAACAGGCGTTTTCAGCCCATTACCGGCATATGGAAGAAACAGCAGTAAGCACAGGGAAATATCTGCTTCTAAATCCAAAACGCAACGATCTAACAGAACGGTTGTCAATGTGTGCACTCAACTTCCAGAGTTAAACCCGTGTGTGGATTCAGCAGTCTGCAAACACTTTCTCTGCAGAGTCCCAAAACATGGGTTTGCAGCCCATTACCGGCATAGGGAAGAAACAGCAGTAAGCCCAGGGAAATATCTGCTTCTAAATCCAAAATGCAGCTATCTAATAGAACGGTTGTCAATGTGTGCACTCAACTTCCAGAGTTAAACCCATGTGTGGATTCAGCAGTCTGAAAACACTTTCTCTGCAGAGTCCCAAAACAGGCGTTTTCAGCCCATTACCGGCATATGGAAGAAACAGCAGTAAGCACAGGGAAATATCTGCTTCTAAATCCAAAACGCAGCTATCTAACAGAAAGGTTGTCAATGTGTGCACTCAACTTCCAGAGTTAACCCGTGTGTGGATTCAGCAGTCTGCAAACACTTTCTCTGCAGAGTCCCAAAACAGGCGTTTTCAGCCCGTTACCGGCATATGGAAGAAACAGCAGTAAGCACAGGGAAATATCTGCTTCTGAATCCAAAACGCAGCTATCTAACAGAACGTTTTTCAATGTGTGCACTCAACTTCCAGAGTTAAACCCGTGTGTGGATTCAGCAGTCTGCAAACACTTTCTCTGCAGAGTCCCAAAACAGGCGTTTTCAGCCCATTACCGGCATATGGAAGAAACAGCAGTAAGCACAGGGAAATATCTGCTTCTAAATCCAAAAAGCAGCTATCTAACAGAACGGTTGTCAATGTGTGCACTCAACTTCCAGAGTTAAACCCGTGTGTATTCAGCAGTCTGCAAACACTTTCTCTGCAGAGTCCCAAAACAGGCGTTTTCAGCCCATTACCAGCATAGGGAAGAAACAGCAGTAAGCACAGTGAAATATCTGCTTCTAAATCCAAAACGCAGGTATCTAACAGAACGGTTGTCAATGTGTGCACTCAACTTCCAGAGTTAAACCCGTGTGTATTCAGCAGTCTGCAAACACTTTCTCTGCAGAGTCCCAAAACAGGCGTTTGCAGCCCATTACCAGCATAGGGAAGAAACAGCAGTAAGCACAGGGAAATATCTGCTTCTAAATCCAAAACGCAGCTATCTAACAGAACGGTTGTCAATGTGTGCACTCAACTTCCAGAGTTAAACCCGTGTGTGGATTCAGCAGTCTGCAAACACTTTCTCTGCAGAGTCCCAAAACAGGCGTTTTCAGCCCATTACCGGCATATGGAAGAAACAGCAGCAAGCACAGGGAAATATCTGCTTCTAAATCCAAAACGCAGCTATCTAACAGAACGGTTGTCAATGTGTGCACTCAACTTCCAGAGTTAAACTCGTGTGTGGATTCCGCAGTCTGCAAAAACTTTCTCTGCAGAGTTCCCAAACAGTCGTTTTCAGCCCATTACCGGCATATGGAAGAAATAGCAGTAAGCACAGGGAAATATCTGCTTCTAAATCCAAAACGCAGCTATCTAACAGAACGGTTGTCAATGTGTGCACTCAACTTCCAGAGTTAAACCCGTGTGTGGATTCAGCAGTCTGCAAACACTTTCTCTGCAGAGTCCCAAAACAGGCGTTTTCAGCCCATTACCGGCATATGGAAGAAACAGCAGTAAGCACAGGGAAATATCTGCTTCTAAATCCAAAACGCAGCTATCTAACAGAACGGTTGTCAATGTGTGCACTCAACTTCCAGAGTTAAACCCGTGTGTGGATTCAGCAGTCTGCAAACACTTTCTCTGCAGAGTCCCAAAACAGGCGTTTTCAGCCCGTTACCGGCATAGGGAAGAAACAGCAGTAAGCACAGGGAAATATCTGCTTCTAAATCCAAAACGCAGCTATCTAACAGAACGGTTGTCAATGTGTGCACTCAACTTCCAGAGTTAAACCCGTGTGTGGATTCAGCAGTCTGCAAACACTTTCTCTGCAGATTCCAAAAACAGGCGTTTTCAGCCCATTACCGGCATAGGGAAGAAACAGCAGTAATCACAGGGAAATATCTGCTTCTAAATCCAAAACGCAGCTATCTAACAGAAAGGTTGTCAATGTGTGCACTCAACTTCCAGAGTTAAACCCGTGTGTGGATTCAGCAGTCTGCAAACACTTTCTCTGCAGAGTCCCAAAACAGGCGTTTGCAGCCCATTACCGGCATATGGAAGAAACAGCAGTAAGCACAGGGAAATATCTGCTTCTAAATCCAAAACGCAGCTATCTAACAGAACGGTTGTCAATGTGTGCACTCAACTTCCAGAGTTAACCCGTGTGTGGATTCAGCAGTCTGTAAACACTTTCTCTGCAGAGTCCCAAAACTGGCGTTTTCAGCCCATTACCGGCATAGGGAAGAAACAGCAGTAAGCACAGGGAAATATCTGCTTCTAAATCCAAAACGCAGCTATCTAACAGAACGGTTGTCAATGTGTGCACTCAACTTCCAGAGTTAAACCCGTGTGTGGATTCAGCAGTCTGCAAACACTTTCTCTGCAGAGTCCCAAAACAGCTGTTTTCAGCCCATTACCGGCATAGGGAAGAAACAGCAGTAAGCACAGGGAAATATCTGCTTCTAAATCCAAAACGCAGCTATCTAACAGAACGGTTGTCAATGTGTGCACTCAACTTCCAGAGTTAAACCCGTGTGTGGATTCAGCAGTCTGCAAACACTTTCTCTGCAGAGTCCCAAAACAGGCTTTTTCAGCCCATTACCGGCATAGGGAAGAAACAGCAGTAAGCACAGGGAAATATCTGCTTCTAAATCCAAAACGCAACAATCTAACAGAACGGTTGTCAATGTGTGCACTCAACTTCCAGAGTTAAACCCGTGTGTGGATTCAGCAGTCTGCAAACACTTTCTCTGCAGAGTCCCAAATCAGGCGTTTTCAGCCCGTTACCGGCATAGGGAAGAAACAGCAGTAAGCACATGGAAATATCTGCTTCTAAATCCAAAACGCAGCTATCTAACAGAACGGTTGTCAATGTGTGCACTCAACTTCCAGAGTTAAACCCGTGTGTGGATTCAGCAGTCTGCAAACACTTTCTCTGCAGAGTCCCAAAACAGGCGTTTTCAGCCCATTACCGGCATAGGGAAGAAACAGCAGTAATCACAGTGAAATATCTGCTTCTAAATCCAAAACGCAGCTATCTAACAGAAAGGTTGACAATGTTTTCACTCAACTTCCAGAGTTAAACCCGTGTGTGGATTCAGCAGTCTGCAAACACTTTCTCTGCAGAGTCCCAAAACAGGCGTTTTCAGTCCATTACCGGCATATGGAAGAAACAGCAGCAAGCACAGGGAAATATCTGCTTCTAAATCCAAAACGCAGCTATCTAACAGAACGGTTGTCAATGTGTGCACTCAACTTCCAGAGTTAAACTCGTGTGTGGATTCAGCAGTCTGCAAAAACTTTCTCTGCAGAGTTCCCAAACAGGCGTTTTCAGCCCATTACCGGCATATGGAAGAAACAGCAGTAAGCACAGGGAAATATCTTCTTCTAAATCCAAAACGCAGCTATCTAACAGAACGGTTGTCAATGTGTGCACTCAACTTCCAGAGTTAAACCCGTGTGTGGATTCAGCAGTCTGCAAACACTTTCTCTGCAGAGTCCCAAAAGAGGCCTTTTCAGCCCATTACCGGCATATGGAAGAAACAGCAGTAAGCACTGGGAAATATCTGCTTCTAAATCCAAAACGCAGCTATCTAACAGAACGGTTGTCAATGTGTGCACTCAACTTCCAGAGTTAAACCCGTGTGTGGATTCAGCAGTCTGCAGACACTTTCTCTGCAGAGTCCCAAAACAGGCGTTTTCAGCCCATTACAGGCATATGGAAGAAACAGCTGTAAGCACAGGGAAATATCTGCTTCTAAATCCAAAATGCAGCTAACTAACCGAACGGTTGTCAATGTGTGCACTCAACTTCCAGAGTTAAACCTGTGTGTGGATTCAGCAGTCTGCAAACACTTTCTCTGTAGAGTTCACAAACAGGCGTTTTCAGCCCATTACCGGCATATGGAAGAAACAGCAGTAAGCACAGGGAAATATCTGCTTCTAAATCCAAAACGCAACGATCTAACAGAACGGTTGTCAATGTGTGCACTCAACTTCCAGAGTTAAACCCGTGTGTGGATTCAGCAGTCTGCAAACACTTTCTCTGCAGAGTCCAAAAACAGGCGTTTTCAGCCCATTACCGGCATATGGAAGAAACAGCAGTAAGCACAGGGAAATATCTGCTTCTAAATCCAAAACGCAGCTATCTAACAGAAAGGTTGTCAATGTGTGCACTCAACTTCCAGAGTTAAACCCGTGTGTGGATTCAGCAGTCTGCAAACACTTTCTCTGCAGAGTCCCAAAACAGGCGTTTGCAGCCCATTACCGGCATATGGAAGAAACAGCAGTAAGCACAGGGAAATATCTGCTTCTAAATCCAAAACGCAGCTATCTAACAGAACGGTTGTCAATGTGTGCACTCAACTTCCAGAGTTAACCCGTGTGTAGATTCAGCAGTCTGTAAACACTTTCTCTGCAGAGTCCCAAAACTGGCGTTTTCAGCCCATTACCGGCATAGGGAAGAAACAGCAGTAAGCACAGGGAAATATCTGCTTCTAAATCCAAAACGCAGCTATCTAACAGAACGGTTGTCAATGTGTGCACTCAACTTCCAGAGTTAAACCCGTGTGTGGATTCAGCAGTCTGCAAACACTTTCTCTGCAGAGTCCCAAAACAGCTGTTTTCAGCCCATTACCGGCATAGGGAAGAAACAGCAGTAAGCACAGGGAAATATCTGCTTCTAAATCCAAAACGCAGCTATCTAACAGAACGGTTGTCAATGTGTGCACTCAACTTCCAGAGTTAAACCCGTGTGTGGATTCAGCAGTCTGCAAACACTTTCTCTGCAGAGTCCCAAAACAGGCTTTTTCAGCCCATTACCGGCATAGGGAAGAAACAGCAGTAAGCACAGGGAAATATCTGCTTCTAAATCCAAAACGCAACAATCTAACAGAACGGTTGTCAATGTGTGCACTCAACTTCCAGAGTTAAACCCGTGTGTGGATTCAGCAGTCTGCAAACACTTTCTCTGCAGAGTCCCAAAACAGGCGTTTTCAGCCCGTTACCGGCATAGGGAAGAAACAGCAGTAAGCACAGGGAAATATCTGCTTCTAAATCCAAAACGCAGCTATCTAACAGAACGGTTGTCAATGTGTGCACTCAACTTCCAGAGTTAAACCCGTGTGTGGATTCAGCAGTCTGCAAACACTTTCTCTGCAGAGTCCCAAAACAGGCGTTTTCAGCCCATTACCGGCATAGGGAAGAAACAGCAGTAATCACAGTGAAATATCTGCTTCTAAATCCAAAACGAAGCTATCTAACAGAAAGGTTGACAATGTTTTCACTCAACTTCCAGAGTTAAACCCGTGTGTGGATTCAGCAGTCTGCAAACACTTTCTCTGCAGAGTCCCAAAACAGGCGTTTTCAGTCCATTACCGGCATATGGAAGAAACAGCAGAAAGCACAGGGAAATATCTGCTTCTAAATCCAAAACGCAGCTATCTAACAGAACGGTTGTCAATGTGTGCACTCAACTTCCAGAGTTAAACTCGTGTGTGGATTCAGCAGTCTGCAAAAACTTTCTCTGCAGAGTTCCCAAACAGGCGTTTTCAGCCCATTACCGGCATATGGAAGAAACAGCAGTAAGCACAGGGAAATATCTTCTTCTAAATCCAAAACGCAGCTATCTAACAGAACGGTTGTCAATGTGTGCACTCAACTTCCAGAGTTAAACCCGTGTGTGGATTCAGCAGTCTGCAAACACTTTCTCTGCAGAGTCCCAAAAGAGGCCTTTTCAGCCCATTACCGGCATATGGAAGAAACAGCAGTAAGCACAGGGAAATATCTGCTTCTAAATCCAAAACGCAGCTATCTAACAGAACGGTTGTCAATGTGTGCACTCAACTTCCAGAGTTAAACCCGTGTGTGGATTCAGCAGTCTGCAGACACTTTCTCTGCAGAGTCCCAAAACAGGCGTTTTCAGCCCATTACAGGCATATGGAAGAAACAGCTGTAAGCAAAGGGAAATATCTGCTTCTAAATCCAAAATGCAGCTAACTAACCGAACGGTTGTCAATGTGTGCACTCAACTTCCAGAGTTAAACCTGTGTGTGGATTCAGCAGTCTGCAAACACTTTCTCTGTAGAGTTCACAAACAGGCGTTTTCAGCCCATTACCGGCATATGGAAGAAACAGCAGTAAGCACAGGGAAATATCTGCTTCTAAATCCAAAACGCAACGATCTAACAGAACGGTTGTCAATGTGTGCACTCAACTTCCAGAGTTAAACCCGTGTGTGGATTCAGCAGTCTGCAAACACTTTCTCTGCAGAGTCCCAAAACAGGCGTTTGCAGCCCATTACCGGCATAGGGAAGAAACAGCAGTAAGCACAGGGAAATATCTGCTTCTAAATCCAAAATGCAGCTATCTAATAGAACGGTTGTCAATGTGTGCACTCAACTTCCAGAGTTAAACCCATGTGTGGATTCAGCAGTCTGCAAACACTTTCTCTGCAGAGTCCCAAAACAGGCGTTTTCAGCCCATTACCGGCATATGGAAGAAACAGCAGTAAGCACAGGGAAATATCTGCTTCTAAATCCAAAACGCAGCTATCTAACAGAAAGGTTGTCAATGTGTGCACTCAACTTCCAGAGTTAACCCGTGTGTGGATTCAGCAGTCTGCAAACACTTTCTCTGCAGAGTCCCAAAACAGGCGTTTTCAGCCCGTTACCGGCATATGGAAGAAACAGCAGTAAGCACAGGGAAATATCTGCTTCTGAATCCAAAACGCAGCTATCTAACAGAACGGTTGTCAATGTGTGCACTCAACTTCCAGAGTTAAACCCATTTGTGGATTCAGCAGTCTGCAAACACTTTCTCTGCAGAGTCCCAAAACAGGCGTCTTCAGCCCATTACCGGCATATGGAAGAAATAGCAGTAAGCACAGTGAAATATCTGCTTCTAAATCCAAAACGCAGCTATCTAACAGAACGGTTGTCAATGTGTGCACTCAACTTCCAGAGTTAAACCCGTGTGTATTCAGCAGTCTGCAAACACTTTCTCTGCAGAGTCCCAAAACAGGCGTTTTCAGCCCATTACCAGCATAGGGAAGAAACAGCAGTAAGCACAGTGAAATATCTGCTTCTAAATCCAAAACGCAGCTATCTAACAGAACGGTTGTCAATGTGTGCACTCAACTTCCAGAGTTAAACCCGTGTGTATTCAGCAGTCTGCAAACACTTTCTCTGCAGAGTCCCAAAACAGGCGTTTTCAGCCCATTACCAGCATAGGGAAGAAACAGCAGTAAGCACAGGGAAATATCTGCTTCTAAATCCAAAACGCAGCTATCTAACAGAACGGTTGTCAATGTGTGCACTCAACTTCCAGAGTTAAACCCGTGTGTGGATTCAGCAGTCTGCAAACACTTTCTCAGCAGAGTCCCAAAACAGGCGTTTTCAGCCCATTACCGGCATAGGGAAGAAACAGCCGTCAGAACAGGGAAATATCTGCTTCTAAATCCAAAACGCAGCTATGTAACAGAACGGTTGTCAATGTGTGCCCTCAACTTCCAGAGTTAAAGCCGTGTGTGGATTCAGCAGTCTGCAAACACTTTCACTGCAGAGTCCCAAAACAGGCGTTTTCACCCCATTACCGGCCTAGGGAAGAAACAGCAGTAAGCACAGGGAAATATCTGCTTCTAAATCCAAAACGCAGCTATCTAACAGAACGGTTGTCAATGTGTGCACTCAACTTCCAGAGTTAAACCCGTGTGTGGATTCAGCAGTCTGCAAACACTTTCTCTGCAGAGTCCCAAAACAGGCGTTTTCAGCCCATTACCGGCATAGGGAAGAAACAGCAGTAAGCACAGGGAAATATCTGCTTCTAAATCCAAAACGCAGCTATCTAACAGAACGGTTGTCAATGTGTGCACTCAACTTCCAGAGTTAAACCCGTGTGTGGATTCAGCAGTCTGCAAACACTTTCTCTGCAGAGTCCCAAAACAGGCGTTTTCAGCCCATTACCGGCATATGGAAGAAACAGCAGTAAGCACAGGGAAATATCTGCTTCTAAATCCAAAACGCAGCTATCTAACAGAACGGTTGTCAATGTGTGCACTCAACTTCCAGAGTTAAACCCGTGTGTGGATTCAGCAGTCTGCAAACACTTTCTCTGCAGAGTCCCAAAACAGGCGTTTTCAGCCCATTACCGGCATATGGAAGAAACAGCAGTAAGCACAGGGAAATATCTGCTTCTAAATCCAAAACGCAACGATCTAACAGAACGGTTGTCAATGTGTGCACTCAACTTCCAGAGTTAAACCCATGTGTGGATTCAGCAGTCTGAAAACACTTTCTCTGCAGAGTCCCAAAACAGGCGTTTTCAGCCCATTACCGGCATATGGAAGAAACAGCAGTAAGCACAGGGAAATATCTGCTTCTAAATCCAAAACGCAGCTATCTAACAGAAAGGTTGTCAATGTGTGCACTCAACTTCCAGAGTTAACCCGTGTGTGGATTCAGCAGTCTGCAAACACTTTCTCTGCAGAGTCCCAAAACAGGCGTTTTCAGCCCGTTACCGGCATATGGAAGAAACAGCAGTAAGCACAGGGAAATATCTGCTTCTGAATCCAAAACGCAGCTATCTAACAGAACGTTTTTCAATGTGTGCACTCAACTTCCAGAGTTAAACCCGTGTGTGGATTCAGCAGTCTGCAAACACTTTCTCTGCAGAGTCCCAAAACAGGCGTTTTCAGCCCATTACCGGCATATGGAAGAAACAGCAGTAAGCACAGGGAAATATCTGCTTCTAAATCCAAAACGCAGCTATCTAACAGAACGGTTGTCAATGTGTGCACTCAACTTCCAGAGTTAAACCCGTGTGTATTCAGCAGTCTGCAAACACTTTCTCTGCAGAGTCCCAAAACAGGCGTTTTCAGCCCATTACCAGCATAGGGAAGAAACAGCAGTAAGCACAGTGAAATATCTGCTTCTAAATCCAAAACGCAGCTATCTAACAGAACGGTTGTCAATGTGTGCACTCAACTTCCAGAGTTAAACCCGTGTGTATTCAGCAGTCTGCAAACACTTTCTCTGCAGAGTCCCAAAACAGGCGTTTTCAGCCCATTACCAGCATAGGGAAGAAACAGCAGTAAGCACAGGGAAATATCTGCTTCTAAATACAAAACGCAGCTATCTAACAGAACGGTTGTCAATGTGTGCACTCAACTTCCAGAGTTAAACTCGTGTGTGGATTCCGCAGTCTGCAAAAACTTTCTCTGCAGAGTTCCCAAACAGTCGTTTTCAGCCCATTACCGGCATATGGAAGAAATAGCAGTAAGCACAGGGAAATATCTGCTTCTAAATCCAAAACGCAGCTATCTAACAGAACGGTTGTCAATGTGTGCACTCAACTTCCAGAGTTAAACCCGTGTGTGGATTCAGCAGTCTGCAAACACTTTCTCTGCAGAGTCCCAAAACAGGCGTTTTCAGCCCATTACCGGCATATGGAAGAAACAGCAGTAAGCACAGGGAAATATCTGCTTCTAAATCCAAAACGCAGCTATCTAACAGAACGGTTGTCAATGTGTGCACTCAACTTCCAGAGTTAAACCCGTGTGTGGATTCAGCAGTCTGCAAACACTTTCTCTGCAGAGTCCCAAAACAGGCGTTTTCAGCCCGTTACCGGCATAGGGAAGAAACAGCAGTAAGCACAGGGAAATATCTGCTTCTAAATCCAAAACGCAGCTATCTAACAGAACGGTTGTCAATGTGTGCACTCAACTTCCAGAGTTAAACCCGTGTGTGGATTCAGCAGTCTGCAAACACTTTCTCTGCAGAGTCCAAAAACAGGCGTTTTCAGCCCATTACCGGCATAGGGAAGAAACAGCAGTAATCACAGGGAAATATCTGCTTCTAAATCCAAAACGCAGCTATCTAACAGAAAGATTGTCAATGTGTGCACTCAACTTCCAGAGTTAAACCCGTGTGTGGATTCAGCAGTCTGCAAACACTTTCTCTGCAGAGTCCCAAAACAGGCGTTTGCAGCCCATTACCGGCATATGGAAGAAACAGCAGTAAGCACAGGGAAATATCTGCTTCTAAATCCAAAACGCAGCTATCTAACAGAACGGTTGTCAATGTGTGCACTCAACTTCCAGAGTTAACCCGTGTGTGGATTCAGCAGTCTGTAAACACTTTCTCTGCAGAGTCCCAAAACTGGCGTTTTCAGCCCATTACCGGCTTAGGGAAGAAACAGCAGTAAGCACAGGGAAATATCTGCTTCTAAATCCAAAACGCAGCTATCTAACAAAACGGTTGTCAATGTGTGCACTCAACTTCCAGAGTTAAACCCGTGTGTGGATTCAGCAGTCTGCAAACACTTTCTCTGCAGAGTCCCAAAACAGCCGTTTTCAGCCCATTACCGGCATAGGGAAGAAACAGCAGTAAGCACAGGGAAATATCTGCTTCTAAATCCAAAACGCAGCTATCTAACAGAACGGTTGTCAATGTGTGCACTCAACTTCCAGAGTTAAACCCGTGTGTGGATTCAGCAGTCTGCAAACACTTTCTCTGCAGAGTCCCAAAACAGGCTTTTTCAGCCCATTACCGGCATAGGGAAGAAACAGCAGTAAGCACAGGGAAATATCTGCTTCTAAATCCAAAACGCAACAATCTAACAGAACGATTGTCAATGTGTGCACTCAACTTCCAGAGTTAAACCCGTGTGTGGATTCAGCAGTCTGCAGAGACTTTCTCTGCAGAGTCCCAAAACAGGCGTTTTCAGCCCGTTACCGGCATAGGGAAGAAACAGCAGTAAGCACATGGAAATATCTGCTTCTAAATTCAAAACGCAGCTATCTAACAGAACGGTTGTCAATGTGTGCACTCAACTTCCAGAGTTAAACCCGTGTGTGGATTCAGCAGTCTGCAAACACTTTCTCTGCAGAGTCCCAAAACAGGCGTTTTCAGCCCATTACCGGCATAGGGAAGAAACAGTAGTAATCACAGTGAAATATCTGCTTCTAAATCCAAAACGCAGCTATCTAACAGAAACGTTGTCAATGTGTGCACTCAACTTCCAGAGTTAAACCCGTGTGTGGATTCAGCAGTCTGCAAACACTTTCTCTGCAGAGTCCCAAAACAGGCGTTTTCAGTCCATTACCGGCATATGGAAGAAACAGCAGCAAGCACAGGGAAATATCTGCTTCTAAATCCAAAACGCAGCTATCTAACAGAACGGTTGTCAATGTGTGCACTCAACTTCCAGAGTTAAACTCGTGTGTGGATTCAGCAGTCTGCAAAAACTTTCTCTGCAGAGTTCCCAAACAGGCGTTTTCAGCCCATTACCGGCATATGGAAGAAACAGCAGTAAGCACAGGGAAATATCTTCTTCTAAATCCAAAACGCAGCTATCTAACAGAACTGTTGTCAATGTGTGCACTCAACTTCCAGAGTTAAACCCGTGTGTGGATTCAGCAGTCTGCAAACACTTTCTCTGCAGAGTCCCAAAAGAGGCCTTTTCAGCCCATTACCGGCATATGGAAGAAACAGCAGTAAGCACAGGGAAATATCTGCTTCTAAATCCAAAATGCAGCTATCTAACAGAACGGTTGTCAATGTGTGCACTCAACTTCCAGAGTTAAACCCGTGTGTGGTTTCAGCAGTCTGCAGACACTTTCTCTGCAGAGTCCCAAAACAGGCGTTTTCAGCCCATTACCGGCATATGGAAGAAACAGCTGTAAGCACAGGGAAATATCTGCTTCTAAATCCAAAATGCAGCTAACTAACCGAACGGTTGTCAATGTGTGCACTCAACTTCCAGAGTTAAACCTGTGTGTGGATTCGGCAGTCTGCAAACACTTTCTCTGTAGAGTTCACAAACAGGCGTTTTCAGCCCATTACCGGCATATGGAAGAAACAGCAGTAAGCACAGGGAAATATCTGCTTCTAAATCCAAAACGCAACGATCTAACAGAACGGTTGTCAATGTGTGCACTCAACTTCCAGAGTTAAACCCGTGTGTGGATTCAGCAGTCTGCAAACACTTTCTCTGCAGAGTCCCAAAACAGGCGTTTGCAGCCCATTACCGGCATAGGGAAGAAACAGCAGTAAGCACAGGGAAATATCTGCTTCTAAATCCAAAATGCAGCTATCTAATAGAACGGTTGTCAATGTGTGCACTCAACTTCCAGAGTTAAACCCATGTGTGGATTCAGCAGTCTGCAAACACTTTCTCTGCAGAGTCCCAAAACAGGCGTTTTCAGCCCATTACCGGCATATGGAAGAAACAGCAGTAAGCACAGGGAAATATCTGCTTCTAAATCCAAAACGCAGCTATCTAACAGAAAGGTTGTCAATGTGTGCACTCAACTTCCAGAGTTAACCCGTGTGTGGATTCAGCAGTCTGCAAACACTTTCTCTGCAGAGTCCCAAAACAGGCGTTTTCAGCCCGTTACCGGCATATGGAAGAAACAGCAGTAAGCACAGGGAAATATCTGCTTCTGAATCCAAAACGCAGCTATCTAACAGAACGGTTGTCAATGTGTGCACTCAACTTCCAGAGTTAAACCCATTTGTGGATTCAGCAGTCTGCAAACACTTTCTCTGCAGAGTCCCAAAACAGGCGTCTTCAGCCCATTACCGGCATATGGAAGAAATAGCAGTAAGCACAGTGAAATATCTGCTTCTAAATCCAAAACGCAGCTATCTAACAGAACGGTTGTCAATGTGTGCACTCAACTTCCAGAGTTAAACCCGTGTGTATTCAGCAGTCTGCAAACACTTTCTCTGCAGAGTCCCAAAACAGGCGTTTTCAGCCCATTACCAGCATAGGGAAGAAACAGCAGTAAGCACAGTGAAATATCTGCTTCTAAATCCAAAACGCAGCTATCTAACCGAACGGTTGTCAATGTGTGCACTCAACTTCCAGAGTTAACCCGTGTGTGGATTCAGCAGTCTGCAAACACTTTCTCTGCAGAGTCCCAAAACAGGCGTTTTCAGCCCATTACCGGCATAGGGAAGAAACAGCAGCAAGCACAGGGAAATATCTGCTTCTAAATCCAAAACGCAGCTATCTAACAGAACGGTTGTCAATGTGTGCACTCAACTTCCAGAGTTAAACCCGTGTGTGGATTCAGCAGTCTGCAAACACTTTCTCTGCAGAGTCCCAAAACAGGCCTTTTCAGCCCATTACCAGCATAGGGAAGAAACAGCAGTAAGCACAGGGAAATATCTGCTTCTAAATCCAAAACGCAGTTATCTAACAGAACGGTTGTCAATGTGTGCACTCAACTTCCAGAGTTAAACCTGTGTGCAGATTCAGCAGTCTGCAGACACTTTCTCTGCAGAGTCCCAAAACAGGCGTTTTCAGCCCATTACCGGCATAGGGAAGAAACAGCAGTAAGCACAGGGAAATATCTGCTTTTAAATCCGAAACGCAGCTATCTAACAGAACGGTTGTCAATGTGTGCACTCAACTTCCGGAGTTAAACCCGTGTGTGGATTCAGCAGTCTGCAAACACTTTCTCTGCAGAGTCCCAAAACAGGCGTTTTCAGCCCATTACCGGCATAGGGAAGAAACAGCAGTAAGCACAGGGAAATATCTGCTTCTAAATCCAAAACGCAGCTATCTAACAGAACGGTTGTCAATGTGTGCACTCAACTTACAGAGTTAAACCCGTGTGTGGATTCAGCAGTCTGCAAACACTTTCTCTGCAGAGTCCCAAAACAGGCGTTTTCAGCCCATTACCGGCATATGGAAGAAACAGCAGTAAGCACAAGGAAATATCTACTTCTAAATCCAAAACGCAGCTATCTAAGAGAACGGTTGTCAATGTGTGCACTCAACTTCCAGAGTTAAACCCGTGTGTGGATTCAGCAGTCTGCAAACACTTTCTCTGCAGAGTCCCAAAACAGGCGTTTTCAGCCCATTACCAGCATACGGAAGAAACAGCAGTAAGCACAGGGAAATATCTGCTTCTAAATCCGAAACGCAGCTATCTAACAGAACGGTTGTCAATGTGTGCACTCAACTTCCAGAGTTAAACTCGTGTGTGGATTTAGCAGTCTGCAATCACTTTCTCTGCAGAGTCCCAAAACAGGCGTTTTCAGCCCATTACTGGCATAGGGAAGAAACATCTGTAAGCACAGGGAAATATCTGCTTCTAAATCCAAAACGCAGCTATCTAACAGAACGGTTGTCAATGTGTGCACTCAACTTCCAGAGTTAAACCCGTGTGTGGATTCAGCAGTCTGCACAGACTTTCTCTGCAGAGTCACAAAACAGGTGTTTTCAGCCCATTACCGGCATAGGGAAGAAACAGCAGTAAGCGCAGGGAAATATCTGCTTCTAAATCCAAAACGCAGCTATCTAACAGAACGGTTGTCAATGTGTGCACTCAACTTCCAGAGTTAAACCCGTGTGTGGATTCAGCAGTCTGCGAACACTTTCTCTGCAGAGTCCCAAAACAGGCGTTTTCAGCCCATTACCGGCATATGGAAGAAACAGCAGTAAGCACAGGGAAATATCTGCTTCTAAATCCAAAACGCAGCTATCTAACAGAAAGGTTGTCAATGTGTGCACTCAACTTCCAGAGTTAACCCGTGTGTGGATTCAGCAGTCTGCAAACACTTTCTCTGCAGAGTCCCAAAACAGGCGTTTTCAGCCCGTTACCGGCATATGGAAGAAACAGCAGTAAGCACAGGGAAATATCTGCTTCTAAATCCAAAACGCAGCTATGTAACAGAACGGTTGTCAATGTGTGCACTCAACTTCCAGAGTTAAAGCCGTGTGTGGATTCAGCAGTCTGCAAACACTTTCTCTGCAGAGTCCCAAAACAGGCGTTTTCACCCCATTACCGGCATAGGGAAGAAACAGCAGTAAGCACAGGGAAATATCTGCTTCTAAATCCAAAACGCAGCTATGTAACAGAACGGTTGTCAATGTGTGCACTCAACTTCCAGAGTTAAAGCCGTGTGTGGATTCAGCAGTCTGCAAACACTTTCTCTGCAGAGTCCAGAAACAGGCGTTTTCAGCCCATTACCGGCATAGGGAAGAAACAGCAGTAAGCACAGGGAAATATCTGCTTCTAAATCCAAAACGCAGCTATCTAACAGAACGGTTGTCAATGTGTGCACTCAACTTCCGGAGTTAAACCCGTGTGTGGATTCAGCAGTCTGCAAACACTTTCTCTGCAGAGTTCCAAAACAGGCGTTTTCATCCCATTACCGGCATAGGGAAGAAACAGCAGTAAGCACAGGGAAATATCTGCTTCTAAATCCAAAACGCAGCTATCTAACAAACGGTTGTCAATGTGTGCACTCAACTTCCAGAGTTAAACCCGTGTGTGGATTCTGCAGTCTGCAAACACTTTCTCTACAGAGTCCCAAAAGAGGCGTTTTCAGCCCATTACCGGCATATGGAAGAAACAGCAGTAAGCACAGGGAAATATCTGCTTCTAAATCCAAAACGCAGCTATCTAACCGAACGGTTGTCAATGTGTGCACTCAACTTCCAGAGTTAACCCGTGTGTGGATTCAGCAGTCTGCAAACACTTTCTCTGCAGAGTCCCAAAACAGGCGTTTTCAGCCCATTACCGGCATAGGGAAGAAACAGCAGTAAGCACAGGGAAATATCTGCTTCTAAATCCAAAACGGAGCTATCTAACAGAATGGTTGTCAATGTGTGCACTCAACTTCCAGAGTTAAACCCGTGTGTGGATTCAGCAGTCTGCAAACACTTTCTCTGCAGAGTCCCAAAACAGGCCTTTTCAGCCCATTACCAGCATAGGGAAGAAACAGCAGTAAGCACAGGGAAATATCTGCTTCTAAATCCAAAACGCAGTTATCTAACAGAACGGTTGTCAATGTGTGCACTCAACTTCCAGAGTTAAACCTGTGTGCAGATTCAGCAGTCTGCAGACACTTTCTCTGCAGAGTCCCAAAACAGGCGTTTTCAGCCCATTACCGGCATAGGGAAGAAACAGCAGTAAGCACAGGGAAATATCTGCTTTTAAATCCGAAACGCAGCTATCTAACAGAACGGTTGTCAATGTGTGCACTCAACTTCCGGAGTTAAACCCGTGTGTGGATTCAGCAGTCTGCAAACACTTTCTCTGCAGAGTCCCAAAACAGGCGTTTTCAGCCCATTACCGGCATAGGGAAGAAACAGCAGTAAGCACAGGGAAATATCTGCTTCTAAATCCAAAACGAAGCTATCTAACAGAACGGTTGTCAATGTGTGCACTCAACTTCCAGAGTTAAACCCGTGTGTGGATTCAGCAGTCTGCAAACACTTTCTCTGCAGAGTCCCAAAACAGGCGTTTGCAGCCCATTACCGGCATATGGAAGAAACAGCAGTAAGCACAGGGAAATATCTGCTTCTAAATCCAAAGCGCAGCTATCTAACAGAACGGTTGTCAATGTGTGCACTCAACTTCCAGAGTTAAACCCGTCTGTGGATTCAGCAGTCTGCAAACACTTTCTCTGCAGAGTCCCAAAACAGGCGTTTTCAGCCCATTACCGGCATAGGGAAGAAACAGCAGTAAGCATAGGGAAATATTTGATTCTAAATCCAAAACGTAGCTATCTAACAGAACGGTTGTCAATGTGTGCACTCAACTTCCAGAGTTAACCCGTGTGTGGATTCAGCAGTCTGCAAACACTTTCTCTGCAGAGTCCCAAAACAGGCGTTTTCAGCCCATTACCTGCATAGGGAAGAAACAGCAGTAAGCACAGGGAAATATCTGCTTCTAAATCCAAAACGCAGCTATCTAACAGAACGGTTGTCAATGTGTGTACTCAACTTCCAGAGTTAAACCCGTGTGTGGATTCAGCAGTCTGCAAACACTTTCTCTGCAGAGTCCCAAAACAGCCGTTTTCAGCCCATTACCGGCATAGGGAAGAAACAGCAGTAAGCACAGGGAAATATCTGCTTCTAAATCCAAAACGCAGCTATCTAACAGAACGGTTGTCAATGTGTGCACTCAACTTCCAGAGTTAAACCCGTGTGTGGATTCAGCAGTCTGCAGACACTTTCTCTGCAGAGTACCAAAACAGGCGTTTTCAGCCCGTTACCGGCATATGGAAGAAACAGCAGTAAGCACAGGGAAATATCTGCTTCTGAACCCAAAACGCAGCTATCTAACAGAACGTTTGTCAATGTGTGCACTCAACTTCCAGAGTTAAACCCGTGTGTGGATTCAGCAGTCTGCAAACACTTTCTCTGCAGAGTCCCAAAACAGGCGTTTTCAGCCCATTACCGGCATATGGAAGAAACAGCAGCAAGCACAGGGAAATATCTGCTTCTAAATCCAAAACGCAGCTATCTAACAGAACGGTTGTCAATGTGTGCACTCAACATCCAGAGTTAAACTCGTGTGTGGATTCAGCAGTCTGCAAAAACTTTCTCTGCAGAGTTCCCAAACAGTCGTTTTCAGCCCATTACCGGCATATGGAAGAAACAGCAGTAAGCACAGGGAAATATCTGCTTCTAAATCCAAAACGCAGCAATCTAACAGAACGGTTGTCAATGTGTGCACTCAACTTCCAGAGTTAAACCCGTGTGTGGATTCAGCAGTCTGCAAACACTTTCTCTGCAGAGTCCCAAAACAGGCGTTTTCAGCCCATTACCGGCATAGGGAAGAAACAGCAGTAAGCACAGGGAAATATCTGCTTCTAAATCCAAAACGCAGCTATGTAACAGAGCGGTTGTCAATGTGTGCACTCAACTTCCAGAGTTAAACCCGTGTGTGGATTCAGCAGTCTGCAAACACTTTCTCTGCAGAGTCCCAAAACAGGCGTTTTCAGCCCATTACCGGCATAGGGATGAAACAGCAGTAAGCACAGGGAAATATCTGCTTCTAAATCCAAAACGCAGCTATCTAACAGAAAGGTTGTCAATGTGTGCACTCAACTTCCAGAGTTAAACCCGTGTGTGGATTCAGCAGTCTGCAAACACTTTCTCTGCAGAGTCCCAAAACAGGCTTTTTCAGCCCATTACCGGCATAGGGAAGAAACAGCAGTAAGCACAGGGAAATATCTGCTTCTAAATCCAAAACGCAACAATCTAACAGAACGATTGTCAATGTGTGCACTCAACTTCCAGAGTTAAACCCGTGTGTGGATTCAGCAGTCTGCAAACACTTTCTCTGCAGAGTCCCAAAACAGGCGTTTTCAGCCCGTTACCGGCATAGGGAAGAAACAGCAGTAAGCACATGGAAATATCTGCTTCTAAATCCAAAACGCAGCTATCTAACAGAACGGTTGTCAATGTGTGCACTCAACTTCCAGAGTTAAACCCGTGTGTGGATTCAGCAGTCTGCAAACACTTTCTCTGCAGAGTCCCAAAACAGGCGTTTTCAGCCCATTACCGGCATAGGGAAGAAACAGTAGTAATCACAGTGAAATATCTGCTTCTAAATCCAAAACGCAGCTATCTAACAGAAAGGTTGTCAATGTGTGCACTCAACTTCCAGAGTTAAACCCGTGTGTGGATTCAGCAGTCTGCAAACACTTTCTCTGCAGAGTCCCAAAACAGGCGTTTTCAGCCCATTACCGGCATAGGGAAGAAACAGCAGTAAGCACAGGGAAATATCTGCTTCTAAATCCAAAACGCAGCTATCTAACAGAACGGTTGTCAATGTGTGCACTCAACTTACAGAGTTAAACCCGTGTGTGGATTCAGCAGTCTGCAAACACTTTCTCTGCAGAGTCCCAAAACAGGCGTTTTCAGCCCATTACCGGCATATGGAAGAAACAGCAGTAAGCACAGGGAAATATCTACTTCTAAATCCAAAACGCAGCTATCTAAGAGAACGGTTGTCAATGTGTGCACTCAACTTCCAGAGTTAAACCCGTGTGTGGATTCAGCAGTCTGCAAACACTTTCTCTGCAGAGTCCCAAAACAGGCGTTTTCAGCCCATTACCGGCATATGGAAGAAACAGCAGTAAGCACAGGGAAATATCTGCTTCTAAATCCAAAACGCAGCTATCTAACAGAAAGGTTGTCAATGTGTGCACTCAACTTCCAGAGTTAACCCGTGTGTGGATTCAGCAGTCTGCAAACACTTTCTCTGCAGAGTCCCAAAACAGGCGTTTTCAGCCCGTTACCGGCATATGGAAGAAACAGCAGTAAGCACAGGGAAATATCTGCTTCTGAATCCAAAACGCAGCTATCTAACAGAACGTTTGTCAATGTGTGCACTCAACTTCCAGAGTTAAACCCGTGTGTGGATTCAGCAGTCTGCAAACACTTTCTCTGCAGAGTCCCAAAACAGGCGTTTTCAGCCCATTACCGGCATATGGAAGAAATAGCAGTAAGCACAGTGAAATATCGGCTTCTAAATCCAAAACGCAGCTATCTAACAGAACGGTTGTCAATGTGTGCACTCAACTTCCAGAGTTAAACCCGTGTGTATTCAGCAGTCTGCAAACACTTTCTCTGCAGAGTCCCAAAACAGGCGTTTTCAGCCCATTACCAGCATAGGGAAGAAACAGCAGTAAGCACAGTGAAATATCTGCTTCTAAATCCAAAACGCAGCTATCTAACAGAACGGTTGTCAATGTGTGCACTCAACTTCCAGAGTTAAACCCGTGTGTATTCAGCAGTCTGCAAACACTTTCTCTGCAGAGTCCCAAAACAGGCGTTTTCAGCCCATTACCAGCATAGGGAAGAAACAGCAGTAAGCACAGGGAAATATCTGCTTCTAAATCCAAAACGCAGCTATCTAACAGAACGGTTGTCAATGTGTGCACTCAACTTCCAGAGTTAAACCCGTGTGTGGATTCAGCAGTCTGCAAACACTTTCTCAGCAGAGTCCCAAAACAGGCGTTTTCAGCCCATTACCGGCATAGGGAAGAAACAGCCGTCAGCACAGGGAAATATCTGCTTCTAAATCCAAAACGCAGCTATGTAACAGAACGGTTGTCAATGTGTGCACTCAACTTCCAGAGTTAAAGCCGTGTGTGGATTCAGCAGTCTGCAAACACTTTCTCTGCAGAGTCCCAAAACAGGCGTTTTCACCCCATTACCGGCATAGGGAAGAAACAGCAGTAAGCACAGGGAAATATCTGCTTCTAAATCCAAAACGCAGCTATGTAACAGAACGGTTGTCAATGTGTGCACTCAACTTCCAGAGTTAAAGCCGTGTGTGGATTCAGCAGTCTGCAAACACTTTCTCTGCAGAGTCCCGAAACAGGCGTTTTCAGCCCATTACCGGCATAGGGAAGAAACAGCAGTAAGCACAGGGAAATATCTGCTTCTAAATCCAAAACGCAGCTATCTAACAGAACGGTTGTCAATGTGTGCACTCAACTTCCGGAGTTAAACCCGTGTGTGGATTCAGCAGTCTGCAAACACTTTCTCTGCAGAGTTCCAAAACAGGCGTTTTCATCCCATTACCGGCATAGGGAAGAAACAGCAGTAAGCACAGGGAAATATCTGCTTCTAAATCCAAAACGCAGCTATCTAACAAACGGTTGTCAATGTGTGCACTCAACTTCCAGAGTTAAACCCGTGTGTGGATTCAGCAGTCTGCAAACACTTTCTCTGCAGAGTCCCAAAACAGGCGTTTTCAGCCCATTACCGGCATAGGGAAGAAACAGCAGTAAGCACAGGGAAATATCTGCTTCTAAATCCAAAACGCAGCTATCTAACAGAATGGTTGTCAATGTGTGCACTCAACTTCCAGAGTTAAACCCGTGTGTGGATTCAGCAGTCTGCAAACACTTTCTCTGCAGAGTCCCAAAACAGGCCTTTTCAGCCCATTACCAGCATAGGGAAGAAACAGCAGTAAGCACAGGGAAATATCTGCTTCTAAATCCAAAACGCAGTTATCTAACAGAACGGTTGTCAATGTGTGCACTCAACTTCCAGAGTTAAACCTGTGTGCAGATTCAGCAGTCTGCAGACACTTTCTCTGCAGAGTCCCAAAACAGGCGTTTTCAGCCCATTACCGGCATAGGGAAGAAACAGCAGTAAGCACAGGGAAATATCTGCTTTTAAATCCGAAACGCAGCTATCTAACAGAACGGTTGTCAATGTGTGCACTCAACTTCCGGAGTTAAACCCGTGTGTGGATTCAGCAGTCTGCAAACACTTTCTCTGCAGAGTCCCAAAACAGGCGTTTTCAGCCCATTACCGGCATAGGGAAGAAACAGCAGTAAGCACAGGGAAATATCTGCTTCTAAATCCAAAACGCAGCTATCTAACAGAACGGTTGTCAATGTGTGCACTCAACTTCCAGAGTTAAACCCGTGTGTGGATTCAGCAGTCTGCAAACACTTTCTCTGCAGAGTCCCAAAACAGGCGTTTGCAGCCCATTACCGGCATATGGAAGAAACAGCAGTAAGCACAGGGAAATATCTGCTTCTAAATCCAAAGCGCAGCTATCTAACAGAACGGTTGTCAATGTGTGCACTCAACTTCCAGAGTTAAACCCGTCTGTGGATTCAGCAGTCTGCAAACACTTTCTCTGCAGAGTCCCAAAACAGGCGTTTTCAGCCCATTACCGGCATAGGGAAGAAACAGCAGTAAGCATAGGGAAATATCTGATTCTAAATCCAAAACGTAGCTATCTAACAGAACGGTTGTCAATGTGTGCACTCAACTTCCAGAGTTAACCCGTGTGTGGATTCAGCAGTCTGCAAACACTTTCTCTGCAGAGTCCCAAAACAGGCGTTTTCAGCCCATTACCGGCATAGGGAAGAAACAGCAGTAAGCACAGGGAAATATCTGCTTCTAAATCCAAAACGCAGCTATCTAACAGAACGGTTGTCAATGTGTGCACTCAACTTCCAGAGTTAAACCCGTGTGTGGATTCAGCAGTCTGCAAACACTTTCTCTGCAGAGTCCCAAAACAGCCGTTTTCAGCCCATTACCGGCATAGGGAAGAAACAGCAGTAAGCACAGGGAAATATCGGCTTCTAAATCCAAAACGCAGCTATCTAACAGAACGGTTGTCAATGTGTGCACTCAACTTCCAGAGTTAAACCCGTGTGTGGATTCAGCAGTCTGCAGACACTTTCTCTGCAGAGTACCAAAACAGGCGTTTTCAGCCCGTTACCGGCATATGGAAGAAACAGCAGTAAGCACAGGGAAATATCTGCTTCTGAACCCAAAACGCAGCTATCTAACAGAACGTTTGTCAATGTGTGCACTCAACTTCCAGAGTTAAACCCGTGTGTGGATTCAGCAGTCTGCAAACACTTTCTCTGCAGAGTCCCAAAACAGGCGTTTTCAGCCCATTACCGGCATATGGAAGAAACAGCAGCAAGCACAGGGAAATATCTGCTTCTAAATCCAAAACGCAGCTATCTAACAGAACGGTTGTCAATGTGTGCACTCAACATCCAGAGTTAAACTCGTGTGTGGATTCAGCAGTCTGCAAAAACTTTCTCTGCAGAGTTCCCAAACAGTCGTTTTCAGCCCATTACCGGCATATGGAAGAAACAGCAGTAAGCACAGGGAAATATCTGCTTCTAAATCCAAAACGCAGCAATCTAACAGAACGGTTGTCAATGTGTGCACTCAACTTCCAGAGTTAAACCCGTGTGTGGATTCAGCAGTCTGCAAACACTTTCTCTGCAGAGTCCCAAAACAGGCGTTTTCAGCCCGTTACCGGCATAGGGAAGAAACAGCAGTAAGCACAGGGAAATATCTGCTTCTAAATCCAAAACGCAGCTATGTAACAGAGCGGTTGTCAATGTGTGCACTCAACTTCCAGAGTTAAACCCGTGTGTGGATTCAGCAGTCTGCAAACACTTTCTCTGCAGAGTCCCAAAACAGGCGTTTTCAGCCCATTACCGGCATAGGGATGAAACAGCAGTAAGCACAGGGAAATATCTGCTTCTAAATTCAAAACGCAGCTATCTAACAGAAAGGTTGTCAATGTGTGCACTCAACTTCCAGAGTTAAACCCGTGTGTGGATTCAGCAGTCTGCAGACACTTTCACTGCAGAGTCCCAAAACAGGCGTTTTCAGTCCATTACCGGCATATGGAAGAAACAGCAGCAAGCACAGGGAAATATCTGCTTCTAAATCCAAAACGCAGCTATCTAACAGAACGGTTGTCAATGTGTGCACTCAACTTCCAGAGTTAAACTCGTGTGTGGATTCAGCAGTCTGCAAAAACTTTCTCTGCAGAGTTCCCAAACAGGCGTTTTCAGCCCATTACCGGCATATGGAAGAAACAGCAGTAAGCACAGGGAAATATCTTCTTCTAAATCCAAAACGCAGCTATCTAACAGAACGGTTGTCAATGTGTGCACTCAACTTCCAGAGTTAAACCCGTGTGTGGATTCAGCAGTCTGCAAAACTTTCTCTGCAGAGTCCCAAAAGAGGCGTTTTCAGCCCATTACTGGCATATGGAAGAAACAGCAGTAAGCACAGGGAAATATCTGCTTCTAAATCCAAAACGCAGCTATCTAACAGAACGGTTGTCAATGTGTGCACTCAACTTCCAGAGTTAAACCAGTGTGTGGATTCAGCAGTCTGCAGACACATTCTCTGCAGAGTCCCAAAACAGGCGTTTTCAGCCCATTACCGGCATTTGGAAGAAACAGCTGTAAGCACAGGGAAATATCTGCTTCTAAATCCAAAACGCAGCTAACTAACAGAACGGTTGTCAATGTGTGCACTCAACTTCCAGAGTTAAACCTGTGTGTGGATTCAGCAGTCTGCAAACACTTTCTCTGTAGAGTTCCCAAACAGGCGTTTTCAGCCCATTACCGGCATATGGGAGAAACAGCAGTAAGCACAGGGAAATATCTGCTTCTAAATCCAAAACGCAACGATCTAACAGAACGGTTGTCAATGTGTGCACTCAACTTCCAGAGTTAAACCCGTGTGTGGATTCAGCAGTCTGCAAACACTTTCTCTGCAGAGTCCCAAAACAGGCGTTTGCAGCCCATTACCGGCATAGGGAAGAAACAGCAGTAAGCACAGGGAAATATCTGCTTCTAAATCCAAAATGCAGCTATCTAATAGAACGGTTGTCAATGTGTGCACTCAACTTCCAGAGTTAAACCCATGTGTGGATTCAGCAGTCTGCAAACACTTTCTCTGCAGAGTCCCAAAACAGGCGTTTTCAGCCCATTACCGGCATATGGAAGAAACAGCAGTAAGCACAGGGAAACATCTGCTTCTAAATCCAAAACGCAGCTATCTAAGAGAAAGGTTGTCAATGTGTGCACTCAACTTCCAGAGTTAACCCGTGTGTGGATTCAGCAGTCTGCAAACACTTTCTCTGCAGAGTCCCAAAACAGGCGTTTTCAGCCCGTTACCGGCATATGGAAGAAACAGCATTAAGCACAGGGAAATATCTGCTTCTGAATCCAAAACGCAGCTATCTAACAGAACGTTTGTCAATGTGTGCACTCAACTTCCAGAGTTAAACCCGTGTGTGGATTCAGCAGTCTGCAAACACTTTCTCTGCAGAGTCCCAAAACAGGCGTTTTCAGCCCATTACCGGCATATGGAAGAAACAGCAGTAAGCACAGTGAAATATCTGCTTCTAAATCCAAAACGCAGCTATCTAACAGAACGGTTGTCAATGTGTGCACTCAACTTCCAGAGTTAAACCCGTGTGTATTCAGCAGTCTGCAAACACTTTCTCTGCAGAGTCCCAAAACAGGCGTTTTCAGCCCATTACCAGCATAGGGATGAAACAGCAGTAAGCACAGTGAAATATCTGCTTCTAAATCCAAAACGCAGCTATCTAACAGAACGGTTGTCAATGTGTGCACTCAACTTCCAGAGTTAACCCGTGTGTGGATTCAGCAGTCTGCAAACACTTTCTCTGCAGAGTCCCAAAACAGGCGTTTTCAGCCCATTACCGGCATAGGGAAGAAACAGCAGTAAGCACAGGGAAATATCTGCTTCTAAATCCAAAACGCAGCTATCTAACAGAACGGTTGTCAATGTGTGCACTCAACTTCCAGAGTTAAACCCGTGTGTGGATTCAGCAGTCTGCAAACACTTTCTCTGCAGAGTCCCAAAACAGGCGTTTTCAGCCCATTACCGGCAAATGGAAGAAACAGCAGTAAGCACAGGGAAATATCTGCTTCTAAATCCAAAACGCAGCTATCTAACAGAACGGTTGTCAATGTGTGCACTCAACTTCCAGAGTTAACCCGTGTGTGGATTCAGCAGTCTGCAAACACTTTCTCTGCAGAGTCCCAAAACAGGCGTTTGTAGCCCATTACCGGCATAGGGAAGAAACAGCAGTAAGCACAGGGAAATATCTGCTTCTAAATCCAAAACGCAGCTATCTAACAGAACGGTTGTCAATGTGTGCACTCAACTTCCAGAGTTAAACCCGTGTGTGGATTCAGCAGTCTGCAAACACTTTCTCTGCAGAGTCCCAAAACAGGCGTTTTCAGCCCATTACCGGCAAATGGAAGAAACAGCAGTAAGCACAGGGAAATATCTGCTTCTAAATCCAAAACGCAGCTATCTAACAGAACGGTTGTCAATGTGTGCACTCAACTTCCAGAGTTAAACCCGTGTGTGGATTCAGCAGTCTGCAAACACTTTCTCTGCAGAGTCCCAAAACAGGCGTTTTCAGCCCGTTACCGGCATAGGGAAGAAACAGCAGTAAGCACAGGGAAATATCTGCTTCTAAATCCAAAACGCAGCTATCTAACAGAACGGTTGTCAATGTGTGCGCTCAACTTCCAGAGTTAAACCCGTGTGTGGATTCAGCAGTCTGCAAACACTTTCTCTGCAGAGTCCAAAAACAGGCGTTTTCAGCCCATTACCGGCATAGGGAAGAAACAGCAGTAAGCACAGGGAAATATCTGCTTCTAAATCCAAAACGCAGCTATCTAACAGAAAGGTTGTCAATGTGTGCACTCAACTTCCAGAGTTAAACCCGTGTGTGGATTCAGCAGTCTGCAAACACTTTCTCTGCAGAGTCCCAAAACAGGCGTTTGCAGCCCATTACCGGCATATGGAAGAAACAGCAGTAAGCACAGGGAAATATCTGCTTCTATATCCAAAACGCAGCTATCTAACAGAACGGTTGTCAATGTGTGCACTCAACTTCCAGAGTTAACCCGTGTGTGGATTCAGCAGTCTGCAAACACTTTCTCTGCAGAGTCCCAAAACAGGCGTTTGCAGCCCATTACCGGCATAGGGAAGAAACAGCAGTAAGCACAGGGAAATATCTGCTTCTAAATCCAAAACGCAGCTATCTAACAGAACGGTTGTCAATGTGTGCACTCAACTTCCAGAGTTAAACTCGTGTGTGGATTCAGCAGTCTGCAAACACTTTCTCTGTAGAGTCCCAAAACAGGCGTTTGCAGCCCATTACCGGCATATGGAAGAAACAGCAGTAAGCACAGGGAAATATCTGCTTCTAAATCCAAAACGCAGCTATCTAACAGAACGGTTGTCAATGTGTGCACTCAACTTCCAGAGTTAACCCGTGTGTGGATTCAGCAGTCTGTAAACACTTTCTCTGCAGAGTCCCAAAACTGGCGTTTTCAGCCCATTACCGGCATAGGGAAGAAACAGCAGTAAGCACAGGGAAATATCTGCTTCTAAATCCAAAACGCAGCTATCTAACAAAACGGTTGTCAATGTGTGCACTCAACTTCCAGAGTTAAACCCGTGTGTGGATTCAGCAGTCTGCAAACACTTTCTCTGCAGAGTCCCAAAACAGCCGTTTTCAGCCCATTACCGGCATAGGGAAGAAACAGCAGTAAGCACAGGGAAATATCTGCTTCTAAATCCAAAACGCAGCTATCTAACAGAACGGTTGTCAATGTGTGCACTCAACTTCCAGAGTTAAACCCGTGTGTGGATTCAGCAGTCTGCAAACACTTTCTCTGCAGAGTCCCAAAACAGGCTTTTTCAGCCCATTACCGGCATAGGGAAGAAACAGCAGTAAGCACAGGGAAATATCTGCTTCTAAATCCAAAACGCAACAATCTAACAGAACGATTGTCAATGTGTGCACTCAACTTCCAGAGTTAAACCCGTGTGTGGATTCAGCAGTCTGCAAACACTTTCTCTGCAGAGTCCCAAAATAGGCGTTTTCAGCCCGTTACCGGCATAGGGAAGAAATAGCAGTAAGCACATGGAAATATCTGCTTCTAAATCCAAAACGCAGCTATCTAACAGAACGGTTGTCAATGTGTGCACTCAACTTCCAGAGTTAAACCCGTGTGTGGATTCAGCAGTCTGCAAACACTTTCTCTGCAGAGTCCCAAAACAGGCGTTTTCAGCCCATTACCGGCATAGGGAAGAAACAGTAGTAATCACAGTGAAATATCTGCTTCTAAATCCAAAACGCAGCTATCTAACAGAAAGGTTGTCAATGTGTGCACTCAACTTCCAGAGTTAAACCCGTGTGTGGATTCAGCAGTCTGCAAACACTTTCTCTGCAGAGTCCCAAAACAGGCGTTTTCAGTCCATTACCGGCATATGGAAGAAACAGCAGCAAGCACAGGGAAATATCTGCTTCTAAATCCAAAACGCAGCTATCTAACAGAACGGTTGTCAATGTGTGCACTCAACTTCCAGAGTTAAACTCGTGTGTGGATTCAGCAGTCTGCAAAAACTTTCTCTGCAGAGTTCCCAAACAGGCGTTTTCAGCCCATTACCGGCATATGGAAGAAACAGCAGTAAGCACAGGGAAATATCTTCTTCTAAATCCAAAACGCAGCTATCTAACAGAACGGTTGTCAATGTGTGCACTCAACTTCCAGAGTTAAACCCGTGTGTGGATTCAGCAGTCTGCAAACACTTTCTCTGCAGAGTCCCAAAAGAGGCCTTTTCAGCCCATTACCGGCATATGGAAGAAACAGCAGTAAGCACAGGGAAATATCTGCTTCTAAATCCAAAACGCAGCTATCTAACAGAACGGTTGTCAATGTGTGCACTCAACTTCCAGAGTTAAACCCGTGTGTGGATTCAGCAGTCTGCAGACACTTTCTCTGCAGAGTCCCAAAACAGGCGTTTTCAGCCCATTACCGGCATATGGAAGAAACAGCTGTAAGCACAGGGAAATATCTGCTTCTAAATCCAAAATGCAGCTAACTAACCGAACGGTTGTCAATGTGTGCACTCAACTTCCAGAGTTAAACCTGTGTGTGGATTCAGCAGTCTGCAAACACTTTCTCTGTAGAGTTCACAAACAGGCGTTTTCAGCCCATTACCGGCATATGGAAGAAACAGCAGTAAGCACAGGGAAATATCTGCTTCTAAATCCTAAACGCAGCTATCTAACAGAACGGTTGTCAATGTGTGCACTCAACTTCCAGAGTTAAACCCGTGTGTGGATTCAGCAGTCTGCAAACACTTTCTCTGCAGAGTCCCAAAACAGGCGTTTGCAGCCCATTACCGGAATAGGGAAGAAACAGCAGTAAGCACAGGGAAATATCTGCTTCTAAATCCAAAATGCAGCTATATAATAGAACGGTTGTCAATGTGTGCACTCAACTTCCAGAGTTAAACCCATGTGTGGATTCAGCAGTCTGCAAACACTTTCTCTGCAGAGTCCCAAAACAGGCGTTTTCAGCCCATTACCGGCATATGGAAGAAACAGCAGTAAGCACAGGGAAATATCTGCTTCTAAATCCAAAACGCAGCTATCTAACAGAAAGGTTGTCAATGTGTGCACTCAACTTCCAGAGTTAACCCGTGTGTGGATTCAGCAGTCTGCAAACACTTTCTCTGCAGAGTCCCAAAACAGGCGTTTTCAGCCCGTTACCGGCATATGGAAGAAACAGCAGTAAGCACAGGGAAATATCTGCTTCTGAATCCAAAACGCAGCTATCTAACAGAACGGTTGTCAATGTGTGCACTCAACTTCCAGAGTTAAACCCATTTGTGGATTCAGCAGTCTGCAAACACTTTCTCTGCAGAGTCCCAAAACAGGCGTCTTCAGCCCATTACCGGCATATGGAAGAAATAGCAGTAAGCACAGTGAAATATCTGCTTCTAAATCCAAAACGCAGCTATCTAACAGAACGGTTGTCAATGTGTGCACTCAACTTCCAGAGTTAAACCCGTGTGTATTCAGCAGTCTGCAAACACTTTCTCTGCAGAGTCCCAAAACAGGCGTTTTCAGCCCATTACCAGCATAGGGAAGAAACAGCAGTAAGCACAGTGAAATATCTGCTTCTAAATCCAAAACGCAGCTATCTAACAGAACGGTTGTCAATGTGTGCACTCAACTTCCAGAGTTAAACCCGTGTGTATTCAGCAGTCTGCAAACACTTTCTCTGCAGAGTCCCAAAACAGGCGTTTTCAGCCCATTACCAGCATAGGGAAGAAACAGCAGTAAGCACAGGGAAATATCTGCTTCTAAATCCAAAACGCAGCTATCTAACAGAACGGTTGTCAATGTGTGCACTCAACTTCCAGAGTTAAACCCGTGTGTGGATTCAGCAGTCTGCAAACACTTTCTCAGCAGAGTCCCAAAACAGGCGTTTTCAGCCCATTACCGGCATAGGGAAGAAACAGCCGTCAGCACAGGGAAATATCTGCTTCTAAATCCAAAACGCAGCTATGTAACAGAACGGTTGTCAATGTGTGCCCTCAACTTCCAGAGTTAAAGCCGTGTGTGGATTCAGCAGTCTGCAAACACTTTCTCTGCAGAGTCCCAAAACCGGCGTTTTCAGCCCATTACCGGCATATGGAAGAAACAGCAGTAAGCACAGGGAAATATCTGCTTCTAAATCCAAAACGCAGCTATCTAACAGAACGGTTGTCAATGTGTGCACTCAACTTCCAGAGTTAACCCGTGTGTGGATTCAGCAGTCTGTAAACACTTTCTCTGCAGAGTCCCAAAACTGGCGTTTTCAGCCCATTACCGGCATAGGGAAGAAACAGCAGTAAGCACAGGGAAATATCTGCTTCTAAATCCAAAACGCAGCTATCTAACAAAACGGTTGTCAATGTGTGCACTCAACTTCCAGAGTTAAACCCGTGTGTGGATTCAGCAGTCTGCAAACACTTTCTCTGCAGAGTCCCAAAACAGCCGTTTTCAGCCCATTACCGGCATAGGGAAGAAACAGCAGTAAGCACAGGGAAATATCTGCTTCTAAATCCAAAACGCAGCTATCTAACAGAACGGTTGTCAATGTGTGCACTCAACTTCCAGAGTTAAACCCGTGTGTGGATTCAGCAGTCTGCAAACACTTTCTCTGCAGAGTCCCAAAACAGGCGTTTTCAGCCCATTACCGGCATATGGAAGAAACAGCAGTAAGCACAGGGAAATATCTGCTTCTAAATCCAAAACGCAGCTATCTAACAGAAAGGTTGTCAATGTGTGCACTCAACTTCCAGAGTTAACCCGTGTGTGGATTCAGCAGTCTGCAAACACTTTCTCTGCAGAGTCCCAAAACAGGCGTTTTCAGCCCATTACCAGCATAGGGAAGAAACAGCAGTAAGCACAGTGAAATATCTGCTTCTAAATCCAAAACGCAGCTATCTAACAGAACGGTTGTCAATGTGTGCACTCAACTTCCAGAGTTAAACCCGTGTGTATTCAGCAGTCTGCAAACACTTTCTCTGCAGAGTCCCAAAACAGGCGTTTTCAGCCCATTACCAGCATAGGGAAGAAACAGCAGTAAGCACAGGGAAATATCTGCTTCTAAATCCAAAACGCAGCTATCTAACAGAACGGTTGTCAATGTGTGCACTCAACTTCCAGAGTTAAACCCGTGTGTGGATTCAGCAGTCTGCAAACACTTTCTCAGCAGAGTCCCAAAACAGGCGTTTTCAGCCCATTACCGGCATAGGGAAGAAACAGCCGTCAGCACAGGGAAATATCTGCTTCTAAACCCAAAACGCAGCTATGTAACAGAACGGTTGTCAATGTGTGCCCTCAACTTCCAGAGTTAAAGCCGTGTGTGGATTCAGCAGTCTGCAAACACTTTCTCTGCAGAGTCCCAAAACAGGCGTTTTCACCCCATTACCGGCCTAGGGAAGAAACAGCAGTAAGCACAGGGAAATATCTGCTTCTAAATCCAAAACGCAGCTATGTAACAGAACGCTTGTCAATGTGTGCACTCAACTTCCAGAGTTAAAGCCGTGTGTGGATTCAGCAGTCTGCAAACACTTTCTCTGCAGAGTCCCAAAACAGGCGTTTTCAGCCCATTACCGGCATAGGGAAGAAACAGCAGTAAGCACAGGGAAATATCTGCTTCTAAATCCAAAACGCAGCTATCTAACAGAACGGTTGTCAATGTGTGCACTCAACTTCCGGAGTTAAACCCGTGTGTGGATTCAGCAGTCTGCAAACACTTTCTCTGCAGAGTTCCAAAACAGGCGTTTTCAGCCCATTACCGGCATAGGGAAGAAACAGCAGTAAGCACAGGGAAATATCTGCTTCTAAATCCAAAACGCAGCTATCTAACAAACGGTTGTCAATGTGTGCACTCAACTTCCAGAGTTAAACCCGTGTGTGGATTCTGCAGTCTGCAAACACTTTCTCTACAGAGTCCCAAAACAGGCGTTTTCAGCCCATTACCGGCATATGGAAGAAACAGCAGTAAGCACAGGGAAATATCTGCTTCTAAATCCAAAACGCAGCTATCTAACCGAACGGTTGTCAATGTGTGCACTCAACTTCCAGAGTTAACCCGTGTGTGGATTCAGCAGTCTGCAAAAACTTTCTCTGCAGAGTCCCAAAACAGGCGTTTTCAGCCCATTACCGGCATAGGGAAGAAACAGCAGCAAGCACAGGGAAATATCTGCTTCTAAATCCAAAACGCAGCTATCTAACAGAACGGTTGTCAATGTGTGCACTCAACTTCCAGAGTTAAACCCGTGTGTGGATTCAGCAGTCTGCAAACACTTTCTCTGCAGAGTCCCAAAACAGGCCTTTTCAGCCCATTACCAGCATAGGGAAGAAACAGCAGTAAGCACAGGGAAATATCTGCTTCTAAATCCAAAACGCAGTTATCTAACAGAACGGTTGTCAATGTGTGCACTCAACTTCCAGAGTTAAACCTGTGTGCAGATTCAGCAGTCTGCAGACACTTTCTCTGCAGAGTCCCAAAACAGGCGTTTTCAGCCCATTACCGGCATAGGGAAGAAACAGCAGTAAGCACAGGGAAATATCTGCTTTTAAATCCGAAACGCAGCTATCTAACAGAACGGTTGTCAATGTGTGCACTCAACTTCCGGAGTTAAACCTGTGTGTGGATTCAGCAGTCTGCAAACACTTTCTCTGCAGAGTCCCAAAACAGGCGTTTTCAGCCCATTACCGGCATAGGGAAGAAACAGCAGTAAGCACAGGGAAATATCTGCTTCTAAATCCAAAACGCAGCTATCTAACAGAACGGTTGTCAATGTGTGCACTCAACTTACAGAGTTAAACCCGTGTGTGGATTCAGCAGTCTGCAAACACTTTCTCTGCAGAGTCCCAAAACAGGCGTTTTCAGCCCATTACCGGCATATGGAAGAAACAGCAGTAAGCACAGGGAAATATCTACTTCTAAATCCAAAACGCAGCTATCTAAGAGAACGGTTGTCAATGTGTGCACTCAACTTCCAGAGTTAAACCCGTGTGTGGATTCAGCAGTCTGCAAACACTTTCTCTGCAGAGTCCCAAAACAGGCGTTTTCAGCCCATTACCAGCATACGGAAGAAACAGCAGTAAGCACAGGGAAATATCTGCTTCTAAATCCAAAACGCAGCTATCTAACAGAACGGTTGTCAATGTGTGCACTCAACTTCCAGAGTTAAACTCGTGTGTGGATTTAGCAGTCTGCAATCACTTTCTCTGCAGAGTCCCAAAACAGGCGTTTTCAGCCCATTACTGGCATAGGGAAGAAACATCTGTAAGCACAGGGAAATATCTGCTTCTAAATCCAAAACGCAGCTATCTAACAGAACGGTTGTCAATGTGTGCACTCAACTTCCAGAGTTAAACCCGTGTGTGGATTCAGCAGTCTGCAAACACTTTCTCTGCAGAGTCCCAAAACAGGCGTTTTCAGCCCATTACCAGCATAGGGAAGAAACAGCAGTAAGCACAGGGAAATATCTGCTTCTAAATCCAAAACGCAGCTATCTAACAGAACGGTTGTCAATGTGTGCACTCAACTTCCAGAGTTAAACCCGTGTGTGGATTCAGCAGTCTGCAAACACTTTCTCAGCAGAGTCCCAAAACAGGCGTTTTCAGCCCATTACCGGCATAGGGAAGAAACAGCCGTCAGCACAGGGAAATATCTGCTTCTAAATCCAAAACGCAGCTATGTAACAGAACGGTTGTCAATGTGTGCACTCAACTTCCAGAGTTAAAGCCGTGTGTGGATTCAGCAGTCTGCAAACACTTTCTCTGCAGAGTCCCAAAACAGGCGTTTTCACCCCATTACCGGCATAGGGAAGAAACAGCAGTAAGCACAGGGAAATATCTGCTTCTAAATCCAAAACGCAGCTATGTAACAGAACGGTTGTCAATGTGTGCACTCAACTTCCAGAGTTAAAGCCGTGTGTGGATTCAGCAGTCTGCAAACACTTTCTCTGCAGAGTCCCGAAACAGGCGTTTTCAGCCCATTACCGGCATAGGGAAGAAACAGCAGTAAGCACAGGGAAATATCTGCTTCTAAATCCAAAACGCAGCTATCTAACAGAACGGTTGTCAATGTGTGCACTCAACTTCCGGAGTTAAACCCGTGTGTGGATTCAGCAGTCTGCAAACACTTTCTCTGCAGAGTTCCAAAACAGGCGTTTTCATCCCATTACCGGCATAGGGAAGAAACAGCAGTAAGCACAGGGAAATATCTGCTTCTAAATCCAAAACGCAGCTATCTAACAAACGGTTGTCAATGTGTGCACTCAACTTCCAGAGTTAAACCCGTGTGTGGATTCTGCAGTCTGCAAACACTTTCTCTACAGAGTCCCAAAAGAGGCGTTTTCAGCCCATTACCGGCATATGGAAGAAACAGCAGTAAGCACAGGGAAATATCTGCTTCTAAATCCAAAACGCAGCTATCTAACCGAACGGTTGTCAATGTGTGCACTCAACTTCCAGAGTTAACCCGTGTGTGGATTCAGCAGTCTGCAAACACTTTCTCTGCAGAGTCCCAAAACAGGCGTTTTCAGCCCATTACCGGCATAGGGAAGAAACAGCAGTAAGCACAGGGAAATATCTGCTTCTAAATCCAAAACGCAGCTATCTAACAGAATGGTTGTCAATGTGTGCACTCAACTTCCAGAGTTAAACCCGTGTGTGGATTCAGCAGTCTGCAAACACTTTCTCTGCAGAGTCCCAAAACAGGCCTTTTCAGCCCATTACCAGCATAGGGAAGAAACAGCAGTAAGCACAGGGAAATATCTGCTTCTAAATCCAAAACGCAGTTATCTAACAGAACGGTTGTCAATGTGTGCACTCAACTTCCAGAGTTAAACCTGTGTGCAGATTCAGCAGTCTGCAGACACTTTCTCTGCAGAGTCCCAAAACAGGCGTTTTCAGCCCATTACCGGCATAGGGAAGAAACAGCAGTAAGCACAGGGAAATATCTGCTTTTAAATCCGAAACGCAGCTATCTAACAGAACGGTTGTCAATGTGTGCACTCAACTTCCGGAGTTAAACCCGTGTGTGGATTCAGCAGTCTGCAAACACTTTCTCTGCAGAGTCCCAAAACAGGCGTTTTCAGCCCATTACCGGCATAGGGAAGAAACAGCAGTAAGCACAGGGAAATATCTGCTTCTAAATCCAAAACGCAGCTATCTAACAGAACGGTTGTCAATGTGTGCACTCAACTTCCAGAGTTAAACCCGTGTGTGGATTCAGCAGTCTGCAAACACTTTCTCTGCAGAGTCCCAAAACAGGCGTTTGCAGCCCATTACCGGCATATGGAAGAAACAGCAGTAAGCACAGGGAAATATCTGCTTCTAAATCCAAAGCGCAGCTATCTAACAGAACGGTTGTCAATGTGTGCACTCAACTTCCAGAGTTAAACCCGTCTGTGGATTCAGCAGTCTGCAAACACTTTCTCTGCAGAGTCCCAAAACAGGCGTTTTCAGCCCATTACCGGCATAGGGAAGAAACAGCAGTAAGCATAGGGAAATATCTGATTCTAAATCCAAAACGTAGCTATCTAACAGAACGGTTGTCAATGTGTGCACTCAACTTCCAGAGTTAACCCGTGTGTGGATTCAGCAGTCTGCAAACACTTTCTCTGCAGAGTCCCAAAACAGGCGTTTTCAGCCCATTACCGGCATAGGGAAGAAACAGCAGTAAGCACAGGGAAATATCTGCTTCTAAATCCAAAACGCAGCTATCTAACAGAACGGTTGTCAATGTGTGCACTCAACTTCCAGAGTTAAACCCGTGTGTGGATTCAGCAGTCTGCAAACACTTTCTCTGCAGAGTCCCAAAACAGCCGTTTTCAGCCCATTACCGGCATAGGGAAGAAACAGCAGTAAGCACAGGGAAATATCGGCTTCTAAATCCAAAACGCAGCTATCTAACAGAACGGTTGTCAATGTGTGCACTCAACTTCCAGAGTTAAACCCGTGTGTGGATTCAGCAGTCTGCAGACACTTTCTCTGCAGAGTACCAAAACAGGCGTTTTCAGCCCGTTACCGGCATATGGAAGAAACAGCAGTAAGCACAGGGAAATATCTGCTTCTGAACCCAAAACGCAGCTATCTAACAGAACGTTTGTCAATGTGTGCACTCAACTTCCAGAGTTAAACCCGTGTGTGGATTCAGCAGTCTGCAAACACTTTCTCTGCAGAGTCCCAAAACAGGCGTTTTCAGCCCATTACCGGCATATGGAAGAAACAGCAGCAAGCACAGGGAAATATCTGCTTCTAAATCCAAAACGCAGCTATCTAACAGAACGGTTGTCAATGTGTGCACTCAACATCCAGAGTTAAACTCGTGTGTGGATTCAGCAGTCTGCAAAAACTTTCTCTGCAGAGTTCCCAAACAGTCGTTTTCAGCCCATTACCGGCATATGGAAGAAACAGCAGTAAGCACAGGGAAATATCTGCTTCTAAATCCAAAACGCAGCAATCTAACAGAACGGTTGTCAATGTGTGCACTCAACTTCCAGAGTTAAACCCGTGTGTGGATTCAGTAGTCTGCAAACACTTTCTCTGCAGAGTCCCAAAACAGGCGTTTTCAGCCCGTTACCGGCATAGGGAAGAAACAGCAGTAAGCACAGGGAAATATCTGCTTCTAAATCCAAAACGCAGCTATGTAACAGAGCGGTTGTCAATGTGTGCACTCAACTTCCAGAGTTAAACCCGTGTGTGGATTCAGCAGTCTGCAAACACTTTCTCTGCAGAGTCCCAAAACAGGCGTTTTCAGCCCATTACCGGCATAGGGATGAAACAGCAGTAAGCACAGGGAAATATCTGCTTCTAAATTCAAAACGCAGCTATCTAACAGAAAGGTTGTCAATGTGTGCACTCAACTTCCAGAGTTAAACCCGTGTGTGGATTCAGCAGTCTGCAGACACTTTCTCTGCAGAGTCCCAAAACAGGCGTTTTCAGTCCATTACCGGCATATGGAAGAAACAGCAGCAAGAACAGGGAAATATCTGCTTCTAAATCCAAAACGCAGCTATCTAACAGAACGGTTGTCAATGTGTGCACTCAACTTCCAGAGTTAAACTCGTGTGTGGATTCAGCAGTCTGCAAAAACTTTCTCTGCAGAGTTCCCAAACAGGCGTTTTCAGCCCATTACCGGCATATGGAAGAAACAGCAGTAAGCACAGGGAAATATCTGCTTCTAAATCCAAAACGCAGCTATCTAACAGAACGGTTGTCAATGTGTGCACTCAACTTCCAGAGTTAAACCCGTGTGTGGATTCAGCAGTCTGCAAACACTTTCTCTGCAGAGTCCCAAAAGAGGCGTTTTCAGCCCATTACTGGCATATGGAAGAAACAGCAGTAAGCACAGGGAAATATCTGCTTCTAAATCCAAAACGCAGCTATCTAACAGAACGGTTGTCAATGTGTGCACTCAACTTCCAGAGTTAAACCAGTGTGTGGATTCAGCAGTCTGCAGACACATTCTCTGCAGAGTCCCAAAACAGGCGTTTTCAGCCCATTACCGGCATTTGGAAGAAACAGCTGTAAGCACAGGGAAATATCTGCTTCTAAATCCAAAACGCAGCTAACTAACAGAACGGTTGTCAATGTGTGCACTCAACTTCCAGAGTTAAACCTGTGTGTGGATTCAGCAGTCTGCAAACACTTTCTCTGTAGAGTTCCCAAACAGGCGTTTTCAGCCCATTACCGGCATATGGGAGAAACAGCAGTAAGCACAGGGAA
Source organism: Aotus nancymaae (assembly GCF_030222135.1). Lineage (NCBI taxonomy): Eukaryota > Metazoa > Chordata > Mammalia > Primates > Aotidae > Aotus > Aotus nancymaae. The sequence continues at coordinate 284,264 of NW_026988793.1, forward strand.
ATATCTGCTTCTAAATCCAAAACGCAACGATCTAACAGAACGGTTGTCAATGTGTGCACTCAACTTCCAGAGCTAAACCCGTGTGTGGATTCAGCAGTCTGCAAACACTTTCTCTGCAGAGTCCCAAAACAGGCGTTTGCAGCCCATTACCGGCATAGGGAAGAAACAGCAGTAAGCACAGGGAAATATCTGCTTCTAAATCCAAAATGCAGCTATCTAATAGAACGGTTGTCAATGTGTGCACTCAACTTCCAGAGTTAAACCCATGTGTGGATTCAGCAGTCTGCAAACACTTTCTCTGCAGAGTCCCAAAACAGGCGTTTTCAGCCCATTACCGGCATATGGAAGAAACAGCAGTAAGCACAGGGAAACATCTGCTTCTAAATCCAAAACGCAGCTATCTAAGAGAAAGGTTGTCAATGTGTGCACTCAACTTCCAGAGTTAACCCGTGTGTGGATTCAGCAGTCTGCAAACACTTTCTCTGCAGAGTCCCAAAACAGGCGTTTTCAGCCCGTTACCGGCATATGGAAGAAACAGCATTAAGCACAGGGAAATATCTGCTTCTGAATCCAAAACGCAGCTATCTAACATAACGTTTGTCAATGTGTGCACTCAACTTCCAGAGTTAAACCCGTGTGTGGATTCAGCAGTCTGCAAACACTTTCTCTGCAGAGTCCCAAAACAGGCGTTTTCAGCCCATTACCGGCATATGGAAGAAACAGCAGTAAGCACAGTGAAATATCTGCTTCTAAATCCAAAACGCAGCTATCTAACAGAACGGTTGTCAATGTGTGCACTCAACTTCCAGAGTTAAACCCGTGTGTATTCAGCAGTCTGCAAACACTTTCTCTGCAGAGTCCCAAAACAGGCGTTTTCAGCCCATTACCGGCATAGGGAAAAAACAGCAGTAAGCACAGGGAAATATCTGCTTCTAAATCCAAAACGCAGCTATCTAACAGAACGGTTGTCAATGTGTGCACTCAACTTCCAGAGTTAAACCCGTGTGTGGATTCAGCAGTCTGCAAACACTTTCTCTGCAGAGTCCCAAAACAGGCGTTTTCAGCCCATTACCGGCATATGGAAGAAACAACAGCAAGCACAGGGAAATATCTGCTTCTAAATCCAAAACGCAGCTATCTAACAGAATGGTTGTCAATGTGTGCACTCAACTTCCAGAGTTAAACTCGTGTGTGGATTCAGCAGTCTGCAAAAACTTTCTCTGCAGAGTTCCCAAACAGTCGTTTTCAGCCCATTACCGGCATATGGACGAAATAGCAGTAAGCACAGGGAAATATCTGCTTCTAAATCCAAAACGCAGCTATCTAACAGAACGGTTGTCAATGTGTGCACTCAACTTCCAGAGTTAAACCCGTGTGTGGATTCAGCAGTCTGCAAACACTTTCTCTGCAGAGTCCCAAAACAGGCGTTTTCAGCCCATTACCGGTAAATGGAAGAAACAGCAGTAAGCACAGGGAAATATCTGCTTCTAAATCCAAAACGCAGCTATCTAACAGAACGGTTGTCAATGTGTGCACTCAACTTCCAGAGTTAAACCCGTGTGTGGATTCAGCAGTCTGCAAACACTTTCTCTGCAGAGTCCCAAAAGAGGCGTTTTCAGCCCATTACTGGCATATGGAAGAAACAGCAGTAAGCACAGGGAAATATCTGCTTCTAAATCCAAAACGCAGCTATCTAACAGAACGGTTGTCAATGTGTGCACTCAACTTCCAGAGTTAAACCAGTGTGTGGATTCAGCAGTCTGCAGACACATTCTCTGCAGAGTCCCAAAACAGGCGTTTTCAGCCCATTACCGGCATTTGGAAGAAACAGCTGTAAGCACAGGGAAATATCTGCTTCTAAATCCAAAACGCAGCTAACTAACAGAACGGTTGTCAATGTGTGCACTCAACTTCCAGAGTTAAACCTGTGTGTGGATTCAGCAGTCTGCAAACACTTTCTCTGTAGAGTTCCCAAACAGGCGTTTTCAGCCCATTACCGGCATATGGGAGAAACAGCAGTAAGCACAGGGAAATATCTGCTTCTAAATCCAAAACGAAATGATCTAACAGAACGGTTGTCAATGTGTGCACTCAACTTCCAGAGTTAAACCCGTGTGTGGATTCAGCAGTCTGCAAACACTTTCTCTGCAGAGTCCCAAAACAGGCGTTTGCAGCCCATTACCGGCATAGGGAAGAAACAGCAGTAAGCACAGGGAAATATCTGCTTCTAAATCCAAAATGCAGCTATCTAATAGAACGGTTGTCAATGTGTGCACTCAACTTCCAGAGTTAAACCCATGTGTGGATTCAGCAGTCTGCAAACACTTTCTCTGCAGAGTCCCAAAACAGGCGTTTTCAGCCCATTACCGGCATATGGAAGAAACAGCAGTAAGCACAGGGAAACATCTGCTTCTAAATCCAAAACGCAGCTATCTAAGAGAAAGGTTGTCAATGTGTGCACTCAACTTCCAGAGTTAACCCGTGTGTGGATTCAGCAGTCTGCAAACACTTTCTCTGCAGAGTCCCAAAACAGGCGTTTTCAGCCCGTTACCGGCATATGGAAGAAACAGCATTAAGCACAGGGAAATATCTGCTTCTGAATCCAAAACGCAGCTATCTAACAGAACGTTTGTCAATGTGTGCACTCAACTTCCAGAGTTAAACCCGTGTGTGGATTCAGCAGTCTGCAAACACTTTCTCTGCAGAGTCCCAAAACAGGCGTTTTCAGCCCATTACCGGCATATGGAAGAAACAGCAGTAAGCACAGTGAAATATCTGCTTCTAAATCCAAAACGCAGCTATCTAACAGAACGGTTGTCAATGTGTGCACTCAACTTCCAGAGTTAAACCCGTGTGTATTCAGCAGTCTGCAAACACTTTCTCTGCAGAGTCCCAAAACAGGCGTTTTCAGCCCATTACCAGCATAGGGATGAAACAGCAGTAAGCACAGTGAAATATCTGCTTCTAAATCCAAAACGCAGCTATCTAACAGAACGGTTGTCAATGTGTGCACTCAACTTCCAGAGTTAAACCCGTGTGTATTCAGCAGTCTGCAAACACTTTCTCTGCAGAGTCCCAAAACAGGCTTTTTCAGCCCATTACCAGCATAGGGAAAAAACAGCAGTAAGCACAGGGAAATATCTGCTTCTAAATCCAAAACGCAGCTATCTAACAGAACGGTTGTCAATGTGTGCACTCAACTTCCAGAGTTAAACCCGTGTGTGGATTCAGCAGTCTGCAAACACTTTCTCTGCAGAGTCCCAAAACAGGCGTTTTCAGCCCATTACCGGCATATGGAAGAAACAGCAGCAAGCACAGGGAAATATCTGCTTCTAAATCCAAAACGCAGCTATCTAACAGAACGGTTGTCAATGTGTGCACTCAACTTCCAGAGTTAAACTCGTGTGTGGATTCAGCAGTCTGCAAAAACTTTCTCTGCAGAGTTCCCAAACAGTCGTTTTCAGCCCATTACCGGCATATGGACGAAATAGCAGTAAGCACAGGGAAATATCTGCTTCTAAATCCAAAACGCAGCTATCTAACAGAACGGTTGTCAATGTGTGCACTCAACTTCCAGAGTTAAACCCGTGTGTGGATTCAGCAGTCTGCAAACACTTTCTCTGCAGAGTCCCAAAACAGGCGTTTTCAGCCCATTACCGGCAAATGGAAGAAACAGCAGTAAGCACAGGGAAATATCTGCTTCTAAATCCAAAACGCAGCTATCTAACAGAACGGTTGTCAATGTGTGCACTCAACTTCCAGAGTTAAACCCGTGTGTGGATTCAGCAGTCTGCAAACACTTTCTCTGCAGAGTCCCAAAACAGGCGTTTTCAGCCCGTTACCGGCATAGGGAAGAAACAGCAGTAAGCACAGGGAAATATCTGCTTCTAAATCCAAAACGCAGCTATCTAACAGAACGGTTGTCAATGTGTGCGCTCAACTTCCAGAGTTAAACCCGTGTGTGGATTCAGCAGTCTGCAAACACTTTCTCTGCAGAGTCCAAAAACAGGCGTTTTCAGCCCATTACCGGCATAGGGAAGAAACAGCAGTAAGCACAGGGAAATATCTGCTTCTAAATCCAAAACGCAGCTATCTAACAGAAAGGTTGTCAATGTGTGCACTCAACTTCCAGAGTTAAACCCGTGTGTGGATTCAGCAGTCTGCAAACACTTTCTCTGCAGAGTCCCAAAACAGGCGTTTGCAGCCCATTACCGGCATATGGAAGAAACAGCAGTAAGCACAGGGAAATATCTGCTTCTATATCCAAAACGCAGCTATCTAACAGAACGGTTGTCAATGTGTGCACTCAACTTCCAGAGTTAACCCGTGTGTGGATTCAGCAGTCTGCAAACACTTTCTCTGCAGAGTCCCAAAACAGGCGTTTGCAGCCCATTACCGGCATAGGGAAGAAACAGCAGTAAGCACAGGGAAATATCTGCTTCTAAATCCAAAACGCAGCTATCTAACAGAACGGTTGTCAATGTGTGCACTCAACTTCCAGAGTTAAACTCGTGTGTGGATTCAGCAGTCTGCAAACACTTTCTCTGCAGAGTTCCCAAACAGTCGTTTTCAGCCCATTACCGGCATATGGAAGAAATAGCAGTAAGCACAGGGAAATATCTGCTTCTAAATCCAAAACGCAGCTATCTAACAGAACGGTTGTCAATGCGTGCACTCAACTTCCAGAGTTAAACCCGTGTGTATTCAGCAGTCTGCAAACACTTTCTCTGCAGAGTCCCAAAACAGGCGTTTTCAGCCCATTACCAGCATAGGGAAAAAACAGCAGTAAGCACAGGGAAATATGTGCTTCTAAATCCAAAACGCAGCTATCTAACAGAACGGTTGTCAATGTGTGCACTCAACTTCCAGAGTTAAACCCGTGTGTGGATTCAGCAGTCTGCAAACACTTTCTCTGCAGAGTCCCAAAACAGGCGTTTTCAGCCCATTACCGGCATATGGAAGAAACAGCAGTAAGCACAGGGAAATATCTGCTTCTAAATCCAAAACGCAGCTATCTAACAGAACGGTTGTCAATGTGTGCACTCAACTTCCAGAGTTAAACCCGTGTGTGGATTCAGCAGTCTGCAAACACTTTCTCTGCAGAGTCCCAAAACAGGCGTTTTCAGCCCGTTACCGGCATATGGAAGAAACAGCAGTACGCACAGGGAAATATCTGCTTCTAAATCCAAAACGCAGCTATCTAACAGAACGGTTGTCAACGTGTGCACTCAACTTCCAGAGTTAAAACCGTGTGTGGATTCAGCAGTCTGCAAACACTTTCTCTGCAGAGTCCCAAAACAGGCGTTTTCAGCCGATTACCGGCATAGGGAAGAAACAGCAGTAAGCACAGGGAAATATCTGCTTCTAAATCCAAAACGCAGCTATCTAACAGAAAGGTTGTCAATGTGTGCACTCAACTTCCAGAGTTAAACCCGTGTGTGGATTCAGCAGTCTGCAAACACTTTCTCTGCAGAGTCCCAAAACAGGCGTTTGCAGCCCATTACCGGCATATGGAAGAAACAGCAGTAAGCACAGGGAAATATCTGCTTCTAAATCCAAAACGCAGCTATCTAACAGAACGGTTGTCAATGTGTGCACTCAACTTCCAGAGTTAACCCGTGTGTGGATTCAGCAGTCTGCAAACACTTTCTCTGCAGAGTCCCAAAACAGGCGTTTTCAGCCCATTACCGGCATAGGGAAGAAACAGCAGTAAGCACAGGGAAATATCTGCTTCTAAATCCAAAACGCAGCTATCTAACAGAACGGTTGTCAATGTGTGCACTCAACTTCCAGAGTTAAACCCGTGTGTGGATTCAGCAGTCTGCAAACACTTTCTCTGCAGAGTCCCAAAACAGCCATTTTCAGCCCATTACCGGCATAGGGAAGAAACAGCAGTAAGCACAGGGAAATATCTGCTTCTAAATCCAAAACGCAGCTATCTAACAGAACGGTTGTCAATGTGTGCACTCAACTTCCAGAGTTAAACCCGTGTGTGGATTCAGCAGTCTGCAAACACTTTCTCTGCAGAGTCCCAAAACAGGCGTTTTCAGCCCATTACCGGCATATGGAAGAAACAGCAGTAAGCACAGGGAAATATCTGCTTCTAAATCCAAAACGCAGCTATCTAACAGAACGGTTGTCAATGTGTGCACTCAACTTCCAGAGTTAAACCCGTGTGTGGATTCAGCAGTCTGCAGACACTTTCTCTGCAGAGTCCCAAAACAGGCGTTTTCAGCCAATTATCGGCATATGGAAGAAACAGCAGTAAGCACAGGGAAATATCTGCTTCTAAATCCAAAACGCAGCTATCTAACAGAACGGTTGTCAATATGTGCACTCAACTTCCAGAGTTAAACCCGTGTGTGGATTCAGCAGTCTGCAAACACTTTCTCTGCAGAGTCCCAAAACAGGCGTTTTCAGCCCATTACCGGCATATGGAAGAAACATCAGTAAGCACAGGGAAATATCTGCTTCTAAATCCAAAACGAAACGATCTAACAGAACGGTTGTCAATGTGTGCACTCAACTTCCAGAGTTAAACCCGTGTGTGGATTCAGCGGTCTGCAAACACTTTCTCTGCAGATTCCCAAAACAGGCGTTTTCAGCCCATTACCGGCATAGGGAAGAAACAGCAGTAAGCACAGGGAAATATCTGCTTCTAAATCCAAAATGCAGCTATCTAATAGAACGGTTGTCAATGTGTGCACTCAACTTCCACAGTTAAACCCATGTGTGGATTCAGCAGTCTGCAAAAACTTTCTCTGCAGAGTCCCAAAACAGGCGTTTTCAGCCCATTACCGGCATATGGAAGAAACAGCAGTAAGCACAGGGAAATATCTGCTTCTAAATCCAAAACGCAGCTATCTAACAGAAAGGTTGTCAATGTGTGCACTCAACTTTGAGAGTTAACCCGTGTGTGGATTCAGCAGTCTGCAAACACTTTCTCTGCAGAGTCCCAAAACAGGCGTTTTCAGCCGGTTACCGGCATATGGAAGAAACAGCAGTAAGCACAGGGAAATATCTGCTTCTGAATCCAAAACGCAGCTATCTAACAGAACGTTTGTCAATGTGTGCACTCAACTTCCAGAGTTAAACCCGTGTGTGGATTCAGCATTCTGCAAACACTTTCTCTGCAGAGTCCCAAAACAGGCGTTTTCAGCCCATTACCGGCATATGGAAGAAACAGCAGTAAGCACAGGGAAATATCTGCTTCTAAATCCAAAACGAAACGATCTAACAGAACGGTTGTCAATGTGTGCACTCAACTTCCAGAGTTAAACCCGTGTGTGGATTCAGCAGTCTGCAAACACTTTCTCTGCAGAGTCCCAAAACAGGCGTTTGCAGCCCATTACCGGCATAGGGAAGAAACAGCAGTAAGCACAGGGAAATATCTGCTTCTAAATCCAAAATGCAGCTATCTAATAGAACGGTTGTCAATGTGTGCACTCAACTTCCAGAGTTAAACCCATGTGTGGATTCAGCAGTCTGCAAACACTTTCTCTGCAGAGTTCCAAAACAGGCGTTTTCAGCCCATTACCGGCATATGGAAGAAACAGCAGTAAGCACAGGGAAATATCTGCTTCTAAATCCAAAACGCAGCTATCTAACAGAAAGGTTGTCAATGTGTGCACTCAACTTCCAGAGTTAACCAGTGTGTGGATTAAGCAGTCTGCAAACACTTTCTCTGCAGAGTCCCAAAACAGGCGTTTTCAGCCCATTACCGGCATATGGAAGAAACAGCAGTAAGCACAGTGAAATACCTGCTTCTAAATCCAAAACGCAGCTATCTAACAGAACGGTTGTCAATGTGTGCACTCAACTTCCAGAGTTAAACCCGTGTGTATTCAGCAGTCTGCAAACACTTTCTCTGCAGAGTCCCAAAACAGGCGTTTTCAGCCCATTACCAGCATAGGGAAGAAACAGCAGTAAGCACAGTGAAATATCTGCTTCTAAATCCAAAACGCAGCTATCTAACAGAACGGTTGTCAATGTGTGCACTCAATTTCCAGAGTTAAACCCGTGTGTATTCAGCAGTCTGCAAACACTTTCTCTGCAGAGTCCCAAAACAGGCGTTTTCAGCCCATTACCAGCATAGGGAAGAAACAGCAGTAAGCACAGGGAAATATCTGCTTCTAAATCCAAAACGCAGCTATCTAACAGAACGGTTGTCAATGTGTGCACTCAACTTCCAGAGTTAAACCCGTGTGTGGATTCAGCAGTCTGCAAACACTTTCTCTGCAGAGTCCCAAAACAGGCGTTTTCAGGCCATTACCGGCATAGGGAAGAAACAGCAGTAAGCACAGGGAAATATCTGCTTCTAAATCCAAAACGCAGCTATGTAACAGAACGGTTGTCAATGAGTGCACTCAACCTCCAGAGTTAAAGCCGTGTGTGGATTCAGCAGTCTGCAAACACTTTCTCTGCAGAGTCCCAAAACAGGCGTTTTCACCCCATTACCGGCATAGGGAAGAAACAGCAGTAAGCACAGGGAAATATCTGCTTCTAAATCCAAAACGCAGCTATGTAACAGAACGGTTGTCAATGTGTGCACTCAACTTCCAGAGTTAAAGCCGTGTGTGGATTCAGCAGTCTGCAAACACTTTTTCTGCAGAGTCCCAAAACAGGCGTTTTCAGCCCATTACCGGCATAGGGAAGAAACAGCAGTAAGCACAGGGAAATATCTGCTTCTAAATCCAAAACGCAGCTATCTAACAGAACGGTTGTCAATGTGTGCACTCAACTTCCGGAGTTAAACCCGTGTGTGGATTCAGCAGTCTGCAAACACTTTCTCTGCAGAGTCCCTAAACAGGCGTTTTCAGCCCATTACTGGCATAGGGAAGAAACAGCAGTAAGCACAGGGAAATATCTGCTTCTAAATCCAAAACGCAGCTATCTAACAAACGGTTGTCAATGTGTGCACTCAACTTCCAGAGTTAAACCCGTGTGTGGATTCTGCAGTCTGCAAACACTTTCTCTGCAGAGTCCCAAAACAGGCGTTTTCAGCCCATTACCGGCATATGGAAGAAACAGCAGTAAGCACAGGGAAATATCTGCTTCTAAATCCAAAACGCAGCTATCTAACAGAACGGTTGTCAATGTGTGCACTCAACTTCCAGAGTTAAACCCGTGTGTGGATTCAGCAGTCTGCAAACACTTTCTCTGCAGAGTTCCAAAACAGGCGTTTTCAGCCCATTACCGGCATAGGGAAGAAACAGCAGTAAGCACAGGGAAATATCTGCTTCTAAATCCAAAACGCAGCTATCTAACAGAACGGTTGTCAATGTGTGCACTCAACTTCCAGAGTTAAACCCGTGTGTGGATTCAGCAGTCTGCACAGACTTTCTCTGCAGAGTCACAAAACAGGTGTTTTCAGCCCATTACCGGCATAGGGAAGAAACAGCAGTAAGCGCAGGGAAATATCTGCTTCTAAATCCAAAACGCAGCTATCTAACAGAACGGTTGTCAATGTGTGCACTCAACTTCCAGAGTTAAACCCGTGTGTGGATTCAGCAGTCTGCGAACACTTTCTCTGCAGAGTCCCAAAACAGGCGTTTTCAGCCCATAACCGGCATATGGAAAAAACAGCAGTAAGCACTGGGAAATATCTGTTTCTAAATCCAAAACGCAGCTATCTAACAGAACGGTTGTCAATGTGTGCACTCAACTTCCAGAGTTACACCCGTGTGTGGATTCAGCAGTCTGCAGACACTTTCTCTGCAGAGTCCCAAAACAGGCGTTTTCAGCCCATTACCGGCATAGGGAAGAAACAGCAGTAAGCACAGGGAAATATCTGCTTCTAAATCCAAAACGCAGCTTTCTAACAGAACGGTTGTCAATGTGTGCACTCAACTTCCAGAGTTAAACCCGTGTGTGGATTCAGCAGTCTGCAAACACTTTCTCTGCAGAGTCCCAAAACAGGCGTTTTCAGCCCATTACCGGCATAGGGAAGATACAGCAGTAAGCACAGGGAAATATCTACTTCTAAATCCAAAACGCAGCTATCTAACAGAACGGTTGTCAATGTGTGCACTCAACTTCCAGAGTCAAACCCGTGTGTGGATTCAGCAGTCTGCAAACACTTTCTCTGCAGAGTCCCAAAACAGGCGTTTGCAGCCCATTACCGGCATATGGAAGAAACAGCAGTAAGCACAGGGAAATATCTGCTTCTAAATCCAAAACGCTATCTAACAGAACGGTTGTCAATGTGTGCACTCAACTTCCAGAGTTAAACCCGTCTGTGGATTAAGCAGTCTGCAAACACTTTCTCTGCAGAGTTCCAAAACAGGCGTTTTCAGCCCATTACCGGCATAGGGAAGAAACAGCAGTAAGCATAGGGAAATATCTGCTTCTAAATCCAAAACGTAGCTATCTAACAGAACGATTGTCAATGTGTGCACTCAACTTCCAGAGTTAACCCGTGTGTGGATTCAGCAGTCTGCAAACACTTTCTCTGCAGAGTCCCAAAACAGGCGTTTTCAGCCCATTACCGGCATAGGGAAGAAACAGCAGTAAGCACAGGGAAATATCTGCTTCTAAATCCAAAACGCAGCTATCTAACACAACGGTTGTCAATGTGTGCACTCAACTTCCGGAGTTAAACCCGTGTGTGGATTCAGCAGTCTGCAAACACTTTCTCTGCAGAGTCCCAAAACAGCCGTTTTCAGCCCATTACCGGCATAGGGAAAAAACAGCAGTAAGCACAGGGAAATATCTGCTTCTAAATCCAAAACGCAGCTATCTAACAGAACGTTTGTCAATGTGTGCACTCATCTTCCAGAGTTAAACCCGTGTGTGGATTCAGCAGTCTGCACAGACTTTCTCTGCAGAGTCACAAAACAGGTGTTTTCAGCCCATTACCGGCATAGGGAAGAAACAGCAGTAAGCGCAGGGAAATATCTGCTTCTAAATCCAAAACGCAGCTATCTAACAGAACGGTTGTCAATGTGTGCACTCAACTTCCAGAGTTAAACCCGTGTGTGGATTCAGCAGTCTGCAAACACTTTCTCTGCAGAGTCCCAAAACAGGCGTTTTCAGCCCATTACCGGCATAGGGAAGATACAGCAGTAAGCACAGGGAAATATCTACTTCTAAATCCAAAACGCAGCTATCTAACAGAAGGGTTGTCAATGTGTGCACTCAACATCCAGAGTCAAACCCGTGTGTGGATTCAGCAGTCTGCAAACACTTTCTCTGCAGAGTCACAAAACAGGCGTTTTCAGCCCATTACCGGCATAGGGAAGAAACAGCTGTAAGCACAGGGAAATATCTGCTTCTAAATCCAAAACGCAGCTATCTAACAGAACGGTTGTCAATGTGTGCACTCAACTTCCAGAGTTAAACCCGTGTGTGGATTCAGCAGTCTGCGAACACTTTCTCTGCAGAGTCCCAAAACAGGCGTTTTCAGCCCATTACCGGCATATGGAAGAAACAGCAGTAAGCACTGGGAAATATCTGTTTCTAAATCCAAAACGCAGCTATCTAACAGAACGGTTGTCAATGTGTGCACTCAACTTCCAGAGTTAAACCCGTGTGTGGATTCAGCAGTCTGCAAACACTTTCTCTGCAGAGTCCCAAAACAGGCGTTTTCAGCCCATTACCGGCATAGGGAAGAAACAGCAGTAAGCACAGGGAAATATCTGCTTCTAAATCCAAAACGCAGCTATCTAACAGAACGGTTGTCAATGTGTGCACTCAACTTCCAGAGTTAAACCCGTGTGTGGATTCAGCAGTCTGCAGAGACTTTCTCTGCAGAGTCCCAAAACAGGCGTTTTCAGCCCATTACCGGCATATGGAAGAAACAGCAGTAAGCACAGGGAAATATCTACTTCTAAATCCAAAACGCAGCTATCTAAGAGAACGGTTGTCAATGTGTGCACTCAACTTCCAGAGTTAAACCCGTGTGTGGATTCAGCAGTCTGCAAACACTTTCTCTGCAGAGTCCCAAAACAGGCGTTTTCAGCCCATTACCGGCATACGGAAGAAACAGCAGTAAGCACAGGGAAATATCTGCTTCTAAATCCAAAACGCAGCTATCTAACAGAACGGTTGTCAATGTGTGCACTCAACTTACAGAGTTAAACCCGTGTGTGGATTTAGCAGTCTGCAAACACTTTCTCTGCAGAGTCCCAAAACAGGCGTTTTCAGCCCATTACCGGCATATGGAAGAAACAGCAGTAAGCACAGGGAAATATCTGCTTCTAAATCCAAAACGCAGCTATCAAAGAGAACGGTTGTCAATGTGTGCACTCAACTTCCAGAGTTAAACCCGTGTGTGGATTCAGCAGTCTACAAACACTTTCTCTGCAGAGTCCCAAAACAGGTGTTTTCAGCCCATTACCGGCATAGGGAAGAAACAGCAGTAAGCACAGGGAAATATCTGCTTCTAAATCCAAAACGCAGCTATCTAACACAACGGTTGTCAATGTGTGCCCTCAACTTCCAGAGTTAAACCCATGTGTGGATACAGCAGTCTGCAGACACTTTCTCTGCAGAGTCCCAAAACAGGCGTTTTCAGCCCATTACCGGCATAGGGAAGAAACAGCAGTAAGCACAGGGAAATATCTGCTTCTAAATTCAAAACGCAGCTATCTAACAGAACACTTGTCAATGTGTGCACTCAATTTCCAGAGTTAAACCCGTGTGTGGATTCAGCAGTCTGCAAACACTTTCTCTGCAGAGTCCCAAAACAGGCGTTTTCAGCCTATTACCGGCATAGGGAAGAAACAGCAGTAAGCACAGGGAAATATCTGCTTCTAAATCCGAAACGCAGCTTTCTAACAGAACGGTTGTCAATGTGTGCACTCAACTTCCAGAGTTAAACTCGTGTGTGGATTCAGCAGTCTGCAATCACTTTCTCTGCAGAGTCCCAAAACAGGCATTTTCAGCCCATTACCGGCATAGGGAAGAAACATCTGTAAGCACAGGGAAATATCTGCTTCTAAATCCAAAACGCAGCTATCTAACAGAACGGTTGTCAATGTGTGCACTCAACTTCCAGAGTTCAACCCGTGTGTGGATTCAGCAGTCTGCACAGACTTTCTCTGCAGAGTCACAAAACAGGTGTTTTCAGCCCATTACCGGCATAGGGAAGAAACAGCAGTAAGCCCAGGGAAATATCTGCTTCTAAATCCAAAACGCAGCTATCTAACAGAACGGTTGTCAATGTGTGCACTCAACTTCCAGAGTTAAACCCGTGTGTGGATTCAGCAGTCTGCGAACACTTTCTCTGCAGAGTCCCAAAACAGGCGTTTTCAGCCCATTACCGGCATATGGAAGAAACAGCAGTAAGCACTGGGAAATATCTGTTTCTAAATCCAAAACGCAGCTATCTAACAGAACGGTTGTCAATGTGTGCACTCAACTTCCAGAGTTAAACCCGTGTGTGGATTCAGCAGTCTGCAAACACTTTCTCTGCAGAGTCCCAAAACAGGCGTTTTCAGCCCATTACCGGCATAGGGAAGAAACAGCAGTAAGCACAGGGAAATATCTGCTTCTAAATCCAAAACGCAGCTATCTAACTGAACGGTTGTCAATGTGTGCACTCAACTTCCAGAGTTAAACCCGTGTGTGGATTCAGCAATCTGCAAACACTTTCTCTGCAGAGTCCCAAAACAGGCGTTTTCAGCCCATTACCGGCATATGGAAGAAACAGCAGTAAGCACAGGGAAATATCTGCTTCTAAATCCAAAACGCAGCTATCTAACAGAACGGTTGTCAATGTGTGCACTCAACTTCCAGAGTTAAACCCGTGTGTGGATTCAGCAGTCTGCAAACACTTTCTCTGCAGAGTCCCAAAACAGGCGTTTTCAGCCCATTACCGGCATATGGAAAAAACAGCAGTAAGCACAGGGAAATATCTGCTTCTAAATCCAAAACGCAACGATCTAACAGAATGGTTGTCAATGTGTGCACTCAACTTCCAGAGTTAAACCCGTGTGTGGATTCAGCAGTCTGCAAACACTTTCTCTGCAGAGTCCCAAAACAGGCGTTTTCAGCCCGTTACCGGCATAGGGAAGAAACAGCAGTAAGCACAGGGAAATATCTGCTTCTAAATCCAAAACGCAGCTATCTAACAGAACGGTTGTCAATGTGTGCACTCAACTTCCAGAGTTAAACCCGTGTGTGGATTCAGCAGTCTGCAGAGACTTTCTCTGCAGAGTCCCAAAACAGGCGTTTTCAGCCCATTACCGGCATATGGAAGAAACAGCAGTAAGCACAGGGAAATATCTGCTTCTAAATCCAAAACGCAGCTATCTAACAGAACGGTTGTCAATGTGTGCACTCAACTTCCAGAGTTAAACCCGTGTGTGGATTCAGCAGTCTGCAGAGACTTTCTCTGCAGAGTCCCAAAACAGGCGTTTTCAGCCCATTACCGGCATATGGAAGAAACAGCAGTAAGCACAGGGAAATATCTGCTTCTAAATCCAAAACGCAGCTATCTAACAGAACGGTTGTCAATGTGTGCACTCAACTTCCAGAGTTAAACCCGTGTGTGGATTCAGCAGTCTGCAGAGACTTTCTCTGCAGAGTCCCAAAACAGGCGTTTTCAGCCCATTACCGGCATATGGAAGAAACAGCAGTAAGCACAGGGAAATATCTGCTTCTAAATCCAAAACGCAGCTATCTAACAGAACGGTTGTCAATGTGTGCACTCAACTTCCAGAGTTAAACCCGTGTGTGGATTCAGCAGTCTGCAGAGACTTTCTCTGCAGAGTCCCAAAACAGGCGTTTTCAGCCCATTACCGGCATATGGAAGAAACAGCAGTAAGCACAGGGAAATATCTGCTTCTAAATCCAAAACGCAGCTATCTAACAGAACGGTTGTCAATGTGTGCACTCAACTTCCAGAGTTAAACCCGTGTGTGGATTCAGCAGTCTGCAAACACTTTATCTGCAGAGTCCCAAAACAGGCGTTTTCAGCCCATTACCGGCATAGGGAAGAAACAGCAGTAAGCACAGGGAAATATCTGCTTCTAAATCCAAAAGGCAGCTATCTAACAGAACGGTTGTCAATGTGTGCACTCAACTTACAGAGTTAAACCCGTGTGTGGATTTAGAAGTCTGCAAACACTTTCTCTGCAGACTCCCAAAACAGGCGTTTTCAGCCCATTACCGGCATATGGAAGAAACAGCAGTAAGCACAGGGAAATATCTACTTCTAAATCCAAAACGCAGCTATCTAAGAGAACGGTTGTCAATGTGTGCACTCAACTTCCAGAGTTAAACCCGTGTGTGGATTCAGCAGTCTGCAAACACTTTCTCTGCAGAGTCCCAAAACAGGCGTTTTCAGCCCATTACCGGCATACGGAAGAAACAGCAGTAAGCACAGGGAAATATCTGCTTCTAAATCCAAAACGCAGCTATCTAACAGAACGGTTGTCAATGTGTGCACTCAACTTACAGAGTTAAACCCGTGTGTGGATTTAGCAGTCTGCAAACACTTTCTCTGCAGAGTCCCAAAACAGGCGTTTTCAGCCCATTACCGGCATATGGAAGAAACAGCAGTAAGCACAGGGAAATATCTGCTTCTAAATCCAAAACGCAGCTATCAAAGAGAACGGTTGTCAATGTGTGCACTCAACTTCCAGAGTTAAACCCGTGTGTGGATTCAGCAGTCTACACACACTTTCTCTGCAGAGTCCCAAAACAGGTGTTTTCAGCCCATTACCGGCATAGGGAAGAAACAGCAGTAAGCACAGGGAAATATCTGCTTCTAAATCCAAAACGCAGCTATCTAACACAACGGTTGTCAATGTGTGCCCTCAACTTCCAGAGTTAAACCCATGTGTGGATTCAGCAGTCTGCAGACACTTTCTCTGCAGAGTCCCAAAACAGGCGTTTTCAGCCCATTACCGGCATAGGGAAGAAACAGCAGTAAGCACAGGGAAATATCTGCTTCTAAATTCAAAACGCAGCTATCTAACAGAACACTTGTCAATGTGTCCACTCAACTTCCAGAGTTAAACCCGTGTGTGGATTCAGCAGTCTGCAGAGACTTTCTCTGCAGAGTCCCAAAACAGGCGTTTTCAGCCTATTACCGGCATAGGGAAGAAACAGCAGTAAGCACAGGGAAATATCTGCTTCTAAATCCGAAACGCAGCTTTCTAACAGAACGGTTGTCAATGTGTGCACTCAACTTCCAGAGTTAAACTCGTGTGTGGATTCAGCAGTCTGCAATCACTTTCTCTGCAGAGTCCCAAAGCAGGCATTTTCAGCCCATTACCGGCATAGGGAAGAAACATCTGTAAGCACAGGGAAATATCTGCTTCTAAATCCAAAACGCAGCTATCTAACAGAACGGTTGTCAATGTGTGCACTCAACTTCCAGAGTTCAACCCGTGTGTGGATTCAGCAGTCTGCACAGACTTTCTCTGCAGAGTCACAAAACAGGTGTTTTCAGCCCATTACCGGCATAGGGAAGAAACAGCAGTAAGCCCAGGGAAATATCTGCTTCTAAATCCAAAACGCAGCTATCTAACAGAACGGTTGCCAATGTGTGCACTCAACTTCCAGAGTTAAACCCGTGTGTGGATTCAGCAGTCTGCGAACACTTTCTCTGCAGAGTCCCAAAACAGGCGTTTTCAGCCCATTACCGGCATATGGAAGAAACAGCAGTAAGCACTGGGAAATATCTGTTTCTAAATCCAAAACGCAGCTATCTAACAGAACGGTTGTCAATGTGTGCACTCAACTTCCAGAGTTAAACCCGTGTGTGGATTCAGCAGTCTGCAAACACTTTCTCTGCAGAGTCCCAAAACAGGCGTTTTCAGCCCATTACCGGCATATGGAAGAAACAGCAGTAAGCACAGGGAAATATCTGCTTCTAAATCCAAAACGCAGCTATCTAACAGAACGGTTGTCAATGTGTGCACTCAACTTCCAGAGTTAAACCCGTGTGTGGATTCAGCAGTCTGCAAACACTTTCTCTGCAGAGTCCCAAAACAGGCGTTTTCAGCCCATTACCGGCATATGGAAGAAACAGCAGTAAGCACAGGGAAATATCTGCTTCTAAATCCAAAACGCAGCTATCTAACAGAACGGTTGTCAATGTGTGCACTCAACTTCCAGAGTTAAACCCGTGTGTGGATTCAGCAGTCTGCAGAGACTTTCTCTGCAGAGTCCCAAAACAGGCGTTTTCAGCCCATTACCGGCATATGGAAGAAACAGCAGTAAGCACAGGGAAATATCTGCTTCTAAATCCAAAACGCAGCTATCTAACAGAACGGTTGTCAATGTGTGCACTCAACTTCCAGAGTTAAACCCGTGTGTGGATTCAGCAGACTGCAGAGACTTTCTCTGCAGAGTCCCAAAACAGGCGTTTTCAGCCCATTACCGGCATATGGAAGAAACAGCAGTAAGCACAGGGAAATATCTGCTTCTAAATCCAAAACGCAGCTATCTAACAGAACGGTTGTCAATGTGTGCACTCAACTTCCAGAGTTAAACCCGTGTGTGGATTCAGCAGTCTGCAGAGACTTTCTCTGCAGAGTCCCAAAACAGGCGTTTTCAGCCCATTACCGGCATATGGAAGAAACAGCAGTAAGCACAGGGAAATATCTGCTTCTAAATCCAAAACGCAGCTATCTAACAGAACGGTTGTCAATGTGTGCACTCAACTTCCAGAGTTAAACCCGTGTGTGGATTCAGCAGTCTGCAGAGACTTTCTCTGCAGAGTCCCAAAACAGGCGTTTTCAGCCCATTACCGGCATATGGAAGAAACAGCAGTAAGCACAGGGAAATATCTGCTTCTAAATCCAAAACGCAGCTATCTAACAGAACGGTTGTCAATGTGTGCACTCAACTTCCAGAGTTAAACCCGTGTGTGGATTCAGCAGTCTGCAGAGACTTTCTCTGCAGAGTCCCAAAACAGGCGTTTTCAGCCCATTACCGGCATATGGAAGAAACAGCAGTAAGCACAGGGAAATATCTGCTTCTAAATCCAAAACGCAGCTATCTAACAGAACGGTTGTCAATGTGTGCACTCAACTTCCAGAGTTAAACCCGTGTGTGGATTCAGCAGTCTGCAGAGACTTTCTCTGCAGAGTCCCAAAACAGGCGTTTTCAGCCCATTACCGGCATATGGAAGAAACAGCAGTAAGCACAGGGAAATATCTGCTTCTAAATCCAAAACGCAGCTATCTAACAGAACGGTTGTCAATGTGTGCACTCAACTTCCAGAGTTAAACCCGTGTGTGGATTCAGCAGTCTGCAGAGACTTTCTCTGCAGAGTCCCAAAACAGGCGTTTTCAGCCCATTACCGGCATATGGAACAAACAGCAGTAAGCACAGGGAAATATCTGCTTCTAAATCCAAAACGCAGCTATCTAACAGAACGGTTGTCAATGTGTGCACTCAACTTCCAGAGTTAAACCCGTGTGTGGATTCAGCAGTCTGCAGAAACTAACTCTGCAGAGTCCCAAAACAGGCGTTTTCAGCCCATTACCGGCATATGGAAGAAACAGCAGTAAGCACAGGGAAATATCTGCTTCTAAATCCAAAACGCAGCTATCTAACAGAACGGTTGTCAATGTGTGCACTCAACTTCCAGAGTTAAACCCGTGTGTGGATTCAGCAGTCTGCAAACACTTTCTCTGCAGAGTCCCAAAACAGGCGTTTTCAGCCCATTACCGGCATATGGAAGAAACAGCAGTAAGCACAGGGAAATATCTGCTTCTAAATCCAAAACGCAGCTATCTAACAGAACGGTTGTCAATGTGTGCACTCAACTTCCAGAGTTAAACCCGTGTGTGGATTCAGCAGTCTGCATACACTTTCTCTGCAGAGTCCCAAAACAGGCGTTTTGAGCCCATTACCGGCATATGGAAGAAACAGCAGTAAGCACAGGGAAATATCTGCTTCTAAATCCAAAACGCAGCTATCTAACAGAACGGTTGTCAATGTGTGCACTCAACTTCCAGAGTTAAACCCGTGTGTGGATTCAGCAGTCTGCAGAGACTTTCTCTGCAGAGTCCCAAAACAGGCGTTTTCAGCCCATTACCGGCATATGGAAGAAACAGCAGTAAGCACAGGGAAATATCTGCTTCTAAATCAAAACGCAGCTATCTAACACAACGGTTGTCAATGTGTGCACTCAACTTCCAGAGTTAAACCCGTGTGTGGATTCAGCAGTCTGCAGAGACTTTCTCTGCAGAGTCCCAAAACAGGCGTTTTCAGCCCATTACCGGCATATGGAAGAAACAGCAGTAAGCACAGGGAAATATCTGCTTCTAAATCCAAAACGCAGCTATCTAACAGAACGGTTGTCAATGTGTGCACTCAACTTCCAGAGTTAAACCCGTGTGTGGATTCAGCAGTCTGCAGAGACTTTCTCTGCAGAGTCCCAAAACAGGCGTTTTCAGCCCATTACCGGCATATGGAAGAAACAGCAGTAAGCACAGGGAAATATCTGCTTCTAAATCCAAAACGCAGCATTCTAACAGAACAGTTGTCAATGTGTGCACTCAACTTCCAGAGTTAAACCCGTGTGTGTATTCAGCAGTCTGCAGAGACTTTCTCTGCAGAGTCCCAAAACAGGCGTTTTCAGCCCATTACCGGCATATGGAAGAAACAGCAGTAAGCACAGGGAAATATCTGCTTCTAAATCCAAAACGCAGCTATCTAACAGAACGGTTGTCAATGTGTGCACTCAACTTCCAGAGTTAAACCCGTGTGTGGATTCAGCAGTCTGCAGAGACTTTCTCTGCAGAGTCCCAAAACAGGCGTTTTCAGCCCATTACCGGCATATGGAAGAAACAGCAGTAAGCACAGGGAAATATCTGCTTCTAAATCCAAAACGCAGCTATCTAACAGAACGGTTGTCAATGTGTGCACTCAACTTCCAGAGTTAAACCCGTGTGTGGATTCAGCAGTCTGCAGAGACTTTCTCTGCAGAGTCCCAAAACAGGCGTTTTCAGCCCATTACCGGCATATGGAAGAAACAGCAGTAAGCACAGGGAAATATCTGCTTCTAAATCCAAAACGCAGCTATCTAACAGAACGGTTGTCAATGTGTGCACTCAACTTCCAGAGTTAAACCCGTGTGTGGATTCAGCAGTCTGCAAACACTTTCTCTGCAGAGTCCCAAAACAGGCGTTTTCAGCCCATTACCGGCATATGGAAGAAACAGCAGTAAGCACAGGGAAATATCTGCTTCTAAATCCAAAACGCAGCTATCTAACAGAACGGTTGTCAATGTGTGCACTCAACTTCCAGAGTTAAACCCGTGTGTGGATTCAGCAGTCTGCCAACACTTTCTCTGCAGAGTCCCAAAACAGGCGTTTTCAGCCCATTACCGGCATATGGAAGAAACAGCAGTAAGCACAGGGAAATATCTGCTTCTAAATCAAAACGCAGCTATCTAACAGAACGGTTGTCAATGTGTGCACTCAACTTCCAGAGTTAAACCCGTGTGTGGATTCAGCAGTCTGCAGAGACTTTCTCTGCAGAGTCCCAAAACAGGCGTTTTCAGCCCATTACCGGCATATGGAAGAAACAGCAGTAAGCACAGGGAAATATCTGCTTCTAAATCCAAAACGCAGCTATCTAACAGAACGGTTGTCAATGTGTGCACTCAACTTCCAGAGTTAAACCCGTGTGTGGATTCAGCAGTCTGCAGAGACTTTCTCTGCAGAGTCCCAAAACAGGCGTTTTCAGCCCATTACCGGCATATGGAAGAAACAGCAGTAAGCACAGGGAAATATCTGCTTCTAAATCCAAAACGCAGCTATCTAACAGAACGGTTGTCAATGTGTGCACTCAACTTCCAGAGTTAAACCCGTGTGTGGATTCAGCAGTCTGCAGAGACTTTCTCTGCAGAGTACCAAAACAGGCGTTTTCAGCCCATTACCGGCATATGGAAGAAACAGCAGTAAGCACAGGGAAATATCTGCTTCTAAATCAAAACGCAGCTATCTAACAGAACGGTTGTCAATGTGTGCACTCAACTTCCAGAGTTAAACCCGTGTGTGGATTCAGCAGTCTGCAGAGACTTTCTCTGCAGAGTCCCAAAACAGGCGTTTTCAGCCCATTACCGGCATATGGAAGAAACAGCAGTAAGCACAGGGAAATATCTGCTTCTAAATCCAAAACGCAGCTATCTAACAGAACGGTTGTCAATGTGTGCACTCAACTTCCAGAGTTAAACCCGTGTGTGGATTCAGCAGTCTGCAGAGACTTTCTCTGCAGAGTCCCAAAACAGGCGTTTTCAGCCCATTACCGGCATATGGAAGAAACAGCAGTAAGCACAGGGAAATATCTGCTTCTAAATCCAAAACGCAGCTATCTAACAGAACGGTTGTCAATGTGTGCACTCAACTTCCAGAGTTAAACCCGTGTGTGGATTCAGCAGTCTGCAGAGACTTTCTCTGCAGAGTCCCAAAACAGGCGTTTTCAGCCCATTACCGGCATATGGAAGAAACAGCAGTAAGCACAGGGAAATATCTGCTTCTAAATCCAAAACGCAGCTATCTAACAGAACGGTTGTCAATGTGTGCACTCAACTTCCAGAGTTAAACCCGTGTGTGGATTCAGCAGTCTGCAGAGACTTTCTCTGCAGAGTCCCAAAACAGGCGTTTTCAGCCCATTACCGGCCTATGGAAGAAACAGCAGTAAGCACAGGGAAATATCTGCTTCTAAATCCAAAACGCAGCTATCTAACAGAACGGTTGTCAATGTGTGCACTCAACTTCCAGAGTTAAACCCGTGTGTGGATTCAGCAGTCTGCAGAGACTTTCTCTGCAGAGTCCCAAAACAGGCGTTTTCAGCCCATTACCGGCATATGGAAGAAACAGCAGTAAGCACAGGGAAATATCTGCTTCTAAATCCAAAACGCAGCTATCTAACAGAACGGTTGTCAATGTGTGCACTCAACTTCCAGAGTTAAACCCGTGTGTGGATTCAGCAGTCTGCAGAGACTTTCTCTGCAGAGTCCCAAAACAGGCGTTTTCAGCCCATTACCGGCATATGGAAGAAAACAGCAGTAAGCACAGGGAAATATCTGCTTCTAAATCCAAAACGCAGCATTCTAACAGAACAGTTGTCAATGTGTGCACTCAACTTCCAGAGTTAAACCCGTGTGTGGATTCAGCAGTCTGCAGAGACTTTCTCTGCAGAGTCCCAAAACAGGCGTTTTCAGCCCATTACCGGCATATGGAAGAAACAGCAGTAAGCACAGGGAAATATCTGCTTCTAAATCCAAAACGCAGCTATCTAACAGAACGGTTGTCAATGTGTGCACTCAACTTCCAGAGTTAAACCCGTGTGTGGATTCAGCAGTCTGCAGACACTTTCTCTGCAGGGTCCCAAAACAGGCGTTTTCAGCCCATTACCGGCATATGGATGAAACAACAGTAAGCACAGGGAAATATCTGCTTCTAAATCCAAAACGCAGCTATCTAACAGAACGGTTGTCAATGTGTGCACTCAACTTCCAGAGTTAAACCCGTGTGTGGATTCAGCAGTCTGCAAACACTTTCTCTGCAGAGTCCCAAAACAGGCGTTTTCAGCCCATTACCGGCATATGGAAGAAACAGCAGTAAGCACAGGGAAATATCTGCTTCTAAATCCAAAACGCAGCTATCTAACAGAACGGTTGTCAATGTGTGCACTCAACTTCCAGAGTTAAACCCGTGTGTGGATTCAGCAGTCTGCAAACACTTTCTCTGCAGAGTCCCAAAACAGGCGTTTTCAGCCCATTACCGGCATATGGAAGAAACAGCAGTAAGCACAGGGAAATATCTGCTTCTAAATCCAAAACGCAGCTATCTAACAGAACGGTTGTCAATGTGTGCACTCAACTTCCAGAGTTAAACCCGTGTGTGGATTCAGCAGTCTGCAGAGACTTTCTCTGCAGAGTCCCAAAACAGGCGTTTTCAGCCCATTACCGGCATATGGAAGAAACAGCAGTAAGCACAGGGAAATATCTGCTTCTAAATCCAAAACGCAGCTATCTAACAGAACGGTTGTCAATGTGTGCACTCAACTTCCAGAGTTAAACCCGTGTGTGGATTCAGCAGTCTGCAGAGACTTTCTCTGCAGAGTCCAAAACAGGCGTTTTCAGCCCATTACCGGCATATGGAAGAAACAGCAGTAAGCACAGGGAAATATCTGCTTCTAAATCCAAAACGCAGCTATCTAACAGAACGGTTGTCAATGTGTGCACTCAACTTCCCAGAGTTAAACCCGTGTGTGGATTCAGCAGTCTGCAGAGACTTTCTCTGCAGAGTCCCAAAACAGGCGTTTTCAGCCCATTACCGGCATATGGAAGAAACAGCAGTAAGCACAGGGAAATATCTGCTTCTAAATCCAAAACGCAGCTATCTAACAGAACGGTTGTCAATGTGTGCACTCAACTTCCAGAGTTAAACCCGTGTGTGGATTCAGCAGTCTGCAGAGACTTTCTCTGCAGAGTCCCAAAACAGGCGTTTTCAGCCCATTACCGGCATAGGGAAGAAACAGCAGTAAGCACAGGGAAATATCTGCTTCTAAATCCAAAACGCAGCTATCTAACAGAACGGTTGTCAATGTGTGCACTCAACTTCCAGAGTTAAACCCGTGTGTGGATTCAGCAGTCTGCAGAGACTTTCTCTGCAGAGTCCCAAAACAGGCGTTTTCAGCCCATTACCGGCATATGGAAGAAACAGCAATAAGCACAGGGAAATATCTGCTTCTAAATCCAAAACGCAGCTATCTAACAGAACGGTTGTCAATGTGTGCACTCAACTTCCAGAGTTAAACCCGTGTGTGGATTCAGCAGTCTGCAAACACTTTCTCTGCAGAGTCCCAAAACAGGCGTTTTCAGCCCATTACCGACATATGGAAGAAACAGCAGTAAGCACAGGGAAATATCTGCTTCTAAATCAAAACGCAGCTATCTAACAGAACGGTTGTCAATGTGTGCACTCAACTTCCAGAGTTAAACCCGTGTGTGGATTCAGCAGTCTGCAGAGACTTTCTCTGCAGAGTCCCAAAACAGGCGTTTTCAGCCCATTACCGGCATATGGAAGAAACAACAGTAAGCACAGGGAAATATCTGCTTCTAAATCCAAAACGCAGCTATCTAACAGAACGGTTGTCAATGTGTGCACTCAACTTCCAGAGTTAAACCCGTGTGTGGATTCAGCAGTCTGCAGAGACTTTCTCTGCAGAGTCCCAAAACAGGCGTTTTCAGCCCATTACCGGCATATGGAAGAAACAGCAGTAAGCACAGGGAAATATCTGCTTCTAAATCCAAAACGCAGCTATCTAACAGAACGGTTGTCAATGTGTGCACTCAACTTCCAGAGTTAAACCCGTGTGTGGATTCAGCAGTCTGCAGAGACTTTCTCTGCAGAGTCCCAAAACAGGCGTTTTCAGCCCATTACCGGCATATGGAAGAAACAGCAGTAAGCACAGGGAAATATCTGCTTCTAAATCCAAAACGCAGCTATCTAACAGAACGGTTGTCAATGTGTGCACTCAACTTCCAGAGTTAAACCCGTGTGTGGATTCAGCAGTCTGCAGAGACTTTCTCTGCAGAGTCCCAAAACAGGCGTTTTCAGCCCATTACCGGCATATGGAAGAAACAGCAGTAAGCACAGGGAAATATCTGCTTCTAAATCCAAAACGCAGCTATCTAACAGAACGGTTGTCAATGTGTGCACTCAACTTCCAGAGTTAAACCCGTGTGTGGATTCAGCAGTCTGCAGAGACTTTCTCTGCAGAGTCCCAAAACAGGCGTTTTCAGCCCATTACCGGCATATGGAAGAAACAGCAGTAAGCACAGGGAAATATCTGCTTCTAAATCCAAAACGCAGCTATCTAACAGAACGGTTGTCAATGTGTGCACTCAACTTCCAGAGTTAAACCCGTGTGTGGATTCAGCAGTCTGCAGAGACTTTCTCTGCAGAGTCCCAAAACAGGCGTTTTCAGCCCATTACCGGCATATGGAAGAAACAGCAGTAAGCACAGGGAAATATCTGCTTCTAAATCCAAAACGCAGCTATCTAACAGAACGGTTGTCAATGTGTGCACTCAACTTCCAGAGTTAAACCCGTGTGTGGATTCAGCAGTCTGCAGAGACTTTCTCTGCAGAGTCCCAAAACAGGCGTTTTCAGCCCATTACCGGCATATGGAAGAAACAGCAGTAAGCACAGGGAAATATCTGCTTCTAAATCCAAAACGCAGCTATCTAACAGAACGGTTGTCAATGTGTGCACTCAACTTCCAGAGTTAAACCCGTGTGTGGATTCAGCAGTCTGCAGAGACTTTCTCTGCAGAGTCCCAAAACAGGCGTTTTCAGCCCATTACCGGCATATGGAAGAAACAGCAGTAAGCACAGGGAAATATCTGCTTCTAAATCCAAAACGCAGCTATCTAACAGAACGGTTGTCAATGTGTGCACTCAACTTCCAGAGTTAAACCCGTGTGTGGATTCAGCAGTCTGCAGAGACTTTCTCTGCAGAGTCCCAAAACAGGCGTTTTCAGCCCATTACCGGCATATGGAAGAAACAGCAGTAAGCACAGGGAAATATCTGCTTCTAAATCCAAAACGCAGCTATCTAACAGAACGGTTGTCAATGTGTGCACTCAACTTCCAGAGTTAAACCCGTGTGTGGATTCAGCAGTCTGCAGAGACTTTCTCTGCAGAGTCCCAAAACAGGCGTTTTTCAGCCCATTACCGGCATATGGAAGAAACAGCAGTAAGCACAGGGAAATATCTGCTTCTAAATCCAAAACGCAGCTATCTAACAGAACGGTTGTCAATGTGTGCACTCAACTTCCAGAGTTAAACCCGTGTGTGGATTCAGCAGTCTGCAGAGACTTTCTCTGCAGAGTCCCAAAACAGGCGTTTTCAGCCCATTACCGGCATATGGAAGAAACAGCAGTAAGCACAGGGAAATATCTGCTTCTAAATCCAAAACGCAGCTATCTAACAGAACGGTTGTCAATGTGTGCACTCAACTTCCAGAGTTAAACCCGTGTGTGGATTCAGCAGTCTGCAGAGACTTTCTCTGCAGAGTCCCAAAACAGGCGTTTTCAGCCCATTACCGGCATATGGAAGAAACAGCAGTAAGCACAGGGAAATATCTGCTTCTAAATCCAAAACGCAGCTATCTAACAGAACGGTTGTCAATGTGTGCACTCAACTTCCAGAGTTAAACCCGTGTGTGGATTCAGCAGTCTGCAGAGACTTTCTCTGCAGAGTCCCAAAACAGGCGTTTTCAGCCCATTACCGGCATATGGAAGAAACAGCAGTAAGCACAGGGAAATATCTGCTTCTAAATCCAAAACGCAGCTATCTAACAGAACGGTTGTCAATGTGTGCACTCAACTTCCAGAGTTAAACCCGTGTGTGGATTCAGCAGTCTGCAGAGACTTTCTCTGCAGAGTCCTAAAACAGGCGTTTTCAGCCCATTACCGGCATATGGAAGAAACAGCAGTAAGCACAGGGAAATATCTGCTTCTAAATCCAAAACGCAGCTATCTAACAGAACGGTTGTCAATGTGTGCACTCAACTTCCAGAGTTAAACCCGTGTGTGGATTCAGCAGTCTGCAGAGACTTTCTCTGCAGAGTCCCAAAACAGGCGTTTTCAGCCCATTACCGGCATATGGAAGAAACAGCAGTAAGCACAGGGAAATATCTGCTTCTAAATCCAAAACGCAGCTATCTAACAGAACGGTTGTCAATGTGTGCACTCAACTTCCAGAGTTAAACCCGTGTGTGGATTCAGCAGTCTGCAGAGACTTTCTCTGCAGAGTCCCAAAACAGGCGTTTTCAGCCCATTACCGGCATATGGAAGAAACAGCAGTAAGCACAGGGAAATATCTGCTTCTAAATCCAAAACGCAGCTATCTAACAGAACGGTTGTCAATGTGTGCACTCAACTTCCAGAGTTAAACCCGTGTGTGGATTCAGCAGTCTGCAGAGACTTTCTCTGCAGAGTCCCAAAACAGGCGTTTTCAGCCCATTACCGGCATATGGAAGAAACAGCAGTAAGCACAGGGAAATATCTGCTTCTAAATCCAAAACGCAGCTATCTAACAGAACGGTTGTCAATGTGTGCACTCAACTTCCAGAGTTAAACCCGTGTGTGGATTCAGCAGTCTGCAGAGACTTTCTCTGCAGAGTCCCAAAACAGGCGTTTTTCAGCCCATTACCGGCATATGGAAGAAACAGCAGTAAGCACAGGGAAATATCTGCTTCTAAATCCAAAACGCAGCTATCTAACAGAACGGTTGTCAATGTGTGCACTCAGCTTCCAGAGTTAAACCCGTGTGTGGATTCAGCAGTCTGCAGAGACTTTCTCTGCAGAGTCCCAAAACAGGCGTTTTCAGCCCATTACCGGCATATGGAAGAAACAGCAGTAAGCACAGGGAAATATCTGCTTCTAAATCCAAAACGCAGCTATCTAACAGAACGGTTGTCAATGTGTGCACTCAACTTCCAGAGTTAAACCCGTGTGTGGATTCAGCAGTCTGCAGAGACTTTCTCTGCAGAGTCCCAAAACAGGCGTTTTCAGCCCATTACCGGCATATGGAAGAAACAGCAGTAAGCACAGGGAAATATCTGCTTCTAAATCCAAAACGCAGCTATCTAACAGAACGGTTGTCAATGTGTGCACTCAACTTCCAGAGTTAAACCCGTGTGTGGATTCAGCAGTCTGCAGAGACTTTCTCTGCAGAGTCCCAAAACAGGCGTTTTCAGCCCATTACCGGCATATGGAAGAAACAGCAGTAAGCACAGGGAAATATCTGCTTCTAAATCCAAAACGCAGCTATCTAACAGAACGGTTGTCAATGTGTGCACTCAACTTCCAGAGTTAAACCCGTGTGTGGATTCAGCAGTCTGCAGAGACTTTCTCTGCAGAGTCCCAAAACAGGCGTTTTCAGCCCATTACCGGCATATGGAAGAAACAGCAGTAAGCACAGGGAAATATCTGCTTCTAAATCCAAAACGCAGCTATCTAACAGAACGGTTGTCAATGTGTGCACTCAACTTCCAGAGTTAAACCCGTGTGTGGATTCAGCAGTCTGCAGAGACTTTCTCTGCAGAGTCCCAAAACAGGCGTTTTCAGCCCATTACCGGCATATGGAAGAAACAGCAGTAAGCACAGGGAAATATCTGCTTCTAAATCCAAAACGCAGCTATCTAACAGAACGGTTGTCAATGTGTGCACTCAACTTCCAGAGTTAAACCCGTGTGTGGATTCAGCAGTCTGCAGAGACTTTCTCTGCAGAGTCCCAAAACAGGCGTTTTCAGCCCATTACCGGCATATGGAAGAAACAGCAGTAAGCACAGGGAAATATCTGCTTCTAAATCCAAAACGCAGCTATCTAACAGAACGGTTGTCAATGTGTGCACTCAACTTCCAGAGTTAAACCCGTGTGTGGATTCAGCAGTCTGCAGAGACTTTCTCTGCAGAGTCCCAAAACAGGCGTTTTCAGCCCATTACCGGCATATGGAAGAAACAGCAGTAAGCACAGGGAAATATCTGCTTCTAAATCCAAAACGCAGCTATCTAACAGAACGGTTGTCAATGTGTGCGCTCAACTTCCAGAGTTAAACCCCTGTGTGGATTCGGCAGTCTGCAGAGACTTTCTCTGCAGGGTCCCAAAACAGGCGTTTTCAGCCCATTACCGGCATATGGAAGAAACAGCAGTAAGCACAGGGAAATATCTGCTTCTAAATCCAAAACGCAGCTATCTAACAGAACGGTTGTCAATGTGTGCACTCAACTTCCAGAGTTAAACCCGTGTGTGGATTCAGCAGTCTGCAAACACTTTCTCTGCAGAGTCCCAAAACAGGCGTTTTCAGCCCATTACCGGCATATGGAAGAAACAGCAGTAAGCACAGGGAAATATCTGCTTCTAAATCCAAAACGCAGCTATCTAACAGAACGGTTGTCAATGTGTGCACTCAACTTCCAGAGTTAAACCCGTGTGTGGATTCAGCAGTCTGCAGAGACTTTCTCTGCAGAGTCCCAAAACAGGCGTTTTCAGCCCATTACCGGCATATGGAAGAAACAGCAGTAAGCACAGGGAAATATCTGCTTCTAAATCCAAAACGCAGCTATCTAACAGAACGGTTGTCAATGTGTGCACTCAACTTCCAGAGTTAAACCCGTGTGTGGATTCAGCAGTCTGCAGAGACTTTCTCTGCAGAGTCCCAAAACAGGCGTTTTCAGCCCATTACCGGCATATGGAAGAAACAGCAGTAAGCACAGGGAAATATCTGCTTCTAAATCCAAAACGCAGCTATCTAACAGAACGGTTGTCAATGTGTGCACTCAACTTCCAGAGTTAAACCCGTGTGTGGATTCAGCAGTCTGCAGAGACTTTCTCTGCAGAGTCCCAAAACAGGCGTTTTCAGCCCATTACCGGCATATGGAAGAAACAGCAGTAAGCACAGGGAAATATCTGCTTCTAAATCCAAAACGCAGCTATCTAACAGAACGGTTGTCAATGTGTGCACTCAACTTCCAGAGTTAAACCCGTGTGTGGATTCAGCAGTCTGCAGAGACTTTCTCTGCAGAGTCCCAAAACAGGCGTTTTCAGCCCATTACCGGCATATGGAAGAAACAGCAGTAAGCACAGGGAAATATCTGCTTCTAAATCCAAAACGCAGCTATCTAACAGAACGGTTGTCAATGTGTGCACTCAACTTCCAGAGTTAAACCCGTGTGTGGATTCAGCAGTCTGCAGAGACTTTCTCTGCAGAGTCCCAAAACAGGCGTTTTCAGCCCATTACCGGCATATGGAAGAAACAGCAGTAAGCACAGGGAAATATCTGCTTCTAAATCCAAAACGCAGCTATCTAACAGAACGGTTGTCAATGTGTGCACTCAACTTCCAGAGTTAAACCCGTGTGTGGATTCAGCAGTCTGCAGAGACTTTCTCTGCAGAGTCCCAAAACAGGCGTTTTCAGCCCATTACCGGCATATGGAAGAAACAGCAGTTAAGCACAGGGAAATATCTGCTTCTAAATCCAAAACGCAGCTATCTAACAGAACGGTTGTCAATGTGTGCACTCAACTTCCAGAGTTAAACCCGTGTGTGGATTCAGCAGTCTGCAGAGACTTTCTCTGCAGAGTCCCAAAACAGGCGTTTTCAGCCCATTACCGGCATATGGAAGAAACAGCAGTAAGCACAGGGAAATATCTGCTTCTAAATCCAAAACGCAGCTATCTAACAGAACGGTTGTCAATGTGTGCACTCAACTTCCAGAGTTAAACCCGTGTGTGGATTCAGCAGTCTGCAGAGACTTTCTCTGCAGAGTCCCAAAACAGGCGTTTTCAGCCCATTACCGGCATATGGAAGAAACAGCAGTAAGCACAGGGAAATATCTGCTTCTAAATCCAAAACGCAGCTATCTAACAGAACGGTTGTCAATGTGTGCACTCAACTTCCAGAGTTAAACCCGTGTGTGGATTCAGCAGTCTGCAGAGACTTTCTCTGCAGAGTCCCAAAACAGGCGTTTTCAGCCCATTACCGGCATATGGAAGAAACAGCAGTAAGCACAGGGAAATATCTGCTTCTAAATCCAAAACGCAGCTATCTAACAGAACGGTTGTCAATGTGTGCACTCAACTTCCAGAGTTAAACCCGTGTGTGGATTCAGCAGTCTGCAGAGACTTTCTCTGCAGAGTCCCAAAACAGGCGTTTTTCAGCCCATTACCGGCATATGGAAGAAACAGCAGTAAGCACAGGGAAATATCTGCTTCTAAATCCAAAACGCAGCTATCTAACAGAACGGTTGTCAATGTGTGCACTCAACTTCCAGAGTTAAACCCGTGTGTGGATTCAGCAGTCTGCAGAGACTTTCTCTGCAGAGTCCCAAAACAGGCGTTTTCAGCCCATTACCGGCATATGGAAGAAACAGCAGTAAGCACAGGGAAATATCTGCTTCTAAATCCAAAACGCAGCTATCTAACAGAACGGTTGTCAATGTGTGCACTCAACTTCCAGAGTTAAACCCGTGTGTGGATTCAGCAGTCTGCAGAGACTTTCTCTGCAGAGTCCCAAAACAGGCGTTTTCAGCCCATTACCGGCATATGGAAGAAACAGCAGTAAGCACAGGGAAATATCTGCTTCTAAATCCAAAACGCAGCTATCTAACAGAACGGTTGTCAATGTGTGCACTCAACTTCCAGAGTTAAACCCGTGTGTGGATTCAGCAGTCTGCAGAGACTTTCTCTGCAGAGTCCCAAAACAGGCGTTTTCAGCCCATTACCGGCATATGGAAGAAACAGCAGTAAGCACAGGGAAATATCTGCTTCTAAATCCAAAACGCAGCTATCTAACAGAACGGTTGTCAATGTGTGCACTCAACTTCCAGAGTTAAACCCGTGTGTGGATTCAGCAGTCTGCAGAGACTTTCTCTGCAGAGTCCCAAAACAGGCGTTTTCAGCCCATTACCGGCATATGGAAGAAACAGCAGTAAGCACAGGGAAATATCTGCTTCTAAATCCAAAACGCAGCTATCTAACAGAACGGTTGTCAATGTGTGCACTCAACTTCCAGAGTTAAACCCGTGTGTGTTGATTCAGCAGTCTGCAGAGACTTTCTCTGCAGAGTCCCAAAACAGGCGTTTTCAGCCCATTACCGGCATATGGAAGAAACAGCAGTAAGCACAGGGAAATATCTGCTTCTAAATCCAAAACGCAGCTATCTAACAGAACGGTTGTCAATGTGTGCGCTCAACTTCCAGAGTTAAACCCCTGTGTGGATTCGGCAGTCTGCAGAGACTTTCTCTGCAGGGTCCCAAAACAGGCGTTTTCAGCCCATTACCGGCATATGGAAGAAACAGCAGTAAGCACAGGGAAATATCTGCTTCTAAATCCAAAACGCAGCTATCTAACAGAACGGTTGTCAATGTGTGCACTCAACTTCCAGAGTTAAACCCGTGTGTGGATTCAGCAGTCTGCAAACACTTTCTCTGCAGAGTCCCAAAACAGGCGTTTTCAGCCCATTACCGGCATATGGAAGAAACAGCAGTAAGCACAGGGAAATATCTGCTTCTAAATCCAAAACGCAGCTATCTAACAGAACGGTTGTCAATGTGTGCACTCAACTTCCAGAGTTAAACCCGTGTGTGGATTCAGCAGTCTGCAGAGACTTTCTCTGCAGAGTCCCAAAACAGGCGTTTTCAGCCCATTACCGGCATATGGAAGAAACAGCAGTAAGCACAGGGAAATATCTGCTTCTAAATCCAAAACGCAGCTATCTAACAGAACGGTTGTCAATGTGTGCACTCAACTTCCAGAGTTAAACCCGTGTGTGGATTCAGCAGTCTGCAGAGACTTTCTCTGCAGAGTCCCAAAACAGGCGTTTTCAGCCCATTACCGGCATATGGAAGAAACAGCAGTAAGCACAGGGAAATATCTGCTTCTAAATCCAAAACGCAGCTATCTAACAGAACGGTTGTCAATGTGTGCACTCAACTTCCAGAGTTAAACCCGTGTGTGGATTCAGCAGTCTGCAGAGACTTTCTCTGCAGAGTCCCAAAACAGGCGTTTTCAGCCCATTACCGGCATATGGAAGAAACAGCAGTAAGCACAGGGAAATATCTGCTTCTAAATCCAAAACGCAGCTATCTAACAGAACGGTTGTCAATGTGTGCACTCAACTTCCAGAGTTAAACCCGTGTGTGGATTCAGCAGTCTGCAGAGACTTTCTCTGCAGAGTCCCAAAACAGGCGTTTTCAGCCCATTACCGGCATATGGAAGAAACAGCAGTAAGCACAGGGAAATATCTGCTTCTAAATCCAAAACGCAGCTATCTAACAGAACGGTTGTCAATGTGTGCACTCAACTTCCAGAGTTAAACCCGTGTGTGGATTCAGCAGTCTGCAGAGACTTTCTCTGCAGAGTCCCAAAACAGGCGTTTTCAGCCCATTACCGGCATATGGAAGAAACAGCAGTAAGCACAGGGAAATATCTGCTTCTAAATCCAAAACGCAGCTATCTAACAGAACGGTTGTCAATGTGTGCACTCAACTTCCAGAGTTAAACCCGTGTGTGGATTCAGCAGTCTGCAGAGACTTTCTCTGCAGAGTCCCAAAACAGGCGTTTTCAGCCCATTACCGGCATATGGAAGAAACAGCAGTTAAGCACAGGGAAATATCTGCTTCTAAATCCAAAACGCAGCTATCTAACAGAACGGTTGTCAATGTGTGCACTCAACTTCCAGAGTTAAACCCGTGTGTGGATTCAGCAGTCTGCAGAGACTTTCTCTGCAGAGTCCCAAAACAGGCGTTTTCAGCCCATTACCGGCATATGGAAGAAACAGCAGTAAGCACAGGGAAATATCTGCTTCTAAATCCAAAACGCAGCTATCTAACAGAACGGTTGTCAATGTGTGCACTCAACTTCCAGAGTTAAACCCGTGTGTGGATTCAGCAGTCTGCAGAGACTTTCTCTGCAGAGTCCCAAAACAGGCGTTTTCAGCCCATTACCGGCATATGGAAGAAACAGCAGTAAGCACAGGGAAATATCTGCTTCTAAATCCAAAACGCAGCTATCTAACAGAACGGTTGTCAATGTGTGCACTCAACTTCCAGAGTTAAACCCGTGTGTGGATTCAGCAGTCTGCAGAGACTTTCTCTGCAGAGTCCCAAAACAGGCGTTTTCAGCCCATTACCGGCATATGGAAGAAACAGCAGTAAGCACAGGGAAATATCTGCTTCTAAATCCAAAACGCAGCTATCTAACAGAACGGTTGTCAATGTGTGCACTCAACTTCCAGAGTTAAACCCGTGTGTGGATTCAGCAGTCTGCAGAGACTTTCTCTGCAGAGTCCCAAAACAGGCGTTTTTCAGCCCATTACCGGCATATGGAAGAAACAGCAGTAAGCACAGGGAAATATCTGCTTCTAAATCCAAAACGCAGCTATCTAACAGAACGGTTGTCAATGTGTGCACTCAACTTCCAGAGTTAAACCCGTGTGTGGATTCAGCAGTCTGCAGAGACTTTCTCTGCAGAGTCCCAAAACAGGCGTTTTCAGCCCATTACCGGCATATGGAAGAAACAGCAGTAAGCACAGGGAAATATCTGCTTCTAAATCCAAAACGCAGCTATCTAACAGAACGGTTGTCAATGTGTGCACTCAACTTCCAGAGTTAAACCCGTGTGTGGATTCAGCAGTCTGCAGAGACTTTCTCTGCAGAGTCCCAAAACAGGCGTTTTCAGCCCATTACCGGCATATGGAAGAAACAGCAGTAAGCACAGGGAAATATCTGCTTCTAAATCCAAAACGCAGCTATCTAACAGAACGGTTGTCAATGTGTGCACTCAACTTCCAGAGTTAAACCCGTGTGTGGATTCAGCAGTCTGCAGAGACTTTCTCTGCAGAGTCCCAAAACAGGCGTTTTCAGCCCATTACCGGCATATGGAAGAAACAGCAGTAAGCACAGGGAAATATCTGCTTCTAAATCCAAAACGCAGCTATCTAACAGAACGGTTGTCAATGTGTGCACTCAACTTCCAGAGTTAAACCCGTGTGTGGATTCAGCAGTCTGCAGAGACTTTCTCTGCAGAGTCCCAAAACAGGCGTTTTCAGCCCATTACCGGCATATGGAAGAAACAGCAGTAAGCACAGGGAAATATCTGCTTCTAAATCCAAAACGCAGCTATCTAACAGAACGGTTGTCAATGTGTGCACTCAACTTCCAGAGTTAAACCCGTGTGTGTTGATTCAGCAGTCTGCAGAGACTTTCTCTGCAGAGTCCCAAAACAGGCGTTTTCAGCCCATTACCGGCATATGGAAGAAACAGCAGTAAGCACAGGGAAATATCTGCTTCTAAATCCAAAACGCAGCTATCTAACAGAACGGTTGTCAATGTGTGCACTCAACTTCCAGAGTTAAACCCGTGTGTGGATTCAGCAGTCTGCAGAGACTTTCTCTGCAGAGTCCCAAAACAGGCGTTTTTCAGCCCATTACCGGCATATGGAAGAAACAGCAGTAAGCACAGGGAAATATCTGCTTCTAAATCCAAAACGCAGCTATCTAACAGAACGGTTGTCAATGTGTGCACTCAACTTCCAGAGTTAAACCCGTGTGTGGATTCAGCAGTCTGCAGAGACTTTCTCTGCAGAGTCCCAAAACAGGCGTTTTCAGCCCATTACCGGCATATGGAAGAAACAGCAGTAAGCACAGGGAAATATCTGCTTCTAAATCCAAAACGCAGCTATCTAACAGAACGGTTGTCAATGTGTGCACTCAACTTCCAGAGTTAAACCCGTGTGTGGATTCAGCAGTCTGCAGAGACTTTCTCTGCAGAGTCCCAAAACAGGCGTTTTCAGCCCATTACCGGCATATGGAAGAAACAGCAGTAAGCACAGGGAAATATCTGCTTCTAAATCCAAAACGCAGCTATCTAACAGAACGGTTGTCAATGTGTGCACTCAACTTCCAGAGTTAAACCCGTGTGTGGATTCAGCAGTCTGCAGAGACTTTCTCTGCAGAGTCCCAAAACAGGCGTTTTCAGCCCATTACCGGCATATGGAAGAAACAGCAGTAAGCACAGGGAAATATCTGCTTCTAAATCCAAAACGCAGCTATCTAACAGAACGGTTGTCAATGTGTGCACTCAACTTCCAGAGTTAAACCCGTGTGTGGATTCAGCAGTCTGCAGAGACTTTCTCTGCAGAGTCCCAAAACAGGCGTTTTCAGCCCATTACCGGCATATGGAAGAAACAGCAGTAAGCACAGGGAAATATCTGCTTCTAAATCCAAAACGCAGCTATCTAACAGAACGGTTGTCAATGTGTGCACTCAACTTCCAGAGTTAAACCCGTGTGTGTTGATTCAGCAGTCTGCAGAGACTTTCTCTGCAGAGTCCCAAAACAGGCGTTTTCAGCCCATTACCGGCATATGGAAGAAACAGCAGTAAGCACAGGGAAATATCTGCTTCTAAATCCAAAACGCAGCTATCTAACAGAACGGTTGTCAATGTGTGCACTCAACTTCCAGAGTTAAACCCGTGTGTGGATTCAGCAGTCTGCAGAGACTTTCTCTGCAGAGTCCCAAAACAGGCGTTTTCAGCCCATTACCGGCATATGGAAGAAACAGCAGTAAGCACAGGGAAATATCTGCTTCTAAATCCAAAACGCAGCTATCTAACAGAACGGTTGTCAATGTGTGCACTCAACTTCCAGAGTTAAACCCGTGTGTGGATTCAGCAGTCTGCAGAGACTTTCTCTGCAGAGTCCCAAAACAGGCGTTTTCAGCCCATTACCGGCATATGGAAGAAACAGCAGTAAGCACAGGGAAATATCTGCTTCTAAATCCAAAACGCAGCTATCTAACAGAACGGTTGTCAATGTGTGCACTCAACTTCCAGAGTTAAACCCGTGTGTGGATTCAGCAGTCTGCAGAGACTTTCTCTGCAGAGTCCCAAAACAGGCGTTTTTCAGCCCATTACCGGCATATGGAAGAAACAGCAGTAAGCACAGGGAAATATCTGCTTCTAAATCCAAAACGCAGCTATCTAACAGAACGGTTGTCAATGTGTGCACTCAACTTCCAGAGTTAAACCCGTGTGTGGATTCAGCAGTCTGCAGAGACTTTCTCTGCAGAGTCCCAAAACAGGCGTTTTCAGCCCATTACCGGCATATGGAAGAAACAGCAGTAAGCACAGGGAAATATCTGCTTCTAAATCCAAAACGCAGCTATCTAACAGAACGGTTGTCAATGTGTGCACTCAACTTCCAGAGTTAAACCCGTGTGTGGATTCAGCAGTCTGCAGAGACTTTCTCTGCAGAGTCCCAAAACAGGCGTTTTCAGCCCATTACCGGCATATGGAAGAAACAGCAGTAAGCACAGGGAAATATCTGCTTCTAAATCCAAAACGCAGCTATCTAACAGAACGGTTGTCAATGTGTGCACTCAACTTCCAGAGTTAAACCCGTGTGTGGATTCAGCAGTCTGCAGAGACTTTCTCTGCAGAGTCCCAAAACAGGCGTTTTCAGCCCATTACCGGCATATGGAAGAAACAGCAGTAAGCACAGGGAAATATCTGCTTCTAAATCCAAAACGCAGCTATCTAACAGAACGGTTGTCAATGTGTGCACTCAACTTCCAGAGTTAAACCCGTGTGTGGATTCAGCAGTCTGCAGAGACTTTCTCTGCAGAGTCCCAAAACAGGCGTTTTCAGCCCATTACCGGCATATGGAAGAAACAGCAGTAAGCACAGGGAAATATCTGCTTCTAAATCCAAAACGCAGCTATCTAACAGAACGGTTGTCAATGTGTGCACTCAACTTCCAGAGTTAAACCCGTGTGTGGATTCAGCAGTCTGCAGAGACTTTCTCTGCAGAGTCCCAAAACAGGCGTTTTCAGCCCATTACCGGCATATGGAAGAAACAGCAGTAAGCACAGGGAAATATCTGCTTCTAAATCCAAAACGCAGCTATCTAACAGAACGGTTGTCAATGTGTGCACTCAACTTCCAGAGTTAAACCCGTGTGTGGATTCAGCAGTCTGCAGAGACTTTCTCTGCAGAGTCCCAAAACAGGCGTTTTCAGCCCATTACCGGCATATGGAAGAAACAGCAGTAAGCACAGGGAAATATCTGCTTCTAAATCCAAAACGCAGCTATCTAACAGAACGGTTGTCAATGTGTGCACTCAACTTCCAGAGTTAAACCCGTGTGTGGATTCAGCAGTCTGCAGAGACTTTCTCTGCAGAGTCCCAAAACAGGCGTTTTCAGCCCATTACCGGCATATGGAAGAAACAGCAGTAAGCACAGGGAAATATCTGCTTCTAAATCCAAAACGCAGCTATCTAACAGAACGGTTGTCAATGTGTGCACTCAACTTCCAGAGTTAAACCCCTGTGTGGATTCGGCAGTCTGCAGAGACTTTCTCTGCAGGGTCCCAAAACAGGCGTTTTCAGCCCATTACCGGCATATGGAAGAAACAGCAGTAAGCACAGGGAAATATCTGCTTCTAAATCCAAAACGCAGCTATCTAACAGAACGGTTGTCAATGTGTGCACTCAACTTCCAGAGTTAAACCCGTGTGTGGATTCAGCAGTCTGCAAACACTTTCTCTGCAGAGTCCCAAAACAGGCGTTTTCAGCCCATTACCGGCATATGGAAGAAACAGCAGTAAGCACAGGGAAATATCTGCTTCTAAATCCAAAACGCAGCTATCTAACAGAACGGTTGTCAATGTGTGCACTCAACTTCCAGAGTTAAACCCGTGTGTGGATTCAGCAGTCTGCAGAGACTTTCTCTGCAGAGTCCCAAAACAGGCGTTTTCAGCCCATTACCGGCATATGGAAGAAACAGCAGTAAGCACAGGGAAATATCTGCTTCTAAATCCAAAACGCAGCTATCTAACAGAACGGTTGTCAATGTGTGCACTCAACTTCCAGAGTTAAACCCGTGTGTGGATTCAGCAGTCTGCAGAGACTTTCTCTGCAGAGTCCCAAAACAGGCGTTTTCAGCCCATTACCGGCATATGGAAGAAACAGCAGTAAGCACAGGGAAATATCTGCTTCTAAATCCAAAACGCAGCTATCTAACAGAACGGTTGTCAATGTGTGCACTCAACTTCCAGAGTTAAACCCGTGTGTGGATTCAGCAGTCTGCAGAGACTTTCTCTGCAGAGTCCCAAAACAGGCGTTTTCAGCCCATTACCGGCATATGGAAGAAACAGCAGTAAGCACAGGGAAATATCTGCTTCTAAATCCAAAACGCAGCTATCTAACAGAACGGTTGTCAATGTGTGCACTCAACTTCCAGAGTTAAACCCGTGTGTGGATTCAGCAGTCTGCAGAGACTTTCTCTGCAGAGTCCCAAAACAGGCGTTTTCAGCCCATTACCGGCATATGGAAGAAACAGCAGTAAGCACAGGGAAATATCTGCTTCTAAATCCAAAACGCAGCTATCTAACAGAACGGTTGTCAATGTGTGCACTCAACTTCCAGAGTTAAACCCGTGTGTGGATTCAGCAGTCTGCAGAGACTTTCTCTGCAGAGTCCCAAAACAGGCGTTTTCAGCCCATTACCGGCCTATGGAAGAAACAGCAGTAAGCACAGGGAAATATCTGCTTCTAAATCCAAAACGCAGCTATCTAACAGAACGGTTGTCAATGTGTGCACTCAACTTCCAGAGTTAAACCCGTGTGTGGATTCAGCAGTCTGCAGAGACTTTCTCTGCAGAGTCCCAAAACAGGCGTTTTCAGCCCATTACCGGCATATGGAAGAAACAGCAGTTAAGCACAGGGAAATATCTGCTTCTAAATCCAAAACGCAGCTATCTAACAGAACGGTTGTCAATGTGTGCACTCAACTTCCAGAGTTAAACCCGTGTGTGGATTCAGCAGTCTGCAGAGACTTTCTCTGCAGAGTCCCAAAACAGGCGTTTTCAGCCCATTACCGGCATATGGAAGAAACAGCAGTAAGCACAGGGAAATATCTGCTTCTAAATCCAAAACGCAGCTATCTAACAGAACGGTTGTCAATGTGTGCACTCAACTTCCAGAGTTAAACCCGTGTGTGGATTCAGCAGTCTGCAGAGACTTTCTCTGCAGAGTCCCAAAACAGGCGTTTTCAGCCCATTACCGGCATATGGAAGAAACAGCAGTAAGCACAGGGAAATATCTGCTTCTAAATCCAAAACGCAGCTATCTAACAGAACGGTTGTCAATGTGTGCACTCAACTTCCAGAGTTAAACCCGTGTGTGGATTCAGCAGTCTGCAGAGACTTTCTCTGCAGAGTCCCAAAACAGGCGTTTTCAGCCCATTACCGGCATATGGAAGAAACAGCAGTAAGCACAGGGAAATATCTGCTTCTAAATCCAAAACGCAGCTATCTAACAGAACGGTTGTCAATGTGTGCACTCAACTTCCAGAGTTAAACCCGTGTGTGGATTCAGCAGTCTGCAGAGACTTTCTCTGCAGAGTCCCAAAACAGGCGTTTTCAGCCCATTACCGGCATATGGAAGAAACAGCAGTAAGCACAGGGAAATATCTGCTTCTAAATCCAAAACGCAGCTATCTAACAGAACGGTTGTCAATGTGTGCACTCAACTTCCAGAGTTAAACCCGTGTGTGGATTCAGCAGTCTGCAGAGACTTTCTCTGCAGAGTCCCAAAACAGGCGTTTTCAGCCCATTACCGGCATATGGAAGAAACAGCAGTAAGCACAGGGAAATATCTGCTTCTAAATCCAAAATGCAGCTATCTAACAGAACGGTTGTCAATGTGTGCACTCAACTTCCAGAGTTAAACCCGTGTGTGGATTCAGCAGTCTGCAGAGACTTTCTCTGCAGAGTCCCAAAACAGGCGTTTTCAGCCCATTACCGGCATATGGAAGAAACAGCAGTAAGCACAGGGAAATATCTGCTTCTAAATCCAAAACGCAGCTATCTAACAGAACGGTTGTCAATGTGTGCACTCAACTTCCAGAGTTAAACCCGTGTGTGGATTCAGCAGTCTGCAGAGACTTTCTCTGCAGAGTCCCAAAACAGGCGTTTTCAGCCCATTACCGGCATATGGAAGAAACAGCAGTAAGCACAGGGAAATATCTGCTTCTAAATCCAAAACGCAGCTATCTAACAGAACGGTTGTCAATGTGTGCACTCAACTTCCAGAGTTAAACCCGTGTGTGGATTCAGCAGTCTGCAGAGACTTTCTCTGCAGAGTCCCAAAACAGGCGTTTTCAGCCCATTACCGGCATATGGAAGAAACAGCAGTAAGCACAGGGAAATATCTGCTTCTAAATCCAAAATGCAGCTATCTAACAGAACGGTTGTCAATGTGTGCACTCAACTTCCAGAGTTAAACCCGTGTGTGGATTCAGCAGTCTGCAGAGACTTTCTCTGCAGAGTCCCAAAACAGGCGTTTTCAGCCCATTACCGGCATATGGAAGAAACAGCAGTAAGCACAGGGAAATATCTGCTTCTAAATCCAAAACGCAGCTATCTAACAGAACGGTTGTCAATGTGTGCACTCAACTTCCAGAGTTAAACCCGTGTGTGGATTCAGCAGTCTGCAGAGACTTTCTCTGCAGAGTCCCAAAACAGGCGTTTTCAGCCCATTACCGGCATATGGAAGAAACAGCAGTTAAGCACAGGGAAATATCTGCTTCTAAATCCAAAACGCAGCTATCTAACAGAACGGTTGTCAATGTGTGCACTCAACTTCCAGAGTTAAACCCGTGTGTGGATTCAGCAGTCTGCAGAGACTTTCTCTGCAGAGTCCCAAAACAGGCGTTTTCAGCCCATTACCGGCATATGGAAGAAACAGCAGTAAGCACAGGGAAATATCTGCTTCTAAATCCAAAACGCAGCTATCTAACAGAACGGTTGTCAATGTGTGCACTCAACTTCCAGAGTTAAACCCGTGTGTGGATTCAGCAGTCTGCAGAGACTTTCTCTGCAGAGTCCCAAAACAGGCGTTTTCAGCCCATTACCGGCATATGGAAGAAACAGCAGTAAGCACAGGGAAATATCTGCTTCTAAATCCAAAACGCAGCTATCTAACAGAACGGTTGTCAATGTGTGCACTCAACTTCCAGAGTTAAACCCGTGTGTGGATTCAGCAGTCTGCAGAGACTTTCTCTGCAGAGTCCCAAAACAGGCGTTTTCAGCCCATTACCGGCATATGGAAGAAACAGCAGTAAGCACAGGGAAATATCTGCTTCTAAATCCAAAACGCAGCTATCTAACAGAACGGTTGTCAATGTGTGCACTCAACTTCCAGAGTTAAACCCGTGTGTGGATTCAGCAGTCTGCAGAGACTTTCTCTGCAGAGTCCCAAAACAGGCGTTTTCAGCCCATTACCGGCATATGGAAGAAACAGCAGTAAGCACAGGGAAATATCTGCTTCTAAATCCAAAACGCAGCCATCTAACAGAACGGTTGTCAATGTGTGCACTCAACTTCCAGAGTTAAACCCGTGTGTGGATTCAGCAGTCTGCAGAGACTTTCTCTGCAGAGTCCCAAAACAGGCGTTTTCAGCCCATTACCGGCATATGGAAGAAACAGCAGTAAGCACAGGGAAATATCTGCTTCTAAATCCAAAACGCAGCTATCTAACAGAACGGTTGTCAATGTGTGCACTCAACTTCCAGAGTTAAACCCGTGTGTGGATTCAGCAGTCTGCAGAGACTTTCTCTGCAGAGTCCCAAAACAGGCGTTTTCAGCCCATTACCGGCATATGGAAGAAACAGCAGTAAGCACAGGGAAATATCTGCTTCTAAATCCAAAACGCAGCTATCTAACAGAACGGTTGTCAATGTGTGCACTCAACTTCCAGAGTTAAACCAGTGTGTGGATTCAGCAGTGTGCAAACACTTTCTCTGCAGAGTCCCAAAACAGGCGTTTTCAGCCCATTACCGGCATATGGAAGAAACAGCAGTAAGCACAGGGAAATATCTGCTTCTAAATCCAAAACGCAGCTATCT